>NC_058194.1:5577729-6177729 GCF_907165205.1 Coccinella septempunctata | reverse complement strand
CACCTAAAAAAATTTCTGGAAGCCATTATGTTTTGGCCTATCACATAGTTTCGGCTTGAGATAGCATTTGGGCTGAATTAACATATCAGTTATTCTTCAGTATTCAACTAGAATGTGCGTTTGACTGATAAAAAAATGAACCACGAATTTTCATCACTGATTAGAATTTTAACATCCATATATGACGTTTTCCTTCATAGAAGCTTTGAAAGGCCACAAGATGAGTACCTAACTCTGACGCGCAATAAGAATTCTGCATCCCCAAGAGATATTCGAAATTCAACCGCTGGATGAGAATTCTCTCTATTCACTATAGATAAAAACACGAAGGAGATGTTGCCACATCTCTGAGTCCATAAAGTACAAGGTGTAGTTTACAATATACAGGACATGTATATTACAGTCACGACCCCGGTGGCAATGTCTCAAACTAAAATATACAATATTTACCATTCTCCGACCATTAGGGCTTCACGAGAAGAAATTTTCATTTCGTAATAGTGATGTCATCTTTACAATTTAAGCAGATATCTGTATTCAAGGTTCTTCCACATCACTCAGTGCTTCGAATCACGTAAACCAGAGTCAAATCGGTAGCTTCATTGAGCGGAAAACGTGAATTACATTATGGCTTCACATATACTGAAGTCATAATTCGCCTGAAGCCACAATGAATGGTCCTTGCATGTTACATGAAGCCATAATGATAGGAGGATATATATATATATATATCTATATATATATATATATATATATATATATATAGTAACACCCAGCAGTGGCGTGGTTGCAGATGACAAATGCAATGGTGTAATGTTTTCATCCGCTTCGCATATTGTCTTTTTGAAAGGTGAGTTGTTGTTATTCAAGAAATATTCTCTGAGGCTGCTCACTACTCGGTCATAGGCTATAGCTAGGTGTTGCATACCTCTGCCACCTTCATATATATATATATATATATATATATATATATATATATATATATATATATATATATATATATATATATATATATATATATATATATATATATATATATATATATATATATATATATATATATATATATATATATATATATATATATATATATATATATATATATATATATACATATATAATATACGCAGGGAGGCGTAAGCTTTCGGGGAGTGACGACCCCGCGTACCTGAGTCACCCTGGTCTTCAGGTTAGCAACCTGAAGATCTGAAGAAATTCTCGCTCCTGTCACCAGAAGTATGAATCAGGGCGGTAGAGGGCAGCGGGCTGGCCCTCTTCGGAACCGTCCAGAGGTAGAGCCTGATGGGGTCAGCTGTGGGGCAAGCGGCGCAGCCCCCCGAGATGGCACCGTAAGCCAAAGCTCGAACGTAAGAAGTGTACGAAGAAGCATCAGCTTGGACGGAATTAGAACCCGTTCCGCGGATGTTCCTATCACACGAGATGGACGGACACGATGGACGATAGAGGAAAATACCCTCATAATGCGTGTCCACTACATAGCAATCGAACTGCAAGCAACATCCGGAAGAACCTACAGAGATCTCCTAACGAGTACCTGGAACGAGATAAACCCAGAGAGACACTCATATCCAAACTTACTGGCGAATAGAGTCAGATGGATTATGGAACATGAGAAATTTTCAAGTGTTGAGCTCGAAGCCATAAAACGAAGCATAAGACCTTTTGCTCCACCTCCATCCGACGAGACCAACTATACGGAAGTAGAACAGCCTGAGATCGAAAACCAGGAAACAACCCAACTGGAAAACCTCTTCAAGAAGAATATGCAACTCTACACAAAAATTTCCCCACAAAATAGACCAAAAATTCCAAGACTGAAGGGGTCACGCAACATCCATGAGAGTGTAAAGGAGGTAAATAAAATAATAAAATCAACCCTAAAAAGAAACTCCACCCTCGAAGAAGTGGTAGACTGTGTATTTGCTGGAGCTGTTACAGTTTGTCAAGAAAATAAAATACATATCACCAGTAGACAGCCAAAACCAAAAGAAGACAAGGAACCACCATGGAAACAACGCCTGGAAAAAAAGATAAATACTATTAGAAAACAAATTGGAAAGCTTCATACTTACCTGAACACGAACTCACCAAGCAGAAAAACATCCAAAAAGGTCGCACGCATAGCATCCGAATTCCGCATCAAAAGCATCGGGGAACGGTTCAAACAAGATCTCACCAAATTATGTGACACCCTGAAACAAAAAGTTAAAGCATTAGGTAATAGAATCAGGAGGTATAATGAAAGATCCACGCGGTACAAAAACAACCAGCTGTTTTATAAGAACCAAAAACAATTTTACAGACAACTTGAAGGAACAACAACAACCGAGGAAGAATTTCCGACACCGCAAGACATGCATGCGACATGGAAGGAAATATGGGGTCACGCAGTGGAACATGATGGTGAAGCTTCTTGGATCAGGGAAGCGGAGACGGAAGCGGAGAAATATGCCATGGAAGAAATCACCATAACGGAAGACGACATAAAAGCCGTATTGAAAAAGTCAAACAACTGGACTGCACCGGGACCAGATGGAATCCATAATTATTGGTGGAAAAACTTTGACTCCACACATGAACAACTATCGAAATTATTCCAGAAGGCGCTAACGGACCCGTCACAAATACCTGAATTCTGCACACTTGGAATAACTCACATGATCCCTAAGGGAACAAAAAACGGAGACCCTACGAACTATAGGCCAATAACATGTCTACCGGCAATCTACAAAATACTTACCGGAACACTAACACACCATATCTGGAAACATGTGGCAAAAAATAAAATACTAGCCCGTGAACAGAACGGATGCCGAAGAGACGCAAGAGGGTGCAAGGAACTGCTTATTGTTGATGCACTCGTCACGAAGCAGGCAAAAAAGAAATTGAGAAATCTCTCCATGGGGTGGATTGACTACAAAAAGGCCTTCGACTCGATACCACACACATGGCTGCTAAAAACCTTAAGGCTATATGGAGTGTCGGAGTGCTTAATCAATCTACTAAATCATCTCATGGCAACATGGAGAACAAATCTACGGGTCAACACCAACAATGGAACTTACACAACAGCCGAAATTAAGATCAAGAGGGGACTGTTTCAGGGTGATAAGTTAAGCACATTATGGTTCTGTTTAGCAATAAATTTCCTTAGTAAATTACTCAACAAAACGAGATACGGGTACTTAATAGAAAAAAGAAACAACATCAAAATAAACCACCAATTGTATATTGACGATCTCAAACTCTACGCAGCGAACGAAGATCAGCTATTAAGGCAACTAAGGATAGTAAAATCTTTCACAGAAACAATCAAGATGCAAATGGGACTTGATAAATGCGCAGTGCTGCATATTAAAAGGGGAAAACTCATAACTGGAGAAGCGATGCTTGTAGAAGACGAACTAAGAATTCAAAGACTAGGGCCAGATGAATCCTATAAATACCTAGGCATCCAACAAGGGCTAGAAATAAGGAATACTGAAGCCAAAACAACTTTCAGAAACAAGTTCATGGAAAGGCTGAAAATGATACTGAAAAGCAAATTAAATGCTAAATCAACATTTACAGCTATCAGCACATGGGCTATTCCCTGCTTATCTTACTCGTTCGGAATAATAAAATGGTCCGTCACAGACCTCAGGGCCATCGACACACAAATAAGAGTATCACTGACAAAATATGGCATGCACCACCCCCACGCTTCTGTGAACAGATTATACGTGCCCAGACAAGATGGAGGAAGGGGACTGCAAAACATTGAATCCACACACCACCGAGTAGTACGCGAGATGAGAGAATACTTCAGATCAAAAAACTCACCTTTTTTCAAAGCCATATCTGATGAAGACAACAACATCACAGCATTAAATCTGGCATCGAGCAACCATCCCATTGAACCTAAAAGCATCGAAGAACTATCCGAAATATGGCACGGCAAAGCTCTCCATGGAAGATACCCCACCGCCCTGAAATGGAACAAAATAGACAAAGTAAGATCTGTCAATTACCTCAAGGCAGGATACCTGTTTCCAGAAACGGAGGGCAGACTGGCGGCAATTCAGGATCAGGTGATACCTACAAAAGCATATCAAAAACAGATAATGAATAAGAACTTACCTAATGACAAATGCCGCAAATGCTCCCAGGCGACTGAAACAATCCAACACGTCACGTCATCCTGCCCCATCCTCGCTCCAAGGGAATACACGGACCGCCACAATGCCATGGCAAAGGCATACCACCAAGCCATCGCCCTAAAAAATGGGTTAATAAAACATCAAAAGAAAATCTTTGAATACTTACCTAAAGAAATACTGGAAAATGAGGAGATGAAACTGTATTGGGACCATCCACTCGTCACTGACAGACCCATTGCGCACAACCGGCCGGATATTGTGATACTGAAAAAGAAAAAGAAAGAATTAATTATAATAGACATCACGATTCCAGCAGATGACAATGCTGAGCGAGCCTATAATGAAAAAAAGATAAAATACCACGATCTGGCTTTCGAACTAAAAGAAATATACAGACTTACCTCTACATCAATCCTACCCCTCGTCATAACCACAAACGGATTAGTGGAGGCACATCTTTTCGAAAACACCATTAAGCTGGAACTAGATGAAAAGCTAATCGGAGAGGCACAAAAGGAGGTCATCTTGTGGACCACCAGAATAGTGAGAAGGTTCTTAACAAGTTGCTGAGAGAAGTGTCTTGATCAGAGTTGATCCGGCACCATCAAACAGCCTAACCCTGAAAGGTGAAAAAAAAAAAAAAAAAAAAAAAAAAAAAAAAAAAAAAAAAAAAAAAAAAAAAAAAAACATATATATATATATGAAGGTGGCAGAGGTATGCAACATATATATATATATATATATATATATATATATATATATATATATATATATATATATATATATATATATATATATATATATATATATATATATATATGAAGGTGGCAGAGGTATGCAACACCTAGCTATAGCCTATGACCGAGTAGTGAGCAGCCTCAGAGAATATTTCTTGAATAACAACAACTCACCTTTCAAAAAGACAATATGCGAAGCGGATGAAAACATTACACCATTGCATTTGTCATCTGCAACCACGCCACTGCTGGGTGTTACTGTGGAGAAACTCCGAGAGGAATGGTACTCTAAGCCATTGCATGGCAGGTACCCAAAAAACCTGAAAAGTAAATCAGTGAATGAAAAGGAATCGACAACTTACCTTACATCTGGGTACCTGTTTCCCGAGACTGAAGGCCGAATTCTAGCAGTGCAGGACCAGGTTGTTGGCACTAGAGCTTTCCTAAAGCGCATCGCGGGGCAGAACTTACCGACCGATCAATGCAGGAGATGCAACCAGGCTACTGAACATATCCAACATATTACCTCCTCTTGCCCCATATTGGCTCCAAGAGAATACCTGGAACGTCACAACGCAGTTTGTAAGATATACCACCAGGCAATCGGAAGATCCATTGGATTAATAAAGGATATAGTTCAAAATCATACTTACCTGCCAAGTGAGGTTCTGGAGAACGATAGATACAAGCTGTACTGGGACACATCAATAATAACCGATAGGCCGGTACAGCACAACAGACCCGATATCGTCCTGTTGGATCGTGAAAAGAGTGAGGTCAAGATCATCGATGTAACAATCCCCGCGGATGATAATATGGAGAGAGCGTACACCGATAAACTTACCAAGTATCATGACCTTGCATTTGAGATGAAGGAGATATATAGGCTAAAAACAACTTCTGTCATCCCCCTAATTCTGTCTGTGAATGGGTTGGTCGAATCACATCTACCGGAAAACACCCTAAGGCTAGGACTCGAAGAGAAACTCGTCAGCCTAGCTCAAAAGGAAGTCATCCTGGGAACGGCCAGAACAGTGAGGAAGTTCCTGACAAGCCTGTGAGAGTATCTTGGCATCTGTGCTCGGCACTCTCACTTACCAACCCGTGTAGGCGGTGAAAAAAAAAATATATATATATATATATATATATATATATATATATATATATATATATATATATATATATATATATATGAACCCGTAGTTCGGTGTGACCTCCGTTAAGTAAAAAAAAGTTAAGTAAAAAATATATATATATATATATATATATATATATATATATATATATATATATATATATATATATACTGCTAGGTTAAGGGTGTAGTGACTCAGGTATCTGATGTAATAAATGTGAACTAGCAGTATTAAAAAGAAAAGGCTCTTAGTTCTGTTAACTATATATATATATATATATATATATATATATATATCTGCCCGATGCAGTGGGCTTATATATATATATATATATATATATGCGACAAGGTGCCGACAAGAGTGTACCTGAAGCACAAAGCTCAGCAGGACATCCCCACCGACGACATCCCCACCGATCGATGCCGCAGGTGCTCCCAAGGACCAGAGTCAATTCAACATCTGACTTCCTCGTGCCCAATTCTAGCCCCAAAGGACTATCTCGATAGACACAACTCAATGGCCAAGATTTTTCATCAGCAGATGGCGCTGAAGCTCGGTCTTCTTCTGAGCGAAACACAGCAGCACTTATATGTGCCAAAAACACTGTTGCAAAACGCCAGCTGCAAACTTTCCTGGGACGCCACAATGGTAACGGATAGATCGGTTGCTCATAATAGGCCAGACATCACTCTGTTCGACAATGTGAGGAAAACTTGTCTCCTGATAGATTTCACCATTCCCGCAGACGATAATATCACAAGGGCTTACTCGGAAAAGATCTCAAAGTACACAGATCTGGCCTTCCAACTCCAAGAAATGTACGCACTTGAGGCGGTCAGTGTTCTACCCATGGTGGAGCGGCACTTACTTGAGAATACCCAGCGACTCTGTTTGGACAAGGACATAATCTCCGCTTCGCAGAAACAGGTCATCCTGCACACGACAAGAATAATACGGAAGGTTCTGCAAGGACCGTAGCGGCAGCCTTTGCCTTGGCAGTTCTTGCCCGGCAGATGCTGATTATCTCCCGTGTTGGTACGGTGGAAAAAAAAAGATTCAAATTAAGGGTGTTTCGACTATTTTTCAGGGCAAAATTCCAATGAGAGTCAAATTGTTTTAAAGCTCTATATATTTCGTCAACTATCGTTGACTTCTTCAGGAGCAACTGGAAAATACGAAGATCTCATAACAAAAGTTCAAATTCTTTTAGGCTAAAACTTACAATACCATGAGAATAAATATGGTAGCTTCAGAAAAACAAAACCATGTAGAGGGTAATCAAAAAAGTACGTCAATATGGTCTATTATTAAAAGGGAAACTGCAAAAAATAAGAATACACAAACTAACAGTATATTAGACGCCTTCAACCGATATTTCTCTTCTGTGGATGAGCGGATGTTGAAGATTCCTTCAAATTGCAAGAGTGAAGCTATCAAGTTATTAGAGCAAAAAAATCTTAAAAGTAGTGAATTGGTAGAATTTCAACGAATAACAGAATTAGAGATAATAAGTATTATAAAGGAAATCAAAGGCAAAGAAACACCGGATATATATGGTATGACAACCACATTCATAAAATCCATCTGTATCGAAATTGCAGAACCACTAGCCATAATTTTAAATAAGTGTCTTTCTGAAGGTCACTTTCCAGAAGCACTTAAGACTGCTAGAGTATTGCCTATTTACAAGAAGGGCGATGATAGTGATCCGTCGAATTACCGTCCGATTTCGATTTTACCGACTTTGTCGGAAATTCTCGAAGAAATAATCAGAATAAGTCTCTCAGCGCATTTTGAAGACAACGGCATTCTTGGCGGCCATCAACATGGATTCAGAAACACGAAATCTACAACAACGTTGCTGTTGGCGCTGCTGAAGGACATAGTCAGCGCACTTGATTCGAAGTGGATAGCGAAGATTGCTTCACGAGATTTGTCGAAGGCTTTCGACACTGTAAACCATGATATTCTTATAGATAAGCTGATTAATTTTTTATTAATTAATTTAAATATTGAGAGATCGAATTTTGAAATTGAATGTATTGAAGTTTTCCTCACACATTCTTATAAGTTTTACATTTTTGCTGTATACTTACCGCCTGATAGGTCCACTTTTGAAAATTATGAATTATTGTTTTCTTTTGTTGAGTCTCTGCCCTTTGCATTAGTGAATGACTTCGTTATAATTGGAGACTTAAACATAACAGAACTTAGTCAATATTACAATTTTGGCAAGTCTACTAGAATAGTAAACGCACTCCTCAATTTTCAGGGTCTTTTTAATCTTACACAGTGTAATTCTGTTTTAAACAACAAGAATAGACTCTTGGATGTGGTGCTATGTAGTGAAGATGTTCACTGTACAGTTTTAAGACATGAATCTTCTTTGGTAAGGGAGGATGCCTGTCATCCTGCTCTTGATATAATCCTTTCATTTTCTTTGACACAACCGAAAAAAATTAATACAAATAACTGTCCTGCTTATAACTATGCAAAAGCAGATATACTGCTGATGAAAAACCTGCTTTCACAGGTTGACTGGGATGTTCTTAAGCATTTTTCGGATGTAGATTTGGCATTTGATAGATTTTATAGACTTGTTCTTGATGTGGTGGATGTTTGTGTTCCAAAAACTATTTCCAGAGCATTTCTATATCCTCCTTGGTTCAGTAGTGATATAATTAATAATATAAAACAAAAAAATAAATATCATAGACTATATAAGAGGCATTTACTAAGTTGTTACTATGAAAGATTCAATGAATTAAGATCCAAAATTAAAGAAGATATTAGAACTGCTTATAAAAAATATTTGATGAATGTAGAAGTAGAACTTCAAGAAAACCCTAAAAAGTTTTGGAATTTTATCAATAACAAAAAAGATATCACTAGGATACCAGGTGAGATGGAGTATGGGGGTGAAATCTTATCAGACGGTTCACAAATAGTAAATGCATTTGCAGATCACTTCTCTAAAAATTATACAAGGCAGGAACCGGGTGGTTTGGATAATGTTTGCAATGCTGATCGTGGTGGGTTTTTCCATATAAGTCAGATAACTGTGGAAGATATTGAAGAGGCTATTCAAAATTTGAAACCAAAAAAAAGTATGGGTCCTGATAATTTACCCGCATGTGTAATTAGGCAGTGTGCAGATATTTTTGCGAAACCATTTTTCATATTATTTAATTTATCCTTGAAAACAGCTAGTTTTCCGACATGTCTTAAAACAGCCTTCATATGCCCAGTATATAAAACGGGTGAAAAAGAAAAAATAGTGAATTACCGGCCTATTTCTATCATTTCAAATATTGCAAAAGTGTTTGAATCGGTCTTATATAAATATATTATGTTTCACGTGAAGAACAAAATCCCAGTTCAACAGCATGGTTTCACTGCTGGTAGGTCTACATCATCAAACTTGATCGAGTTTGTTGAATATTCCTTGAATGCCTTTTCTAATCATTCTCAAGTAGATGTGCTTTATCTGGATGCAGTTAAAGCCTTCGATAGGGTACCCCATGACATTATATTGTTTAAGCTTCTGCATATACACAATTTTTCACCTCATTTGGTTTCTTTTTTTGGTTCTTATTTGGTGGGAGAACTCAGTGTGTGAGGATAAATCAATTTTTTTCTGAAAACTTCGAAGCCACATCAGGGGTACCACAGGGTTCAAACCTTGGGCCCTTGTTGTTCCTTCTTTATATCAATGATATTGTTGATGTTGTGACTTTCTCTGAGATGAGTCTCTATGCTGATGATGTGAAGTTATATAAGATTATTAGAAATCCTAATGATGCAGAGGAACTGAGGTCTGATTTGGATAGGGTTGTGGCCTGGGCTAAAAGAAATAAACTGACATTTAACAGTGCGAAATGTTATCTTGTAACATTTTCTAGAAAAAAGGTGGACCTCATCTATAATTATGCTGTGGACGGTGATCCCTTGACTAGACTCGAGAAAATCAAAGATTTAGGTGTATTATTTGATAGATCTTTAACCTTTAATGATCATATTGATGAAGTAGTTAAAAATTCTTATAAGATGCTTGGGTTCATTTTGAGGAACACTAGAGAGTTCACAAACTTTAGAACATTAAAAATCCTATTTGATTCATATGTTATATCTAGACTTGAGTATTGTTCGGTTGTTTGGAATCCTAGTTATTTGTGTCAACAAAGAAAGATTGAAGGTGTAATCAAGAAATTTCTTAATAATGTTAACTTTATATTACGTAAGAGTAAAAATAGTTTTAACAATAATTTAAAAAATTATAATTTAATAACACTAGAAAATAGAAGATTTATTGCTGAAATAGTTTACCTACATAAAACTATCACAAATGAAAATACTGACAGTGCTACACTTGATAAATTACTTTTCTCAGTACCGAGGATTAATGTGAGATCTCATTCTACATTCTATTTACCTTGCCCTAGAACAAATTATATGAAATTTTCTCCAATACATTCAATGTGTGATAAGTACAATAGGGTTCAGGATGTATGTGATTTGTTTTCGCACTCAACATCTCAAATAAAGCGAAAACTGTATGACTACTTCTATGATTCAATAATTGCAACTTGAGAGTTCAAACTTGATTTCAATTTTTTATTTTTTTTTTGTTTCATTCTTTTGTTGATGATTTCAATTATGTATTGTATATTCAAGAACCGTAATGGTTAAAATTGAATCGGATTGATAATTATTAGTGTACAATTGTTATTAGTAATAGCCGACTCAAGAATCGGAAACTAGAATACTTGTATTGTGGAATCTGTATGAGTTGTATCAATAAATAAATAAATAAATAAATATTATGGACTGAGGGGGTCCAGCCTTGAATTTGATCTGCTCGTTTCTTTCAAACAGATCACAGTGTGTTCACTGGAATAGTGCGATGTCGAAGGAGAGAAGCGTGGGGTCTGGAGTTCCTCAGGGTTCGAAGTTGGGTCCATTGCTGTTCATAATCATTATGAATGACCTGGATTTGGAGTCTGATGGTGTCGAGAGATTTGTCAGAACTCTTTTATTTGCTGATGACACCTCCTTCGTCATGAAAGCCTCAGAGGAGGCAAAACTCCAGCTGACAACTGAATATGTGCTACTGACCTCTGAAAACTGGTTCCGGTGTAACTCCCTCTCCATCAATGAATCCAAAGATCGATTTCTCCACATCAAAAGCCACAAAAACAATTCAATAAAATTACTCGGATTGATGGTGGACGGAGCTCTATTTTGGGAAACACATATTGTTGAAATTAGGAAGAAACTCACAGTAGCCCTATACTCTATTGCAATAATGAGTAGATTTTCTTCTGAACAGGCAGCTCTCATTACCTACTTCGCCAATTTCCATTCGGTTGTTTCATATGGAATTCTCCTGTGGGGTACATCGGTTCATGGCAGGGATCTCCTGATTCTCCAGAAAAGGGCAGTAAGAACAATCTTGAACCTAAAATATACAGACAGCTGTAGAGAACCTTTCAAAATCCTCAAAATACTTACCATACCAGCAATATATATTTTGGAATGCGCCACATACGTTCACAAGAATTTGGAAAACTTTCCTGCCAATGGTTTGTTCCATCGGTTTGACACAAGGAGTAGAGATAAACTTACCATCCCTTATCATCAGAGAAAATTCGTCCAACAAGGAGTCGATTACTGGGGCCCAAAAATTTACAATAAATTTCCTGATGCCATAAAGCAGCTTAACGGAAAGAAATTCAAAAACAATTTGAAAAATATGCTACTTAAAAATACCATATACTCTCTAGAAGAATTCTTCCAAAATGAAATTTGAAAAATTTGTATTTTCTGACGTGACATGTAATGTTTTGATGTTGAAATAATTATTATTATGACTTTAGCCTTGCGGCTTTCACACTCCTCTCCAGAGGAAAATTCACTTATCCCAGATATCTCAGATATCAAAAGGATTAAGCTCTGTTGGAGCCCTTTCCAGGTTTTCGGGCTCGTGGTGGTGGTCGGGTCCGGGTCGCTCCTCGCCTCCCTGCTGTAGGTTGGATTCCTGCTCCACCCGCACTTCCTGTCGGAGCAGACGGTGTTCCTCTGCATTCCCCATGTACTTGCGTACAGTTCTCGCCGTTCCGAGCAGTACCGCTTTCTGCATGACTCTATAGATATTTTCGTCCAACTGAAGTTTCCTCAAGTTCTCTAGTAGTTTCTTCGGTATCAGGCCTGTAGATGAAATGACAATAGGGATGGTCTTGATATCTTTCAGCTTCCACTGTCTTCTGGTTTGTTCCTCGAGATCTCTGTATTTTGAAATTTTTTCAGTGTGCCTATCTAGAAGATTGGTATTATTTGGAATTGCCACGTCTATGAATAGTGCTCTGTCCTCATCCTTATTGAGCAATATGAGGTCTGGTCTATTGTGGGTTATTTTTCGGTCTGTGAGAACCGTGCGATCCCAGTAGAGCTTGTGATGTTCGTTTTCCAGCACAGCATCCGGATGGTAATTGTAATAAGGCACCTTTTTCGAAGCTAGAAGTTGGTGTTTTAGTGCCAATTCTTGGTGAAGAATCTTGGCAACAGCATCATGTCTATTTTTGTACTCCGTGCCCGCGAACTTCTGACATCCGCCGGTGATGTGCTGGATAGTTTCATGTGTCGCACAGCCATAACGACAGCTATCGTCCGCCACTGAGGCATCCTTGGCGATGTACTTCATGTAATTTCTTGTTGGAATCACCTGATCCTGGATGGCGAGCATGAAGCCCTCTGTCTCAGGAAACAACCTTCCGGAAGTCAACCAATAGTTCGACGCAGATATGTCGACGTAATCATGGTTGACCTCGTTCTGGTGCCTCCCATGCAAAGGTTTGCCAATCAGTTTCTGCATTTTACTTTCTGCAGAGTGTTCGACGGTTTCCAAGTGATCCTGTTGTAGCTTTAATGGTGTAGAACTATCAGCAACACAAACTACTCGATGGAGTTCTGACGAAGCTGCCTTGCTCGAGAAATATTTTCGAAGTCCTTCAATTTCCTGGGACATACGGTTGGACAAATCAACAATTCCTCTACCCCCAAGATGTCGTGGCAGCTCTGTCCGTTCTATTGAGCTTTTGGGGTGATGTTTATTGTGTTTAGTCAGCATCGTCCTTATTTTTCTCTGTAAAGCTGCTAAATCGGTGGTCGTCCAAGAGATAATACCAAATGAATAGCCCAGCGCCGAGCAAGCGTAGGTGTTAATCGCTTTTATCAGATTCTTGCTGTTAAGACCAGTTCTCATTATCCTCCTCAATCTTCGGGTGAACTCCTCCGTTAATTTTTTCTTCATCTGGGTCTGATTGATTTTTCTTGCCTGTTTTATGCCTAGATACTTGTATGTGTCTCCTTCCTTTAATGCTTCAATTTCTGCACCTTCCTTGAGTTTGAACGTACCATCTTCTATTTTCCCTCTCGTTATGTTAAGCAGTCGACATTTTTCTAGTCCAAACTTCATTTTGATGTCTTCCGAGAATCCTTCCACCATTTTCAGCATCAGTTGCATTTGTTTTTTGGTAGATGCGAAGTGTTTCAAGACGTCCATGTAAAGGAGATGATTCAGTTTCATCATAGTTCTACTGCCGTTCTTGATGGAAAATCCGTAGTCCGTAGAATTCAATCTATGAGACAAGGGATTCAGGGCCATGCAGAGCCACAGGGGGCTCAGCGAGTCTCCTTGGAAAATTCCGCGTCTTATTGGAATAGGTCCTGTTGTAATGGAGCAATCTGCTGCTTTCATTTGAAGACTAGTACGCCAGGTTGACATGGCGTTTTTCAGGAACTTAACAATATTGGGATCCACCTTGTAAATCTTCAAGATCGTCAAGAGCCATTCGTGAGGTATAGAATCGAATGCTTTTTTGTAGTCTATGTACGCAGCGTAAAGATTCCTTCGCTTGGAGAACGCTTGATTGCAGATAACTGAATCTATTATTAGTTGTTCTTTGCACCCTCGGCTGTCTTTGGTGTATCCTTTCTGTTGCATGGCGATGATGATATTCCTTTCGCAATGGTTGTGAATTCGGTTTGAAATGCACGATGTGATTAATTTGTACATCGTTGGAAGACATGTGATTGGTCGGTACTTGGATGGGTCTTCTGTATTCCTTTGGTCTTTAGGTAACAAGTATGTTGTGCCATGTGTGAGGAATACTGGCATTCTTTCAGGATTTTCAATGACATCATTTATTGCGGAGGTCAATTTGTCATGCATGATCCAAAGTTTCTTGATCCAGAAGTTCTGTAATCCATCAGGCCCAGGTGCTTTCCAGTTGTGCAGTCCTCTGATAGCTGATTTTACTTCTTCAATTGTGATCATGTCATGCTGCATCGGCTCATATTTTATAGCTTCAGATTTTTCATCTTCAATCCATCCGGTATCTCCATTGAAGTGAGGTTTCGTTGATAATTGTTCGGTCCAGAATTGTTCAATGGCTTCCTTTGGTGGTAACTTTTCATTTTCTCCATCCGACGATGTGAGTGACCGGTAGAAAGATTCTTCCGACTTTTCGAATGAATTATTGTCTCTTTTCCGGCTATAATTGCTTTTATATCTCCTCAGGCGTTCTGCATACAGACTTAATTTTTGCTTCAGAGTGTCGAGGCAATGGTGAGCTGTAGCATTCTCCGTCTCTCGTTCTGTATGTGTCCTGTTTCTATCCATGATCTCTTTGACAGCTTTCACAACCTTTCTTCCTCGATTCCCGTTCAAGTACTCCGTCAGTCGTCCAATGTCTCTTCTTAGCCTTTCTGTTTTGTGTTGAAGACGTTTCTGCCATGCTGGCGCGTGTAATTTGTGTAATTTTGGACCATTGTTGTTCGTTCCGCGAATTTTTGCCCCTATGGTTTTGGCTGTCGTCAGCGCTGCACAGTAAAAAACTAGATGCAGATATTCCAATGAACTTCCGTTCTGTAGGTATTCAGGTAAAACGTCCTTATTCAAGATGTCGATTATAAGTGACAGCTTCTTGGATGTATTGAGTCGGGGAGGTGTTATTCGATGAAGAGGGTCTGTCCCTTCCAGTTCGGCGATAAAATTATTATTATTATTATTATTTATAATTTCAGTTGAATTGTTCAGGAAAAATTGGTTTTACATATATTTCAGAAAATTCTATAAATTGGCGTGGACATTTTTCTAGTCCAAACTTCATTTTGATGTCTTCCGAGAATCCTTCCACCATTTTCAGCATCAGTTGCATTTGTTTTTTGGTAGATGCGAAGAGTTTCAAATCGTCCATGTAAAGGAGATGATTCAGTTTCATCATAGTTCTACTGCCGCTCTTGATGGAAAATCCGTAGTCCGTAGAATTCAATCTATGAGACAAGGGATTCAGGGCCATGCAGAACCACACAGGGCTCAGCGAGTCTCTTTGGAAAATTCCGCGTCTTATTGGAATAGGTCCTGTTGTAATGGAGCAATCTGCTGCTTTCATTTGAAGACTAGTACGCCAGGTTGACATGGCGTTTTTCAGGAACTTAACAATATTGGGATCCACCTTGTAAATCTTCAAGATCGTCAAGAGCCATTCGTGAGGTATAGAATCGAATGCTTTTTTGTAGTCTATGTACGCAGCGTAAAGATTCCTTCGCTTGGAGAACGCTTGATTGCAGATAACTGAATCTATTATTAGTTGTTCTTTGCACCCTCGGCTGTCTTTGGTGTATCCTTTCTGTTGCATGGCGATGATGATATTCCTTTCGCAATGGTTGTGAATTCGGTTTGAAATGCACGATGTGATTAATTTGTACATCGTTGGAAGACATGTGATTGGTCGGTACTTGGATGGGTCTTCTGTATTCCTTTGGTCTTTAGGTAACAAGTATGTTGTGCCATGTGTGAGGAATACTGGCATTCTTTCAGGATTTTCAATGACATCATTTATTGCGGAGGTCAATTTGTCATGCATGATCCAAAGTTTCTTGATCCAGAAGTTCTGTAATCCATCAGGCCCAGGTGCTTTCCAGTTGTGCAGTCCTCTGATAGCTGATTTTACTTCTTCAATTGTGATCATGTCATGCTGCATCGGCTCATATTTTATAGCTTCAGATTTTTCATCTTCAATCCATCCGGTATCTCCATTGAAGTGAGGTTTCGTTGATAATTGTTCGGTCCAGAATTGTTCAATGGCTTCCTTTGGTGGTAACTTTTCATTTTCTCCATCCGACGATGTGAGTGACCGGTAGAAAGATTCTTCCGACTTTTCGAATGAATTATTGTCTCTTTTCCGGCTATAATTGCTTTTATATCTCCTCAGGCGTTCTGCATACAGACTTAATTTTTGCTTCAGAGTGTCGAGGCAATGGTGAGCTGTAGCATTCTCCGTCTCTCGTTCTGTATGTGTCCTGTTTCTATCCATGATCTCTTTGACAGCTTTCACAACCTTTCTTCCTCGATTCCCGTTCAAGTACTCCGTCAGTCGTCCAATGTCTCTTCTTAGCCTTTCTGTTTTGTGTTGAAGACGTTTCTGCCATGCTGGCGCGTGTAATTTGTGTAATTTTGGACCATTGTTGTTCGTTCCGCGAATTTTTGCCCCTATGGTTTTGGCTGTCGTCAGCGCTGCACAGTAAAAAACTAGATGCAGATATTCCAATGAACTTCCGTTCTGTAGGTATTCAGGTAAAACGTCCTTATTCAAGATGTCGATTATAAGTGACAGCTTCTTGGATGTATTGAGTCGGGGAGGTGTTATTCGATGAAGAGGGTCTGTCCCTTCCAGTTCGGCGATAAAATTATTATTATTATTATTATTTATAATTTCAGTTGAATTGTTAAGGAAAAATTGGTTTTACATATATTTCAGAAAATTCTATAAATTGGCGTGGACAAGCGAATGTGCCATGAAGTTCACAGAAAGGCAAAAAAATTGAGAAAATCTTTTCTTATTTCATACATCTGGATGTAGGGGAGGTAAATCTGTTTCGTTCGAAATTTGACGTCTAGAGTTTCCGTATGAAATCATTTTGCTCGGCCAATGGAGACGAAGAGAAAAGATTAATCGGTTATTGTTAGCTTAGGTATTTCTGGAATTGAAATTAAATGAAATAATCATAGACTAATACTTTAAAATGAAGAACAGTAACATTAGTGTATATTCGACATTCGACCGTTCGCGAGTCAACAAGTGTGTGAATGCGTTTGATGATTTCAATTTAATTTAGAGCGAATATCCAGTATTAATTCCAGAGTGTAAAGACGTGAGATATCCCTGAATTCAGGCAATTCAGCCAATTCGTTGTGCCGCGAGTGGAGTCCCGGATCCTTTAATTTCGTCTAATTTGAATGTTTTGTTCTTGAATTTTCGGATAAATCCTTAAATATTTCGGGAAAACAAGTAAGGCAACACCTGTTTACTTGAGATAAGAAGTCAAGTTTCTCCGTACGAAGTGCACATATTGCCGTTTCGAAATCTGTATAATTTGTCTCTCCGGTGTTGCCGCTTTTGCTGAATATTCCTGAGTTTGCCAGACAAATTCTGACTGTGCCCAAAATGAGTACCGGAAAGTGCCCTAACTGTGGTAATGCATCTCGATCTGCCCCATGCACTGTTTGTGATGGGTGTAAAGTTGAAGTTCACTTGAACTGTGTGGGGCTCAACGCGGATGATGTACGTATGACCAGGAATAAGTCTAAGTCCATTAAAATTTTGTGTAAAAAGTGTGGTCTGTGCATGGGAGAGCTGGGAGATTTCAAGAAGATTCTGGTGGATTTGAATGACAGGTTCACTAGGTTTGAGGAGACCATTTTCAATACCACTCAATCGGAGTTTATGGAGTTGAAGTCCGCCATCGCGAATATGCAGGATGATATTGCCAGACTGAGTACGGTATCTGGTTCTCCCCAGTCTGATGATAACATAATTGAAAATATTGTGCAGGAGATGTCTGACAGAGAGATGAGAAGATCTAACCTGATTGTGTTCGGACTGGACGAACGCGATCATACATCATCACAGACGCAAATATCTGCAGACAAGGCCGCAGTTGTCGACATGTGCAGGTTGGTGATTCCGTCCATGAGTTCCGATGGTATCAAGGTGATTCGTTTGGGGAGACGCACTGATGGTAGGATTAGACCGATCAAGGTAATTATGAGTTCTCCTGATGTTGTGCGTGGAATATTGGCGAAGGTGAAGGACATTAGAGCCACCGAGCGTTTCAGGGGCATATCTCTGTCATATGACAGAACTCCTATGCAGGTGGAATATTATAAGAGGTTGAAGACTACACTGAGTGAAAGACTCGAAAATGGCGAAAAAAATTTGGTTATAAAATATAGAAATGGCAACCCTAGAATCGTGAATTTAAACCGCTAGCCGCACCCAATGACTATAAAAGTAGTTTCGAAGCATATTATCAGAATGTCCGCGGTTTTAACACCAAGGTAACTGCAGTCTTCAATAATACATCAGTTTACGAATATGACATCATATGTTTAACTGAAACTTGGCTTTCTGATAACGTATGCAGTTCGGAGCTATTCCCTAGTGATCATGCTCGTTCTGGCTTATCTGTAGGTGGAGGTGCACTTGTTGCTATTAAGGGTGGCTTAAAGGCTCCACGTGTTGACGTCAATTATATATGTGATTTATTTCCAACTATGGATATTGTTGTATGTAAAATTAGTAATTTTAGACTTAAGTTATTAGTATTTAGTATTTATGTACCCCATGCCACCAGCTTGGAGGCATTCGAAGGTTTTATTGACGCTGTTGAGGCTTTCGCGAGTTCGTTCTCGCAGTATAGTATATTAATGTGCGGAGACTTCAACGTACCAGTCTATGGTTCAGGGAGGGGTGATGGAAAGTGTGGAGTTTTAGGAAATATGAGTAGTTTATTGGGGATTCAGCAGCGCAATAGTATACCTAATGCGAACAATAGATTTTTGGATTTGATATTCGCAAATTTTTCGTGTGATGTTGCTCACGATTCACATCCTCTAGTAAAAGAGGATGTTCATCATCCTGCTCTGGCTTGCTCATTCCAGTTGATTACTACGAATTCTGGTCCAAATTTCATTTGTGAACATGAGAAAAAAACTTATAATTTTAGATGGGCAAATTTTCCCCTTTTGTATTATTTAATTGATTCTGTTGATTGGTCTGTAATTCACCAAATGGATGATCCTGATTTAGCATGTGGGGTGATGTATGCTAAGCTCGATAGTATCTTTGATACTTATGTGCCAGTTTATAAAACTGGGGGTCGCCGTTATCCACCATGGTTTACACATGAAATCATTTCCAATATACGACTGAAGGATCGTCATCGTAGACTATATAGGAGGTATCAACGTGACTCAGATTTTCATCAACTCAAAATACTACGTGGTAGAATTAAAAGAGATATCGCTAGTTCTTATTCGCAATATATTCAGTACGTTGAGACTAGAGTTCGAGAGGACCCAAATAGCTTTTGGGCTTTTGTGCAGACAAAAAAGTCTAGATCACGTATTCCCGGAGTTATGTCATATCTGGGTGTTGAGCTCAAGGAACCTCAGAAGATTGTTGATGGGTTTGCTACTTTTTTCTCCAGTGTCTTTACTACCTCAGACATTGGTTTCATTCCTGAGCATTGTGATAGATTGTATTGCAATGGTAGCTCAATATCGCTTCCGACTATCACTGAGGATGACCTAATTAAGGCTTCGAGGAAGCTTAAGACCAAGTTAATATCTGGTGTCGACAATGTACCTAGTTTTCTAGTTAAGGACTGCATTTGTTCTCTAGCTAAACCTTTATCCGTAATTTTCAATATAATTTTGAGGAGAATGCATATTCCAAAAGTATGGAAGATGACAAAAATTTGTCCTGTGTTAAAGTCCGGAGATCCGTCCCTTATAACTAACTATAGGCCTATAGCAATCTTATGTAACTTCGCTAAAATCTTCGAGGTAATTTTATATGACTCAATTTATCCCTCAGTTCGTGCACTATTTTCACCACATCAGCATGGTTTTATGAAGAATCGTTCAGCGGTGACCAATTTGGCAAGCATTACTCAGTGTCTATCAGAGTCGCTGGATGATCGTGGTCAGATGGATGTTATATACACAGATATTCAGAAGGCCTTCGACCAGATTGATCACCAGATATTGATCTCAAAGCTTGCATACATTGGATTCTCATCAGAGTTCTTACTGTTGGTTAGATCTTACTTTTCCGATCGTTATCAATATGTTCAGTATGGGGGTTGTGAGACCTTATCTCGCCACATCTGGAGTGCCACAAGGCTCCAATTTGGGCCCATTGCTGTTTTTATTATATATTAATGACCTGTCTCTGCTTCTTCAGTGTCTCCATCTCCTCTTTGCTGATGATCTGAAAATATTTGCTGCTATTGGGGATCTTGATGACTGCGTGAGGTTGCAGGCTGCTTTGGATATGATCAGTCTTTGGTGTTTCAGGAACGGTTTGAGCCTGAACATCAATAAGTGTCGAGTTATATCATTCACTCGTAAATTAACCCCAGTTCACTATGACTATGCTGTGGGTGATCAGATTCTGGAGAGATGTGATGAGTATAGGGATTTGGGTGTTGTTTTTGATGGTAAATTGTCCTTTTCCGGGCACATAAGTCAGGTTACCTCTTCTGCCTCTAAGACACTTGGTTATTTTATTAGAAATTGGAACACTTCTGTAAACCCCTATACTATGAAAATACTGTACTATTCTTTCATTCGTAGTAGATTAGAATATGCCTCTATAGTCTGGTGTTGAAACAACAAATACAAATTAGGAATCAAAAATTTCAAAAACAAAAATTAAATTCAAACGGAAAATTTAATGTTAATCAATAAAAGAGCAAACTAATATGCAGTATTCGAGCCTCTGCTGCTTAGCAATGCATTCACTCGTCTAGGCATTCCAAAAATTAAATTATTGATTATTTCCTGCGGTATATTCATCCATTCCTCGGTAACAGCTACAATAAGTTCTTGTGAATTTTGTGGTGGATTATTTCGACGGAAAACGGCTCTGGAGACATGATCCCATATATGCACTATAGGATTTATGTCAGGAGACATCGCGGGCCATTCTAATCTGATAATGTTTTGGTTTTCCAGGGCTTCTTGAACACCTCTAGTGCGATGTGGCCTGGCATTATCGTCCATAAAGATAAATTGAGTCCCTAATTCATTACCCATGGGTATAATTACAGGATTTATGATATTTTCGAGGCAATATGCACCAGTCACCGTCCCGGATATGTGAATTATTGGCGTTCTTCTTCCAAACATTTTGCCTCCCCAAAACATTTCAGTGCCACCGCGAAAAGGAGCAACTTGAATAGCTCTCTCAGGTCTATTTCGACATCCTGGTTCCCTCCAAACTCTTAAGCGGTAGTCATCACCTACTAACCCAAACCGTGAGTCATCTGTAAATAGCACATTCCTCCATTCTTCTGAATGCCAGTTTTGATGAGCTCGCGACCACTGCAGACGAGCGGTTCGGTGACGAACAGTTAATAAACGAACTCTTAGAGGCCTTTTGGACCGCAATCCTGATGTTAAAATTCTTCTACGAATTGTAGCACATAAAATTATAGGTTGTGGGCTCTTTGGAATTTCGACCTGAGTGTTGGTACCGTCACTGACCTATTTCTAAGGGCTGATTAGGCAATATACCGATCTTCCCGAATCGTGGTAACACGAGGACGACCATTTCGAGGTCTTCTATGCACTCCACCAGTTTCCTCATAGCGCCTAATCGTTTTGCTAACCGTGCTTCGAATAATGTTCAGTCTATTGGCTATATGATGGCGTGAGAGCCCTTCTTGCCAGAGAGCAATAATTCTAGTTCTGTCAAACTCAGACAACTCGTTTCTGGGCATATTACACAGTTTTTGAACTAACCGGTACTTAAAACGAAAAACTACTGATCCGCAGAAAGGCACACATTTGACAAAATCGATATTTATACACAAGAACATTTTTTTTTTCGTAATGTTATCGTTTTATTTGGTGGTCAACAAGTTTCTGTTGTTGTCAGTAACAATTTGTTGTGAATCTTGATTATTTTATCTCCACTACAGGGGGGGTGCAAAACTTTTGAAAGTGAGTGTATAATAATGCTGTCGTCATCCTGGAGACCGTCCAGAGGAGGTGTTTGAAATATATTTATTTTAAATGTTTCGGACAGTACCGAAACCCTTCGAGAGGATTTGACCACTCGGTCCTCACCGGGAGCCTTGGAGTTGAGGTATTGAAGTTAAGATGTGAGCGTAGCGCATCCCTCTACCTACGGGATTCTGCGTGGTGAGATTGATTGTTCATTTCTCTTGAGTAAGGTTAACATTCATGTACCTAGACCTGGTCTGAGGGAATATAACACCTTCTATGTTGATTTTGGTAGGACAAATGTTATGTCACGGTCTCCTATTAACTTCATGTGTAACTTATATGACAGTTGTTGTGGCCGATGTGATATCTACTACGATGAACTACCGGTAATTTTGATGTGCCATTTGGAGAATCGTGGTGGGGGTTCGTGACCTTTTTCGGTTTATTTTGTACGCTTGGGATAAGGATGTGATTGGTATGCTGTTGAATTATTTTTTTTTCGAGTATTGGGGGAATAACATTTTTTTTTGTGGGATTTCATGTAGTAATTTCAAGGCACCATTGGATATATTTTTATATGCTATTATAAGGATCACATATGTGGTCTGGTTTGAGTTTTTCAATCGCATTTGTTTGTTTGATCATTTTTCTCTGTTATTGGGTGTAACCTGTTGAGAATAAATGTATTATTATTATTATAATATATGAATCTCCAAAATGATTAAATTTTATTCCAAACTATCCTGGAAATTCGTTCAAAATGTGGTTTGCAGTTGTAAACAATTCGTCAGTTGTCCATTTTTAATCTAGATTGTTCAATTATTTCAGATTTGTCAGATATATCTGCAGTCACGTGACAAGAAATCTCTCTGATCTGAGATGTCAATGCCGAACGCGTTAGTTGTTATAGTCAACCCCTTCCAACTTAGCGTATGGTCCGTATATACACATTTGGTAACCTGAAGTTAAGGCGGTTTCTCTGGTGACAGATATTGAACCGAATTGTCAGGAATTCGACATACCGTCTGTTCCGATATTCCTGAACAGTACTGTCAGAGAGATGGAAGGAGCATTATTCACAGGTCTTGAATCAAAATAACGAATCGGATTTATCCATTTTAGACCAGCTCCCCGCGTATAGTCCGATGACATCGCTTGATGACGAAATCTCAACGTCGGAAATCATAAATGCGATTAAAAATATGAAAAATGATAAGTCACCTGGTCTAGACGGCATTCCAGCGGAGATATTCAAAGCCTTGGATGAAGACATTGTCAATAGTCTCCTAACACTATTCCGCAAGATCTGGGAACAGGGAGATGTGCCACAAGACTTCAGAGACGCTTTAGTTATCAACCTCTATAAGAACAAAGGCGATACGTCGAATTGCAACAATTACAGGGGCATATCGTTGCTTAGTGTGGCCGGTAAAATTCTCTCGAAGATCATGGCTAATCGTCTGGTTCCACTCTTAGAAAAACTATTACCTGAATCCCAGTGCGGCTTTAGACCAAATCGAGGTACGGTGGACCTAATTTTTACACTGCGACAGTTACAAGAGAAGGCCCGTGAACAACAATCAAGGATTTATACAGCCTTCATCGATTTAAGTAAGGCATTCGACTCGGTGATTCGGAGAGCGCTATGGAAAATCATGGAACGTCTTGGAGTACCCGAAAAATTCTTAGCTGTGTGTAAAAGCCTTCATACCAACAACACCGCCAGAATACAGCATAATGGCTCTACAACCGACCATTTCCCAACCAACTCCGGAATAAAACAAGGCTGCGTATTAGCGCCTTTACTGTTCAATATTTTCACCATAGCCGTATCGATAATTGCAGATATGAGTATGCCCGTAAGAGTTGTTGGGATAAGATTCAGATTTGACGGAGGCCTGTTTAACCTGAAGCGCCTCAGAGCAAAAACTCGTACCAAGTTTATCACGGAACTTCAATATGCAGACGACTGCTCACTCATCGCTAGCAGCTCAGAGGATTTACAGATAATGATGGACACCTATAAACATATATACGAAGCTTTGGGCCTTAGACTCAATGTCGACAAGACCAAAATCCTGGTAAGTCCACCAGAAAGCCTTCAAACAGATATCAGCCTGGAGAATGAAACTCTAGAACAGGTCGAGCAGTTCAAATACTTGGGAAGCTTCATAAATACTAGGGCTAATTTAGACACGGAAATACAAAACCGTATCAATTCGGCATCACGGGCATTCTGGAAGCTGAAGGACAGAGTGTTCCAAAATCACGACCTCAATCTGGAGACCAAGACAGCTGTCTACAAAGCAGTGGTCCTTCCAACGCTTCTTTACGGAAGCGAAAGCTGGACGCCCTACAGGCGACATATTAAACAGCTTGAACAAACGCAACAACGTCATCTAAGACAGATAATGCACATCAGATGGTTCCACAAAGTTTCGAATGCAGAAGTCTTGCAGCGCGCGAGTTGTACAACAATTGAGACTCAAGTAACGAGGGCCCGACTCAGATGGAGTGGTCACATTCTGAGGATGCAAGACACAAGACTCCCCAAAATAGCTCTATACGGCGAATTCACTGAGGGAGCCCGGAAACCAGGAGGCCAGTATAAGCGGTTTAAGGATACACTACATCAATCCCTAAAATTAGTTAATGCCAATCATAACTGGGAACAACTAGCGTCAGACAGGTCACAGTGGAGGTCTTTAGTACACAGTTATAATGGAGAATCGAGAAGAATACAGCGGCGGCCAGATCTGATTGGTGACTATCCATGCCCTGAGTGTGGAAGGATCTGTAGGTCACGGTTGGGTCTCTTCAGTCACAGGAAGGCACACAGTCGTAACTAGCCCTAATTACAAGTCTGTTCGCAATTTTTTTTTTTTTCGTTTTTTTTTTCTTTTTTTTTTTCTTCTTTTTGTAGATTTATTCCCGGTAACGGGATACAGCAATGAATGAATGAATGAGTCAGTATTTCAGAGAAGATGCCTATTGGCCCAGTCGTTCGAGTTCTATTGTTATTCGATTACTGGCCAGTAAAACCAGCAATATCGGAACAGGCCCATATACGAACCGCCCACTTACTAACTAGAAGGAACCAAAGTGTATATGCGGACCACAGCCTTATATAGGCAGAAATCATAGACTTATAATAACATGGACTCCTCCTGTGAGAGAGAGGTCGGTAGGTTGAATAGGAGCTGTGGTCCGTATATACACTTTGGTTTCTTCTGGTTAGTAAGTGGGCGGTCCGTATATGTCGAATTCCGGACAATTCGGTTCAATATCTGTCACCTGAGTAACCGCTCTCCTCCAACTCTCTACGGCAAGACCATTCCACACGTAGAGGAGGCCAAATATCTAGGCATTACCCTAGATAGGAAGCTTCAATGGAACTCCCATGTTGAAAAAGTCATCCACAAAGCCAGACACTCCCTATGGGCCTGCCAAAGGATTTGTGGAAAGACTTGGGGGATAGCGCCGAAGAAGCTCCGCTGGCTGTACGTCACGGTGATCAGACCATTGATCACCTATGGCTGTGTCGCCTGGTGTTCCTGCACTGAACGCGTTCTAACCCAAAATAAACTTTCAGAACTCCAGAGAACGGCTTGCCTCATGATTTCGGGGGCATTCCGCTCTACTCCAACTGCGTCCATGGAGATGCTATTAGACCTCCCTCCCCTTCATATTTTTGTCCAGGGAGAGGCAAGACTAGCAACCCACACTCTCCACCACCTTACCGTAAATGAGCCTGACAAACTCACTTTCGTGCCCAGTCGTCTGTCAGTCCAACTGGAAGCTGACGAGGTGATGGGCATGAGAACTGATCAAATAATCACTAGAACCAGCACTGATGGAGCATTCGTTTCTCTGATTCCAAGCAGAGACGAATGGCTCCGTCACAAGGAATTCTTGCTGGTTTACTGATGGCTCCAGAACCAGTCAGGGATCTGGAGCCGGAGGCTACAGCCGTAGACCGCTGACTAAACTCAGTGCCAGTCTGGGAAAGTCGGCGACCGCTTTTCAGGCAGAAATCTTCGCCATTGATCTGTGCGCAAGCCATTTACTTGACAGTGGTTGGGCGGGCAGATCAATAAAAATCCTAACGTATAGCCAAGCTGCGATTAAATCTCTCGCGGCAGACAAATGCAACTCGGCACAGGTATTTGAATGCAGATCTGAACTCACCGAATTGGGAAGTTCAAACAGACTGCAACTAATTTGGGTACCTGGACACTCTGGCTTCAGTTGCAACGATGCATCGGATGTTCTAGCCAGAGAAGGCGCAACATCAACGCTTATTGGCCCGGAACCCAGTATAGTATAGGACCGAAACAACAGCTGGTTAAGGCAAAAGGTCCTGGAGCACTGGCGCAACCGTCCTGGACTGCGTCACTTGCACAGGGCTATTTCAGTGCCTCCCAGCCCATACACCAGTCGCTGGCTAGGATTTTCTAGAACTAATCTGAGATCTATAATAGCGGTTTTCACAGGACACTGCAGACTCAGAGCCCACCTCAAAAAACTTAGCATCGTCAATGACCCGCTCTGCAGACTCTGCTTAGAGGAGGACGAAACAATTGAGCATATCCTCTGTGACTGCCCGGCGGCAGACGGGGTCAGACATGGAGTTTTTGGCTCTCCGAAGATGATCCTAGAGGAACTCAAGAATGAGCTTGCCTGTGTGCTACAATAGACCGCTTGGTCGCAGTGGCAGGTTTGGGTTTATCCATCAAACACACCCAGCAATCAGTAACAGTAACAGATCAGTAACCGCTCTGGTAACTTTCGGTTACCAAATGTGTATATACGGACCATACGCATGGAGAGTTTGTGGGCAAGCTGTCAAAAGGTTATAGAACACAAGTTTATGCGAAAATTTTCTTTAATAAATTTTCAACAAGCTTCCGAGAAGACACATAGGAATTCCATAGCATTCCTTCGAAATGAATTATGTCCAAAAATATGTGAGTTTTATTCAAGAATAGATGTAATGAGAATAATAATCAACGTATCAACACCTTGTGGGCAAAGTCTGCGAAAATTGTAAAAATTTTCCATAATAAATGTTCAACAAGCTTCCGAGAAGGCGAACAGGAATTCCTTAACATTCCTTCAGAATGGAAAATATAAAAATTATGTGAGTTTCATTCAAGAATAAAATAATTTGAATAATAATCAACGTATGAACACCTTGTGGGCAAGGTCTGCGTCACATAGTTGTTTATATCCATCTTAGAACATAGAATATCAGGAAGGAGCTTTTTCGAATAAATGTGACAGGAATTGTCATGTCGAACGGCCATATTGGTCTTCCAAGTTTTAATTTGAAAAGTGGCAGACTTGGAAGTCAAATGATTCTGTTTTCTGTGGCCAAATGAACTAAGTGATGTTTTAACTTAATTTTGGTAATTTGGATTCTTGAAATTTGCTGGAAATAAGGATTTTGGATATTTTATCGTGAATAATTCATAGGTTGGTGATTTTTTTAAGCTGAATATTAGGTATTAATTATGAGTTCCTGAATTTCATGACATAACAAGGTTATCCCATGACAATAACACTCCATGGGCGTAGGTAGATGTTAAGTAGGTAGATGTTAAGTCATAAGTCATAGACCTTGATACCATTAAGTATATAGCCAAGCAGTGTTGGGCGGGATGAATTTCAGCTTTGATTTTCAATTTGAACGAGCTTGAAAAAGCTTCTGACTTTACGTCAGTGCTTTCCTAATTTTTTTGATTAATCAGAATCAACTGACTATTGAAGTTAGTTTTTTGGAAACTTCATTGTCCTACGCCACTGACTGACGGAAATATATGTCGGCCATATTCCTCCTTTATTCCGGTCAAATTGAAATGATCAGTATGCTCCTTCCTGTTATTCTATATTCTAAGATATCCATCATATGATTTTGACATTGCCCACACGGAATCATTGAACTCTATGGCTCTATGGGAACTGGAATGGCATCGCGATACAGGCAAAGTGAGGAGGAGTGAAAGGGAAGATGTAGAGCAACCTTTCTCTCTCGCACGCCGTTGCTATTAGCAACCTAAACATTTCAATGTGCGGGAATGAAAGAATGAACTATTCGAACTGAAAATATTTGAAGGTTTGATTATGGATTTGATACTAATTGGAAAAATTCACTTCTTTCTCTATTTACGAAATTGTTAAAATCTTTCAACGAGTCGGTTCGTTCTAAAAATAATTAATCATTAGTTTGTCATTCTAATCGAAATTTCTAAAAATTTTCACGAATATGCACTTTTTTTAGTGATTTATGATGTTAATAATAATTTCCTGAATTTCGAGAACGAAATTTTTAATAATCACCCTTGCAGTCTTGATGAATTAATAAAATTGAAGCTTTAGAGTAATTTGAATAGAAATATTAATTATAATCGTCAGGGCCGCCGCCAGGACCGGCAGACCGGGCACCCTGCCGGGGCGGCACATTCTGTGGGCGGCAAATCAGTTGATAAAACGATACCAATTTTTTCACACCAAATTTCAGCTTAGTTTCGATGAATGGCTTAGAAGTTGTTTATCACCCACTAATTCAAAAGTGACTTCTTCAGATTTTAAAAGATTAAAATTTAAGCATATGCTTACATAAGAATAATAATAAATAACTTTTGAATTAATTGGTGATAAAGAACTTCTACGCCATTCATCTCAAAATTAAGCTGAATGGACTTGGTTCGCTTCAGCTCTCATATGTTTTTCTCAAAGTACCGAATAAAAATGCATTTTAACCAGAAACAAGGGGAATACCGCCAGATGAAAAACGATCAAAGATGCCGAATTCTACTCATAAATACATAACTATCAAAGTCAGCCTGTGAATATCTCCACCGCAGCGGCCACTCACTGTTCCTTTTTTTGCTCTCTAGTACGAAGGCGTAGAAGGGCCACATAATATTTTAAAAATATTTTTCCTTAAATTCCGAGTTCAAAGTCGGAGTTTACCTAAATTCCGAGTTCAAAGTCGGAATTTTGTTATATTCCGAGTTCAAACTCGGAATTTTATTCACTTCCGAACTTCTACAGGGTGTTCTACGACGACGTAGATTTGTTCCTGAATTACAGTTTGCGTTTCTACAAATAGTCAAATTCATATAACAAGGTGTTCCCACATTTATGATGAATGAATAATTATGTACACAGGTTGTACATTATTATTTGAGTTTTCTTCTATGAGAGGTCATAACAATGATATTACAACCTTTTACAGACATGACATGACATGACATGAATATTTTTCTAGACATAACTGGTTTTTAGGTATATTCCGGATATTTTATGAATAAATTTCCTTCTCATATGTACTCGTGAGGCTCAATGGACAAGAAATCAGTACACCCCGAGGTACACCCGGTGTGCTTTGATGTTTCTTACATGAAGAGGCCATTACAACGGTGAGAAAACCTCATATAGGCAGCTCTATGACGAATTGGTTCATTTCCAAATATGCTGAGATATTCACGAGAGGATTCAGATCTCACAAAATAAACACGCGTTGTTCTTTAATAAATATTGAATTTTGTTAAATTCTGACTTTGAACTCGGAATTTAGTTAAATTCCTACTTTGAACTCGGAATTTTGTTAAATTCCGACTCTGAACTCGGAATTCAACTAAATTCCGACTTCAAAGTCGGAATACGCCTTCGTACTCTAGCCAGTAGGTCTCTTTGATAAACTTCACAGAGTGTATAGTTTTTGGGACGGCTTCCAGGATAATTCAGAAATAATATTTATATTCTGTTTGCCAATCTGAATTTGAAATGTTATTTTCTGGGAGGAATTTAAAATACTTGAGAAGCAAGAATACCTATCAACCCTTTACAATAGTATATCGTGTTTATACGAATTGCGACTGTTGTAGATTTTCATATATCTCTTTATCTGTGTAGTTCAGAATTTCAAATTGAATCATATTGAAGGTCAGTTCCATATCTGTATTTTTCAAACGTTTCACTGTATATATTTTAATGTATGATACCGGCGCCGGCGTAGTTAGTAGATATATAACCCACTCTTTTTGTATTTCTTTTTGGGTTGTCGAAAAAGTTGGAAAATATGATTCTATATCATATTCGTTCAAAAAAATAATACCATTGAGTTTGAATACGACCGAGTTGAATACTCAAAGTTCATACAAAACCAAGCGTTATTTATTATGAAAATCCTACTAATCTGAGATGAAGTACAATTTTGCAACTGAGTACCTACTTATTTATGGATGTATTTTCAGTATTTGAGAACTCAACATTCCTTCAACAAATTTTTCTCGAAAATGGTTCACCAGAAGAAACAGAGAGTTTACCGAAGAGAATACTTCGAATATCCAGTCAACAGGAGCAATTACAAGAATACCTATTATTCATTTCTGGTTTACTGTAATAGTTATGTCGATATATTCCTAACCAATATCATTTTCTACAGAACAACTCCTTAGAGATATGGTTTAAGGGTTAATAAAAATTCCGCTCCTTCCTAAGCTGCTCTTATTTTATTTTCCAATAATTTGTACTTGAATACTTTTACAACACCCCCTGCAATGCAGTCGTTTTATTAGGTGGTATACCTTTTTAGTTCCATGGTGAGTAATTTCAGTCTTCAATTTTGATTGTTTCTGTACCTACAATCCAATAGTTGAAAAAAAATCACGATTCATTTTTCAATCAACAAATTTGTCATCGATTTATCTGTACCTAATGTAGTATCTTTAGTTCTGTTGCAAATGAATGAAATAGTTTCATTTGTGAATTATAAGACGACGCAAAGTACTGGGGTTTCAAATTTCAAATGAATAGGTTTTGTCCCGCCACCTACGACCGATGCCGCAGAGCAGTAGTTTCGATTTCCACCGGTGCGATTTTAGAGCAGCGCTGTTCTAGAGCCTAGAACCATAGATTAAAAACAGTATCAACAAATTTAGTACGGGGGTCGGACTTCTTCTCGTTTGGTATTTCTATGTTATAGTTACGGGGTTTTTGAAATTTAGATATGAATTGTTGGGTTGAATCATTGGAGAAAATAAATAAAACTATTTTGTGCTAAGACGTGTGATTATTGACGTATATTTGGAGTAGCACAATTGGCGACGAGAAGTGGTAATTTTACCCGCAGAACGTTGATTTCTGAACAAGGTGGGTCGGATACTGACATTCGTGACATTTAATCCTTCCCAAGTGCTAGCAATTATATCGATACGATTTTATAATGCATTATAAAATTAGTCATGACTAATAAAGAAATAACTGTTACCCTTTCAAAGGGCAGTTCAACAGAAATAACTGTTAACCTTTCGAAGGGCAGTTCAACACAAATAACTGTTACCCTTTCGAAGGGCAGTTCAGAAAAAAACTGTTACCCTATCACAGGGCAGTTGAAAAAAATGTGAACTGTTACCTGTTTCTACAGGCAGTCCATAAATAACTGTTACCCTGGTTTACAGGGCAGTTCAAGAAAATAACAGAATTAATCAAACTGTTACCCTATTTCAGGGCAGTCCAAGACAACGAGCTCAGAAGAGTCGAAAAAGTTTACTGATCATGACAGACAGCAATGTAAAACCCTTCCTCTGCGATAACCTCGACAAGGCTTTGATCAGGGGAGAATGAGAAAAATGGTTACGTTCTTTGGAATTATATATCTAGCTTCGGAGGATATAACAAATATTGTTAAGAAAAAGAACAAACTTCTACATCTTGGAGGCTCGCAGCTCCAAGAATTAGCATATAATCTTCCAGGAGCATTAGGAATCTTCGATAAAGATATAAATAACGACGTTTTCAAAACCCTTGTTGAAAAACTGACCGATTATTTTTCACCAAAACAGAACTCAACTTTCGAACGGCACATATTCAGAAACATCAAACCTGAACAAAATGAAAACTTTAGTAAATTTGTTCTAAAAATCAGGAACCAAGCGAGCAAGTGTTCATTCGGAAATTCGGCACAAGAATCGAATGAAATAAATATTAAAGACAAGATAATTGATAGTTGGGCACCTCTAGATTTGAAGAAGAAACTGCTGGAAAAAGAAAGATCACTAGTAGTCCGAGAGCTGGCAGCAAAAACAACTACCTCATAAGTTACCAAAGGTTTGGTTTGTCACTTTGGTTCAACTTTATTACCAAAACATGAAACCGCCCGTCTGCCGGGCGTGAGTGGTCGCCTTATGGGATAAAAAAAATTGAATAGATGAGAAAAAATCGATTGGAACTTCCTAATAGTTACCAAGATGAATGTTGTGTCAAAATGGTCTAGGATCTTAACTGAATTGAAATCGTAAGCGTCTGCCAACAGGGGTGGTCGCTATTTCGAAACAGACGCTGTCAAATACAGGGTCCAGATCATAACCAAGAAATTTTAACCACGTAATCTACATCGAAAATGAGCCTTAGTTTGTCATATAAACATATGTTGAGAAATGTTTCCTCTCCGAGATACGGGGTGTTAAAATTATAGAAAAAAAAAATGTTTTTTATTAATAACTTTCACACCTCTTGAAATATTTTTATGAAATTTGAGACATAGATTTTGAGCGTCAAGGAGCACTTTTTGCATAATATCCTTTCTTTTCTTTTCTACCAGTGGCGTCCGTATTGCAGCGAGATTGAATATTTTCAGATAACAAAATAATACGCCACTGGTTTTTCCGACAATAAAAATTACTTTTTGAATCCTTATTTAATTTGGAGCAAATTCGGTTTCTTGACTTTTTGCTGTACGAGGCACCGTTTCCGGTTAACAAAATAAAACACATTCTCATGCATGAAGAAATCGCAAAAATTTGATATAGCAATAAATAGCTTACTACGGTTTTGTAGCAATTTTCTAAGATAAGATAAATTCAACACACACTCAACTCCTATTTTAGGGTAGATTAATTTGATTAGAAAACTTAAATGCAGTTTCCAATTACTCGTTTCAATACAAGCATAATCATAAAAGACTGTAATTTCTTTATTGTGGAAAACAAAGTGTGCCATCGAGGATACTTCGTGAATTTGATAGGAATCCAACAACAAGCAGTCGAATAGCAGCTCGCACACTTCTATTTTCTAAGTTAAAAATTCTTGCAACCCGTCCAAGGTTTACGAGAGGGTGATGAACAGCGAAGATTATTTTTTTGCCAATGGATTCTTCGTTCAATTGAGCAGAATAGAGACTTTTTAAATACCATATTATGGATTGTTGAATCGTGTTTTAGTCGTCGGGGCGTGGTAAACTTTCATAACCAGCATGTAAGGGCCCACGAAAATCCACATCCCATTCGATCAAGAAATTTCCAAGTAGAATTTAGTGTTAATATTTGCTTGGAGTTTATAATAATCACCTATTTGGACCCTGTTTCTTACCAGAACGAGTTAGTGGTGAAAATTTTTCACAATTTCTAATGGCAGAGCTTGCAAATATGTGGGAAAATATTCCAGTAGAATCAAGATTAGCGGCTTGGTTTCAACTTGACGGTTGTCTATCCCACTTTCATAGAAATGTGAGGAACTGGTTGGATAATAATTTTCCAGAAAGATGGATTGGACGTAATGGGCCAGTCAGTTGGCCTCCACGGAGCCCCGATATTACCCCTTTGGACTACTTCGTATGGGGGTTTTTGAAAGAAATCGTATATACATATGACTCCTGTGAACTCAAGGGAAAAACTTATTGGCCGTATTCAAAATACTTGCGACGAATTAAGAAATCGAAATTTAGCTGCTGCTGTCGGATCTATTAGACGTCGATGTAAATTATGTGTTCAGCAAAATGGTTCATACTTCGAACATCTTCTTTAAGTTCGTTTTGACTGTGGTTGTTAATGCTTATTTTTTTTAGTTACACGTTTCTTTCACGAAAATAGTCTTATTATTATTATATACCTACCATATCAAATTTTGGCGACTTCTTCATGCATGAGAATGTGTTTTATTTTTTTGACCGGAAACGGTGCCTCGTACAGCAAAAAGTCAAGAGACCGAATTTGCTCCAAATTAAATAAGGATTCAAAAAGTAATTTTTGTTTTCGGAAAAACCAGTGGCGTATTATTTTTTTATCTGAAAATATTCGATCTCGCTGCAATACGGACGCCACTGGTAGAAAAGAAAAGAAAGGATATTATGCAAAAAGTGCTCCTTGACGCTCAAAATCTATGTCTCAAATTTCATAAAAATATTTCAAGAGGTGTGAAAGTTATTAATAAAAAACATTTTTTTTTTCTATAATCTTAACACCCCGTATCTCGGAGAGGAAACATTTCTCGACATATGTTTATATGACAAACTAAGGCTCATTTTTGATGTAGATTACGTGGTTAAAATTTCTTGGTTATGATCTGGACCACCCTGTATTTGACAGCGTCTGTTTCGAAATAGCGACCACCCCTGTTGGCAGACGCTTACGATTTCAATTCAGTTAAGATCCTAGACCATTTTGACACAACATTCATCTTGGTAACTATTAGGAAGTTCCAATCGATTTTTTCTCATCTTTTCAATTTTTTTTATCCCATAAGGCGACCACTCACGCCCGCCAGACGGGCGGTTTCAAGTTTTGGTAATAAAGTTGAACCAAAGTGCCAAACCAAACCTTTGGTAACTTATGAGGTAGTTGTTTTTGCTGCCAGCTCTCGGACTATAGATGAAGTACTCGACCTATGCCAAATTCACGAACAAATTGGTAGTCAGTCTAAAGCTATGGATTTAGCTGACACTGGACCTGTACATCATTCGGTGTCAACAAAATTGAACCCTTCATAACAACGAACCTGGTACCCACTGTACAAGATGTGGAAAACGCAACCATTCTGTACCTTCAAAAGAATGCCCTGCTAAAAATTCCAAATGTAATAAATGCGGGTTTGTTGGCCACTATGCATTTCTATGCAGAACCGACCTACAAAGGAAACGGTTTTCTTATAACAGAAATTCTTCACATGAACCTCAAAACAAACGTAGGAAGACGAGCTCTAGGGTTAACCGTACAGAGGAAGAAGAAACAGAAATGGAAGGGGCAGTTGGCATTAGAAATTTCCAATGCTTCAAGGTGTCAGGTAGGTATATGTCCAGAAGACCAGAATGATGACCTTATAGAATGCAACATAGAAGGTGTACCTATCACCGTATTGATAGTTTACAGTTAAGCCCGAAATAATTACAAACTTTTATGTTGTAGAACAGGGAGACATCTCGATTCTAGGTAAAGATGTCGCAAAACGATTAGGTATCCTGAAATTAGGCTTGAACATTAACCACATCGAGGAAATAAAATCGTTCCCTAAGATTAAAAATATCAAAGTCAAATTGACAATCAATTATCAAATCAAACCTGTTAAACAACAAGTCAGAAGAGTCCCAATTACATTAGAGGCTAAAGTAGAGAGAAAACTAAAAGATGCTCTTCTGTCTGATATCATAGAGAAAGTTACTGAACCAAGTGCATGGATCTCACCCATAGTAGTGGTTTTGAAACCCAACGATGACATTCGCATTTGTGTGGATATGCGCCGTGCCAATGAAGCAGTTCTGAGGGAGAATTACCCCATTCCAACTTTCGACTCTTTCATGATTAAACTCCGGGGAGAAAAGTTTTTCTCTCGACTTGATTTAGCCAACGCGTACCACCAACTTAAACTTGATGAGGAAAGCCGCCCTATTACTACTTTCATTACCCACAAAGGTATGTTTCGCTACAAACGATTAATGTTTGGAGTCAACTTGGCACCGGAAATTTTTCAGAGAGTTTTTGAAGAAATGCTTGCATCCTGCAATAACTGTTTAAATTATTCTTTATTGAAGTTTTCCTAGCTTTCGTTCACAATTCTGAACTTCTTCAGGGACTAAAAACATATAAAACACCAAAGTCAATGGACATTGTACCCTATGTTACATATGATACTCACAATCAATGCGAATTTTTGAAAAAAAGGACGGAACCATCATCAGAACGCTAATTTTGTCGCAGAAGTTCGACCAGAACAATTATAATCCATATCTTAAATCACATTACAATAAGACAGAAATATGAAAAAACATCAAACTACAAAAAATGTCAGAACTTTAATTTCGAATCAGGTTAGGACGTATTGATGATGTAATTATTTATGGAAAAACAGAAAAAGAACAGGATGACTGTCTGAATAACGTATTAGAGGTATTCAAGGTAAACAATGTCCTCCTAAACGAAGAGAAAAATGTATAAAAAAGGTCAAGGAGCTTTATTTTCTCGGCCACAAGCTCTCCGACAAAGGAATCGAAGCAGACCATGCGAAAATAAAAACAATGTTACAGTTCCGACCACCGACTACAAAAAAAGAAACAAGAGGCTTTCTTGGGCTCGTCACCTATCTAAGGAAGTTCATACCAGATCTGGGAACCACAACGAAACCACTCCGGAGGCTGATTAGAGAAAACCAGAAGTTTGAATGGTGTCAAGTCCAGCAAGAAAGTTTTAACAATATAAAAAAATCGCTGGCGACTCTACCGATATTATCATACTTTGATCCTCAGCTGAGAGCCCGTCTCAGTAGCAGATGCTAGCCCTGTGGTACTGGGAGCTACAGTTTAATGAAAAAAGAACACCACAAGTTATATCGTTCGCTAGTAAAAGTCTTTCGGCTACAGAAAAACGCTATTCGCAAACGGAAAAGGAAAGCTTAGCTCTCGTCTGGGCCGTGGAGCGTTTCCATTATTATCTAGCGAGTTTGGAATTTGAATTAGTTACGGACCACAAGCCTATAGAGGTAATTTTCGAACCATCGTCGAAGCCTCCAGCTCGAATCGAAAGATGGGTTCTCAGGCTACAGGCTTACAAATTCAAAGTTATCTACCAATCGGGGAAACTAAATATAGCCGATTCATTATCAAGACTGTGCCAACTCGATGAAGAGTCATCGTTCGACAAGGAAAACGAATATCACGTCCGTGCTCTGCTTGAAATTGGCTCACCTGCAGCTATGAATATTAGCAAAATTATAAGTGAGAGTCAACATGATCGGAAAATAAGTGATGCAGTAAAGAAGATCAAGGATGATTGTTGGGAAATTGCAGACAAAAATGCTCTTTACCCCTTTCGCCAAGAGCTGATGACAATAGGATCAGTAATTCTGCGAGGAAGTAGTCTAGTTATAGCTGATTCGTTGAAAGCCGAGGTATTACAATTAGCCCACGAGGGGCATCCGGGAGAGACGGTGATGAAAAGGAGTCTGAGAGCCAAGGTTTGGTTTCCATGTATGGACAGAGAAGTCGAGAAATTTGTAAAAAATTGTAGAGGCTACTTATTAGTTACAATTCCGGATAAACCACCACCGATGAAAAGGCATAAATTCCCGGAAGGGCCGTGGCAATGTGTAGCAATAGATCTTATGGGACCCTTGCCAAATCAAGATCAACTCTTGGTCATAATAGACTACTATTCAAGGTACCAAGAAATAAAATTTCTCAGAACGACTACCTCCGCTGTCATTATAAATCAGTTGTCAGAGATATTTTGTCGCCTAGGAATACCAACATCTATTAGAGCGGACAACGGACCCCAATTTGCCAGTCGAGAGTTCAAGAATTATTGTTCACACAATAATATTGAATTGATCCACACACCACCATATTGGCCTCAAGCAAACGGCGAGGTAGAAAACATGAATAGGGCTATATTAAAGAGGTTACAAATAGCTCAGGCAAATAAACAAAATTTTAAAACGGAACTTCAAAAATTTACAATGATGTATAATGTAACGCCACATGGAACCACCGGTAAATCACCATCAGAACTGATGTTCAACAGAACCATTCGTGACAAAATCCCATCAATGGCAGATCTAGTTGTTGAGCCGGTAGACGAAGAAGCGCGCGAAAATGACAAAGTGAATAAACAAAAAGGAAAGGAAAAGGAAGATTCATCAAGACGAGCAAAAATGATCGAAATAAAACAAGGGGACAAAGTGTTAGCGAAGAATATGATAATTCCCAACAAACTGATACCGAGATTCAATAACGAAGAGTTCACTGTAGTGGAAAAAAGGGAAATGAAGTAACCCTTTCAAGTGAAGATGACCAGATATTAAAAAGGCACATTAGTCACTTGAAGAAACTCCCCGAACCAATACAGGGGTGCGAAGAAACTGATATTTCCAGAAACAAACTAGATCTTAGGTCAGAATCGCCAAATCCCTTATCTCCGAAGTTTATCAACGAAAGTGAACCAGAGAAGGAAATATCTAAAGTATCAGGAAAACTGCCGTTACTGAAGCTGAAAAAAATGGAGGGAATGTGGCACTGTACAGACTGAAGTATGAGTGGAACGTGTCAGCAGCAAAGTGTCTATGGTCGACAGGAATGTTAAGGAAGGAGATTTTGAGTTTTTATAGTTGTTACCATACAGCACATGTATATCCATTGAATGTCCATTGGACGTACAAAATGGACATCATGGACATCCATTGTACGTCCAGTTATGTACGATGTTTGGTCCAGAAAACGTCCGACCCTCACTGGATTCAACATCCTATGGACGTACATATAGGATGTACAATGGATGTACAGACAAGATGTACATTGGACGTACATACAGGATGTACATTGGACGTACATACAGGATGTACATTGGACGTACATACAGGATAAACATTGGACGTACATACAAGATATACAATGGACGTACATATAGGATGTACATTGGACGTACATACAGGATGTACAATGGACGAACATACAGGTACGTCCATTGCACATCCGAACCTCACTGGATTTAACATCTTATGGACATACCTGTATGTTCGTCCATTGTACATCCTGTATGTACGTCCATAGGATGTTAAATCCAGTGAGGTTCGGACATTTTCTGGACCATTCATTGTACATAAGTGGACGTTATTTGGGAGTCTCAAATGCCCATTTTATTGGGGTTAGCATTTTTTAAGTTTGATTCGAAAAAGGTATTTTAAAATCCCACCTATCAATACATATATTTATTGACAATTATAAGGAAATTGGGATTATTGAAAAATGAAATGCCTGGAAATGTTACACATCTTCATGTGAAAAATTAAAATAAAATAAATAACAAGTAGGTATAATTTGAACATTGGACTACTGCCCCTTAGCAAAAAAAAACTAAACTATAAAAAACTGAATATCAAAGAAGCAGATATATAGGTATATATACACTGAACAGGAAACACTTATGATATATTTTCTATCGTTGGCTCCTCGAACCCATTTAGATAGCCTCTTCTATCTCCTTCCTGTCCCCTCTACTGGAGTGTATGGCCGTTTCTGTGAATTTATTTCATTGAAATTTTGCTGTTGTCATATCAGTACATCACCATACTATAATTATAATAGAATGGTGATAATACCTATTGAAAATTGAATTTCTGGATGTTTGCTCGTAATTCCGTTTCATATTCTCACGAGTATTCTTATATTGTTGTATCCCAATAACCAAATAATAGATATTCATGGTTGTGAAAAGACAAAAATATATTTTTTACGATAGTATGAATATAATCATAACTAATGAAATCATCAAATTAACATGAAACAGAGATGAACATTCGTGGTTCGTATAAGCATTCAACATTCAATTCCTTCAACATTTCTACCCATTAGATTATATTTTTCTATCTACACGTAAATTTGCCACTTCCCTCAAGAATAAAAACTTCGACTCACCTCGTTACTATCCTATCATATATATTCACCACACACTGGAACTAGAACTAGACACTATACCTCAAATGTAGTTCAACAAGCTGAAGCCAAAATATTCACAAATTTACAAAATTTGTCGAATCCACTTCAAAATCCACTGATGACAGATTAATGAATTTCTCTAAGATATTCTGTTCTGATTCAATATTTCGCTGTGTGTCACTCAAATGAAACTCAAAAAATAAATGTTTCGGTCTTTGGGACGAAAGTTCAAGAGTAAAAAAAGGAATAATTATGAGAGGGCAGAACATCTGGGTTTCAACAGAGTCAGTATGTACCTACTCTCAATAAGAGCCGAGACCGACATTGCATCAATACAAGGGTATGTCCTTGCATACAAATTCCTGTTATTTCCAACATCCCTTATTTAAAGTACAATGGACATCCATAAAACGTCCATTTTTGAAAGTACAGTTAGTGTCCAGAAATGTACATCTACGAATGTTGTGAAATGAATAATTAAAGGTACAAAAAAATGATAATTCCAGTTGTTGTACAGAAAAGTATAATTTCTGGAAGTACATATTTATATCCAGATCCGAACATCCAAAAGATGAACTTTCAAGGATAATTCACGTTGATCCAAAATTGTACGTTGAATGGACGTACACTAACGTACCAATTTCTGATAGTACAATTAAGATCCAGATTTGTATATCCAGGGATGTCCAATAAGGGACGTATATGGATATATGTCCAACATCCCTTATTTGAAGTACAATGGACATCCATAAAACGTCCATTTTTGTACGTACAGTAAATGTCCAGAAATGTACATCCTACGAATGTTGAGAAATGTATAATTATAGATACTAGAAAATGATACATCCAGTTGTCGTACAGAAAAGTACAATTTCTGGAAGTACATTTTTATATCTAGATCCGAACATCCAAAAGATGTACATCCATGGATAATTTACGTTGATCCAAAATTGTACGTTGAATGGACGTACACTAACGTACAATTTCTGATAGTACAATTAAGATCCAAATTTATATATCCAGAGGATGTCCAATAAAAGACGTATATGGTGGTTTGCCAACATCCTATTTAAAGTACAATGGACATCCATAAAACGTCCATTTTTGAACGTACAGTAAATGTCCAGAAATGTACATCCGACGAATGTTGAGAAATTAATAATTATAGATACTAGAAAATGATACATCCAGTTGTCGTACAGAAAAGTACAATTTCTGGAAGTACATTTTTATATCCAGATCCGAACATCCAAAAGATGTACATCCATGGATAATTTACGTTGATCCAAAATTGTACGTTGAATGGACGTACACTAACGTACAATTTCTGATAGTACAATTAAGATCCAAATTTATATATCCAGAGGATGTCCAATAAAAGACTTATATGGTTGTTTGCCAACATCCTATTTAAAGTACAATGGACATCCATAAAACGTCCATTTTTGAACGTACATTAAATGTCCAGAAATGTACATCCGACGAATGTTGAGAAATGAATAATTATAGATACTAGAAAATCATACATCCAGTTGTCGTACAGAAAAGTACAATTTCTGGAAGAACATATTTGTATCCAGATCCGTACATCCAACAGATGTACATTCATGGATAATTCACGTTGATCCAAAATTGTACGTTGAATGGACGTACACTAACGTACCAATTTCTGATGGTACAATTAAGATCCAGATTTGTATATCCAGGGATGTCCAATAAGGGACGTATATGGATATATGTCCAACATCCCTTATTTTAAGTACAATGGACATCCATAAAATGTCCATTTTTGTACGTACAGTAAATGTCCAGAAATGTACATCCTACGAATGTTGAGAAATGTATAATTATAGATACTAGAAAATGATACATCCAGTTGTCGTACAGAAAAGTACAATTTCTGGAAGTACATATTTATATCCAGATCCGAACATCCAAAAGATGTACATCCATGGATAATTTACGTTGATCCAAAATTGTACGTTGAATGGACGTACACTAACGTACAATTTCTGATAGTACAATTAAGATCCAAATTTATATATCCAGAGGATGTCCAAGAAAAGACGTATATGGTGGTTTGCCAACATCCTATTTAAAGTACAATGGACATCCATAAAACGTCCATTTTTGAACGTACAGTAAATGTCCAGAAATGTACATCCGACGAATGTTGAGAAATTAATAATTATAGATACTAGAAAATCATACATCCAGTTGTCGTACAGAAAAGTACAATTTCTGGAAGTACATATTTGTATCCAGATCCGTACATCCAACAGATGTACATTCATGGATAATTCACGTTGATCCAAAATTGTACGTTGAATGGACGTACACTAACGTACCAATTTCTGATAGTACAATTTAGATCCAGATTTGTATATCCAGGGATGTCCAATAAGGGACGTATATGGATATATGTCCAACATCCTTTATTTAAAGTACAATGGACATCCATAAAACGTCCATTTTTGTACGTACAGTAAATGTCCAGAAATGTACATCCTACGAATGTTGAGAAATGTATAATTATAGATACTAGAAAATGATACATCCAGTTGTCGTACAGAAAAGTACAATTTCTGGAAGTACATATTTATATCCAGATCCGAACATCCAAAAGATGTACATCCATGGATAATTTACGTTGATCCAAAATTGTACGTTGAATGGACGTACACTAACGTACAATTTCTGATAGTACAATTAAGATCCAAATTTATATATCCAGAGGATGTCCAATAAAAGACGTATATGGTTGTTTGCCAACATCCCTTATTTAAAGTACAATGGACATCCATAAAACGTCCATTTTTGAACGTACAGTAAATGTCTAGAAATGTACATCCGACGAATGTTGAGAAATGAATAATTATAGATACTAGAAAATCATACATCCAGTTGTCGTACAGAAAAGTACAATTTCTGGAAGTACATATTTGTATCCAGATCCGAACATCCAAAAGATGTACATTCATGGATAATTCACGTTGATCCAAAATTGTACGTTGAATGGACGTACACTTAAGATCCAGATTTGTATATCCAGAGGATGTCCAATAAGGGACGTATATGGGTGTTTGTCCAACATCCCTTATTGAAAGTACAATGGACATCCACAAAACGTCCATTTATGAACGTACAGTAAATGTCCAGAAATGTACATCCATTGGACTTCCATATAAGGTCCCTGGACGTTTGTACTTCATTTGGACGTCCATTGGATATAGTTACGGGGTTTTTGAGATTTAGATATTATTATGAAGTGTTGGATTGAATTATTGGAGAAAATAAATAAAACTTTTTTGTGCTAAGACGTGTGATTATTGACTTATATTTGGAGTAGCACATATACTAGGTTCAAGAATGTTTTTGAAGGGTTAGGTTGTATTCCGGGTTCAGTTGAAATAAAAGTAAGACATGATGCAATACCAGTTATTCAGTCTCAGAGAAAGATTCCGTTAGTGCTTCATGAAAGATTGAAGCAGACATTAAATGACCTTGAAAAAAAAGGTCTTGTTTCTAAAGTTGGCTATCGAACTGAGTGGGTAAATTCACTTATGATCGTTGAAAATCCTAATGACTCACTCCGCCTGTGTCTTGATCCAAAACCCCTAAATAAATTTATATGTAGAGAACACTATATAATTCCCAAATGTGATGATATTTTAACTAAATTGGAAGGAAAAACAGTCTTTTCAGTAATTGATATGAAAGGTAGGTTTTGGCAAATCCAGCTATCAAAGAATAGTTCAAATCTATGCACATTCAACACACCATTTGGCAGATATAAATTTAACCTATTGAACTAAAGAAAGTTAGTTCAATGATTTAACCGAGTCCCCTTTGGGCTAAAGGCTAAACAGTATTGGCGAATCCAAAAATCTAGACGCCCTCTGCCGACTGAATTCCGAAACTACTTTGTCAGTACTGGAAAGTCAAAACAAGTTTTGATTCTTATGTTTTCTCTCATCTCACGTTGTCCAACAAAGTATTATAATTATTATTTGGGGAGGTTATATTGGAATTATTTTCTGGGTTTCTGAATAGAAGATTTAATTCAGAAAAAATATTGGAAAAGGTATTTATACCAGTGCTTTCAACTGCCAGGAGTTAGGTTAAACGATTTTTCTTTGCGAGAGTTTTTGCTAAATCCAATTGATGATTTAGAAATACAATTTCATAATTTTCATACTTCACACCATTTAGCAGATATAAATTTAACCTCTTCTTCTTCTTTCTCTTTTCTTAAGACTTAGTCTTGTTTCTTCCACTATTCAGCCTCCTGGGAAACAGATGTCCAGCTTTCGTGCCATCTCTTCGGAGGTCGGCCGGGGGGTCTCCGTGAATTTGGTCTTCCATCCTTTGCCCATTTTGCCCATCGATCTTCCGTCATCCTGTCGACGTGGTCTCTCCAATAACGTCGTCTCGATCTCGTGAATCGGACTACGTCCTGAATGTTCAGATCTTCCCTTATAGCGTCACTCCTTATTTGGTCTCTTAAGCTCACTCCTTTGATAGTTCTCAACGTTTTCATCTCAGCTGCCCTCATCATGTTCTTTGTTTTTGCTGTATCCGCTCGAGTTTCCACTGCATATGTAAGTATTGGTCTTACGACTGTTTTGTATATGCGGACTTTACTATCGGTAGATATATATTTGTTCTTCCATATGAGGTCCCTGAGGTAGCCAGAGATTCTTGAGGCTTTATTTACTTGTGTTCGTACTTCTTGTTGTAAGTTTTTGGAACTTGTGATCTCGACTCCTAAGTATGAGCATTGCATACATTGGTGAATAGGTTTGTCGTTCACAGCTAATTTACATCTTGTAGGCTCTTTTGCTATGACCATTGATTCAGTTTTTTCCAAGGATATCTGCATATTAAGCTTTTCGGCTGTTGTTTGGAACCTATATAGCAGTCTCTGTAAGTCGTCCTCGTTATCCGCCATCAAGATTACGTCATCAGCATAGCATAATATCTTTATTGATCGTAGCCCCATTCTGTATCCACCACAGACTTTTTTCACATCATTAATTATCCGGTCCATAATTAAATTAAACAAGAATGGGCTCAGACAGTCTCCCTGGCGAATTCCTGTTAGTATTGGACCTTGCTCGGTGAGCTCCTGCGATGTTTTGATTTGTGTTCGGTTGTTTTTATTGAGCTCTTTTATCACATTAATGTAATTTACGGGTGTTCTGTGTTCCTGAAGTATATCAATGATGTCGGCTATCCGAACTCTATCAAATGCCTTCTTGAGATCGACAAAACAGAGGAACAGAGGTTTTTGAAATTCGATGGACTTTTCAATCATTTGCCTGAGGATGAAAACTGCGTCTATTGTCGATCTATTTGGTCTGAATCCTTGTTGTTCTTCACTAATTTTAATTTTATTCATAATTTTTTTTGTAATTATTTTGGTCAATAGTTTACTTATGCTGTTTAATAAACATATCATCCTATAATTGCCCGGATCATGTTTGTTTCCCTTTTTGTAGATTGGTATTGTAATGCTGTTTTTCCAATCATCAGGCACTTTTTGGGTCGAGATTATTTTTTGGAAGAGTAGTGTGATCGCTCTCTCCAATTCAGTTCCTCCGTACTTCAGCATTTCATTGACGATTCGATCCGGGCCAGGAGCTTTTCTGTTTTTCAATTTTGATAGTGCCTCATGTACTTCTTCTAGTGTTATGCCATCCTCTTCTGGAAGTTCTTCAATGTAGGTATTGTCTTCGTTATCATTATCTTCGTTATTACCTGGTCGCGATCCATACAGGTCTCTTACGTACGTTTCCCATTTTTCAGGTGTAATCATGTTTACTTGCACTTCTTCGTTGACTGTTCGTTTTCTGTTTCTTAATGTATTCCAAACTTTCCTCTGTCCTCCGTAAAGATCATGTTCCATGTCAGCAGAGAATTTTTCCCAGTATGTCTTCTTTATTTCTTTTATGGCATCATTCACTCTGTTCCTGGTCGCTTTATATCTTTCGTATTCTTCTGTTGTTCTTCTGTTTTTATACTTGATGTATGCTTCCTTTTTTTGCGATGCCAGAGTTTTCACCTCGTCTGTGAACCATTCTTTTTTGTTTTTCTTTCCATTTATGTTCACTTTCCTTACCCCAAGTGCTTCAGTGGCACTTTGAATTATATTTGTTTTAATTTTATTCCATATTTGCTCAGCATCTTCTTCCTCTTCTATAGGGTTGGAGGCTATTTTTTCATCTAATCTTCTCTGATATAATGCCCTCGTTGAGCTGTCTTGTAAGGATTCCACGTTGAATTTCTCAATATACAGTGGCTGTTTCTTCTTTATGGGAATGGCTTTGAAGCGGTATTTGCACAGCACTAAGCCGTGGTCTGTGCCAACATTTGCTGACGTAAGTGTTCGCACGTCGAGTATTTGACTTGGATGTACTGTTCTATTAGTGATAATATAGTCGATCATTGAATTTTGGTCTCTTGTATTACCGAAGGTATATTTTTGTTGGATTTTGTGTTTAAAGAATGTATTATTTATTCGTAATTCGTTCTGCGCGCATAGTGTTATAAGCATCTCTCCATTGTTGTTGATAACATCTTCATTAAATCTTTGCATAACACCCGGCAGAACTGTATTACCAATCCTAGAGTTGAAGTCTCCCATTATGAAGATCTTCGATTTTTTAGGTATTTCATCTATTACCTGCTGTAGTTCTTCGAAAAAGGCAGTTCTCTCTTCATTAGGTCTGTTTACATCCGGTGCATATATGCTTATGAAGTACGTTCTCGTTGTTTCGTCTTTGAGGGAAATGTACATGATATTACTATTTATGTATTGCACTTCATCGATATGGTCTTCAAATTTATCGTGTATTAGGATCCCCACTCCGGCTTGGGCTCTCTGGTGTTTCTCTCTTCCGCTGTAGAATAGTATATGGTGTTGGTATCTTATGTTGCCTTTTCCTTTCTTCTTCAGCTCAGATAATGCACATATCTCGATATTATGTTTGTTCACCTCTATCATAACCTCCTGTTCCCTGCCGTTCCATGATGTTATGTTCCAACTTCCAATTCGTAATTTTCGCGATTTCCATAGTCGTTTTTTCCTTTGTCTAGCAATTTAACCTATTGAACTAAAGAAAGTTAGTTCAATGATTTAACCGAGTCCCCTTTGGGCTAAAGGCTGAACAGTATTGGCGAATCCAAAAATCTAGACGCCCTCTGCCGACTGAATTCCGAAACTACTTTGTCAGTACTGGAAAGTCAAAACAAGTTTTGATTCTTATGTTTTCTCTCATCTCACGTTGTCCAACAAAGTATTATAATTATTATTTGGGGAGGTTATATTGGAATTATTTTCTATTTCTGGGTTTCTGAATAGAAGTATTAATTCAGAAAAAATATTGGAAAAGGTATTTATACCAGTGCTTTCAACTGCCAGGAGTTAGGTTAAACGATTTTTCTTTGCGAGAGTTTTTGCTAAATCCAATTGATGATTTAGAAATACAATTTCATAATTTTCATACTTCCAAATGAATGCTTTTTCTCATCTGTTGAACTTGTTCCATGAGCTTAATCATATCTTGATATTTCAGTATCAGGAATACTTATATCATAACATGGAATTGAAATATTTTAAAAAGAAACTTTAAAACTTCCACATAAACGCGTTACTTATCAAGATGTTTATTTTCTACCTCCTTCACAAACTCAGTATATGTTATCTCAACATTATTATCTAGGTTCACATCAAGGAAGAATATGTGAAATAATAGGAATTGGATCACCAATATCATCGCTCGATTTAATTCCACAATTCATCCCTTTCAAATGAAGTATTTCCAGAGAATGTTTGATCTTTCTTTACGAAACTAAAAGTCAATCAATTCACCTCCCATAATTTAGATAAATATCTTGATTTACTAAAAAAACTCTGTTAGGCCGTACAAATCTCGAAAAGAGTACTGACAAACGTCAAAGTTTATTTACATTTCGCAGCGCCCTCAACGGTAATTGGATCCGCGAATTCCTGAAATATTTCAAAAGAAAAACATAGAAATATTTGGTGACATTCCAAATGTCAGCGTTTACTTTGATGACATAATTAATTATAATTATATGGCTCAAATGAGTCTGAGCATGACACTGCATTCAAAAGAGTACTTGAAAAAGCATTTCATTATAATATAAAATTCAATTTCATCAAATTACAATACAAAATGGCTGAAGTAGAATTTTTAGGTCAAAACATTTCGAAACTTGGAGTCAAACCCTCCCAGAAAAATATAGAAGCTCTATTGGCAATTGAAACTCCGTCTAATAAAAAGGATTTATTGAGAATTTTGGGATTGTTCAAGTTTTTCCCGAAATTTATTCAAATCTGTCTCAGTTGACTTAAAACATGAGAAATTTAACTAGGAATGACACAAAATCTCAGTGGTCTGAATGTCATCAACATGAATTAGAGACGTTAAAGACATTGATTACAAATAAACCCATTTTAAAAATTTTTGATAGAAATTCGCCGATTGAGATTCAGACAGATGCGTCAAGCAAAGGGATATAGGATCATGTATGATTCAAAACGGGCATCCAATCTCATTTGCTTCTCGCTCACTCAATAAAGCTTAAGTAAATTACGCACAAATTGAAAAGGAATTGTTGAGCATAGTATTTCCCTATGAGAAATTTCATTACTGGATTCATGGTCGGAAAGTAGTTATCAAGACTGACCATAAACCACTGATTTCCATATTCAATAAAAACCTTGATAATGTAAGTGCCAGATTACAAAGGATGCTCTTAAAATTGTTGAAATATCACATCAAAGTTGAATATCTACCGGGATCTTAAATGTATGTAGCTGACACTCTAAGTTGTTCTTACATCAAATCAGAAGTACCAATAGAAAAAGAACTCGAATATACAATTCATTCTCTATCATTAGCAGTTCCTATGACAAAAGAAAAAATCAAACAATCAATCAATTCCAAAATTGCATTGACACTGATCAAACTCTTTCAAAAATTAAAGAGTATTGTATGAAAGGTTGGCCAATAAGAAGTAAAATATTGTTCTGAGTTGCAATACTATATTATAAACTGAAAGATAATATTTACCTATCAGATAATTTGTTACTTTATAATCATAGGGTTGTTGTTCCTTTCAAACTAAGAGCTGAAATGCTCAAACTAATTCATTCAGCACATTTTGGTATTGAAAAGTGTAAATTAAGGGCTCGCGAAATACTAATTTGGCCAGGCATGTCTGGTGATATTGAAAATTTTGTTTCAAATTGTGAAATATGTCAAGCTCATCGAGCAAATAATCAGAAGGAAACGCTTGTTCCCCATAAAATTCCACAAAGACCATGGGAAATTTTGTTCTCAGATTTTTTTGAATATAAATCAAAAAACTATTTAATCATAGTAGACTCTTCCTCACATTGGCTTGAGGTTTTTCCGACAAATGATAAAACGGCAAAAAGTGTAATAAACTGTTGCAAGGAAGTGTTTTCAAAATTTGGTGTTCTTGATATTTTTTATTCTGATAATATGCCCTACAACTGTGTAGAATTCAAAAATTTCTCTAGGGTATGGAATTTTGAAATTGAATTTTCCAGTCCAATTCATCACGAGTCCAATGGTTTTGCAGAAAAATGTGTAGCTATTGCTAAAAACATGTTGAAAAAATGAACAAAACAGAGGAGTTACCATACTATTTGTTAGAGTATCCGTAACACTCCCCTGTCTAGAATTGGATATGCTCCGCTCAATTGTTGCTGAATCGGCTTGTAAAAAACAAATTTCCTGTTTCTTCTAGCAAATTATTGCCAAAAATAATTGATCAAAAAGAAATTGTTTCAAAATTAATTCAAAATTCAGACAAAACACAACAACTATACAACAAAAGTGCGAAAGATCTACCACTTCTCGAAAAGAATGACAATATATTGTTTAGAAAAAATGATGAGTGGAATAAAGGAAATAAGGTGGTTGATAGATACAATGATAGGTCGTATATAATAAAAGACGAAAAAGGAAAAATATTTAGAAGAAACAGGAAATTTATGAACAAAACTAATGTTAGTGTTAAGACATCAGATCCATATCTGGAAGACTGACTTTATGAAACTACATTATGTACAACAGACAATAGATCACATACCCTGAGTTTCATAAAGCTTGATCGGGGAATCAACGCTTGATTGACGAATAGACGTCGATTTGTTTTCAATCGATAATTCAGTTATGATCATTCAGAATATCATTCTCGCTTCAAATTATAATGTTCATACGTCCATTCAATGATTCTCAATTACTATTTCTTCTATATATTCAGAAATGAAAAGGTTTCAGTGATTTCGTTTTAGGAATCGAGTGACTGTCAAATCGTTGATCGGACAATCAAAGCTTTATGAAATCCGCTGTACATCTATTACCCGTTAATAGGGAACGTGAGCTGGGTTTAGACCGTCGTGAGACAGGTTAGTTTTACCCTACTGATGACTCGTCGTTGCGATAGTAATCCTGCTCAGTACGAGAGGAACCGCAGGTTCGGACATTTGGTTCACGCACTCGCTCGGGCGGGCGGTGGTGCGAAGCTACCATCCGTGAGATTATGCCTGAACGCCTCTAAGGCCGTATCCTGTCTAGTCAAAGGTGGCAACGATACCTTTTTGAGCTTCTATGAGTCGAAAGGCTCAAAACAATGTGACTTTACTAGGCATCAGACGTGTTCGTCTGGTGTCGCACGAGCCAAGGTTGCCGTTTGGGGCTGATGGTCGGCGGCGGGATCGATTCTTGCCACGTTCGACCTGGCCCCTTGACGGTCGATCATGGGTCAACTATTTCGATGTTGAAGCTTTGAATTGTCTGTAGACGACTTACGTACCTGGCAGGGTGTTGTACTCGGTAGAGCAGTTTACACGCTGCGATCTGTTAATACTCAGCCCTTAGCTTGGGGATTCGTCTTGTCGATTAGACGAGACCCCGGTGGTAAAGAGACCGCGACCGATAAGGAATACCGCAGCTCCGTCTCGAAGACGTAACACTTCGCGTTCGGAGCGGGTATGACTTTCGGCCGTCTCGTCGTTCGAATACTTCGGTATCGACGACGAAGATCGTTCTCGCGACGGTCCTCCTTTTACGGTCTTTGAAGCCGTAAATTCGGGGATCGCACGAGGGCGCATAGTAAATTTTTAATCGCCTTTCAAAAATTTTCTTTTCATATCTCTGAATCCATACCGAAATCTATAAAGAAACATGTTCGGCTGATTAATGAGGAAACAATGTTGAGATTCCTAGAACTGTTGTCGACTGAGGAGTGGAATGGTCTCACTTTTGAGGAGAATCAGTGTGATGTTGACCGCCTTTGGGATAATTTTTTCGGCAGGTTCAAAACCATTTTTGATTTGGCTTTTCCTTTGATAGAGGTTAGGGTTGCTGGTTCTCACAGAAGATATTTTGACAAATCACCTCAAGTAATTGAAATAAAAAGGCGATTGGATTACCTTTATACAGTTTCCCTTTTTCGACCTGAATTTGCTTATCTATACAAGCAGACTGAAAAGCTATATGACGGCATACTCCTAAAGAATAAGAAGGATCATATAAAAAATCGTATAAATAACTCTAATAACAAAAGCAGAACCGTTTGGCGGATTATAAATGAGATAACTGGCCGTGGAAATGTGAATGCAGGTAATTTAATCAACAGAGATAATCCCCAGACATTTCATTGAAATTTCCTCTTCCACGGCAGTACATAATCCTGTTGACACATTGACATCTAATGTTCGCCCTGTCAGTCGAAACCCGAAATCATTTTTCCTTTTTGAAATTACAGCTGATGAGGTTATTCGTACGGTGAATAAAATGAAGAATAAGAGTTCATTCGGATATGATGGTATACCAATGACGGTTATCAAGAAATCTATTAAATTGTTTGCTGAACCATTGGCCTATATTATTTATACATCTTTCAAAGAAGCATTTTTCCTAATTCTTTGAAAATTGCTGTAGTTAAACCTCTTTTTAAGAAGGGGAGAGTAGAAGAGCTCGGTAATTATCGACCAATCAGTTTGTTGAAATCTTTCTCTAAGGTTTTTGAAAAGGTAATTGTTAATAGGCTCCTAAGTTTTTTCAACAAACATCGAATATTCTCTAAGTGTCAACACGGATACCTAAGATCTAAGAGTACTGAGACTGCAATCTATCAGATGATCCGCTCTGTTCTTCGGGCCCTGGAGAGTGGTGATGTTCCTGCCGGTCTTTTCATAGATTTCTCTAAGGCATTTGATTGCGTCGTGCATGAAGATCTACTAAGAAAACTGTTCCTTTATGGGATTAGAGATAAACAGTTGGATTTTATGAAGAGCTATTTGCGCAATCGTCGACAGAGAGTTTCTCTGGTGATCCAGGGTGTAGAGTATGTTTCGTTAGATTCAGAAGTTTTGGTGGGTGTGCCTCAGGGGGGTATTTTCGGTCCATTTCTGTTTTTATTATATATCAATGACCTACCAGAAAATATTTTGGTGGAGGAAGAAACTCTGGCTGTTGAGAGTATTTTGGCTATTGATAGCAGACCTGCAAATGAAGAAATTATTTATCTGGGTGATCTCTTTGCAGATTTCGAAGTTCAATCTGAGGGGGAAGTCGTCATGTTTGTGGACGATACTAATCTACTGGTGGCGGCATCTGGTATTTCAGAGGTTATTGGGATAGCTGCTAGGGGATTTTATGATATTTCGATTTGGTGTAATTCGAATAGAATTACAATCAACTCGAATAAAACGGAGTGTGTTGTTTTCGGTACCTCTCATTCAAGAGTTCATATTCCTGAAGATATTGTTCTCTCTGGACAAATTGTCAAGATCTCCACCAGTACTAGTTTCCTGGGTGTGATTATCGATCATCAACTTAATTGGTCTGAACATATAAAATCATTGCAGAGTAGATTGAACTCTGTTCTCTACACACTCCGTGTCTTGGCACTGCAGTCTGACTCTGAGTTGCTGAGGACAGTATATTTTTCTAATTTTCATTCGGTCATGTCCTATGGAATTTTGGCGTGGGGTAATGGTTCGGATGTTTGAAAAACCTTTTTGGTCCAGAAAAAGGCTATCAGAGCTATGCTTGGTCTAACAGCGAGGACATCTTGTCGAGGACATTTTAAGAGTCAAGGTATACTCAAAACTGCTGGGACATACATTTTTAGATGCTTGATTTTTTTGAAAAGCAATTATAATCTATTCAGGGAGTATGAGAACGGCAATAGAACAAGGCGCATTCATCCGTTTCTCTTTCCCAAGTGTTCGCTCACTTTGACCCAAAAGAATGTGGAATATATGTGCCTAAAACTATTTGATAAACTTCCGAGAGATTATCAAATTCTCGATGGTAATAAGTTCAAGACTAAAATCAAGAAATTATTGATAGAATTGGAACCGTACGATGTGAAGGAGTACCTAAATCATAAATTTCAAATCTGAGCGTTTTATATTTGTTCAGTTGCTTCTTATATTGACGTATTTTCTTTTCAATATTATTTTATTATGGAAATAAATATTATTATTAATTTTTTTTTCCTTCGTTTGAGGGGAAAACCCTTTATGGGCACCCAGAGGGTCCGCACTCTAGGTAGTGTGAGACTCCGAGATCTTGTTTGGCTACTCACTAAAAACCCCTCACACATTCCACGGAGAAGTTCTTCGTCCAGCCCTTGCAGCGTCCCTTAACAAAAGAAATGAGCTGCAAGTGGCATCTAGAGTTCATGGGATCTGATGACATGCAGTGACCCAAGCAACACCGCCTTCTGCATTCTGTGCGCTAGTATCTCGGCCCAAGATCTGCAGGCCAGAATAATCTTCAATTCTTCCACGTAGTTGGCTCTCATTCCTCCGAGACATCCTATGATCAGTACAACCATCCTGACTTTATGACCCGGGTACATAGTTCCAAGCTCGAAAACAAGATCTTTGTATTTTTGCCTTTTTTGCTCTTCCTTCATCACTATGTTGTTTTCTGCAGGGGATGAGAATTCCACGACGAACAATTCCTTCAGCCCTTTGTCCAAAAGAAGTATGTCTGGCTTTATTGCATTGATCTGCCGTGTTGTTGAGACAGGGTAGTTCCAGTATATTCGAGCTTTCTCGTTCTGGACCACCGCTTCAATCTCCAGAGGCACATATGGTAGCACCGGTTCTTTGTCTATCTCATATGCCGCCCTCAGATGGAAGTAGAGAACTCGGAGTGCCGCGTTGTGTCTCTCTATATACCCCGATGGAGCATGGACTCTGCAGGCGGAAAGAATGTGCATAATCGTTTCTTGTTGACTATGGCACGCTCTGCACGTTGTTGGGGTGTCCATTTTCATGATGTTCTTTTTATACCATCTGGTATTTATTATTCCATCCTGACACGCCATCACAAATCCCTCCGTCTCTGACTTGAGGCTAGCCGACTTTAGAAAGGCGAAAGACAATTCTTCCGACAGATCTTGGTCTTTTAAACTCCTGAAAAATATGGAGTGCAGGCTCATATGATGTTCGAGTAATGTATTCGATTGAGACTTCCGGATCAGTTTTGCTAGCCTTCTTTGGTCCGCTTGAGTGATCGGTGCTCCAGCACGCTCAGGATCAATCGACACGCCGGTTATACCGAGCTTCTCCAGGGCTCTCTGTCCAGCTCGGAATAGGAAGGCTCCGTGATTCGCGAGTTCATGCTGAGCTACAAACTTCAGAAGCGGATCTTCACTTCTTAGGACCCTTACTGCTGTTTCCAATGTTTGTTGATAGTGTTGGTATTCCAAACATTGCAATCCTCTACCCCCCTGGCTTCGGGGAAGGTATATCCTCTGAATCGAGCTATTTGGGTGAAGGCTACGATTCATGTTCATCGTTTTTCTTGTTGACCTATCAAGATCGAGGAGTTCGTTCACTGTCCAGTTTACCACCCCGAAAGAGTAGGTAAGTATCGGGATGGCTAGCATATTTGTAGCTGATACTTTGTTCTTTCCTGACAGCTGTAATTTCCAGATGTCTCTCAGCTTCTTCTTGTAGCTGGCTGATAAGGCGTCCTTTATTTGGGTTGTCTCCAGTACTCCCCTCTGTTTCATCCCGAGAAACTTGTAAGTTTCTCCCTCTTCGAGACATCGAAAAGTCATTCCATCTTCCAGTTGGATATCTTCTCCTGGATCATCAGCCCTTCCCCTGCGGAGATGAAAAACAGCACACTTGTCCAAGCCAAATGACATTCCCATTGCAGAGGTGTAGTCGGAAACGATATTCAATAGTTGCTGTAGTGCGGTCCTGGAGGGAGCGTAGAGTTTCAAGTCGTCCACGTACATAAGGTGGGAGATCAGGTGGTTCCTTCTGCCTGGTGGACCGGCCTTGTATCCTATTTTGCTTGCCCTCAGCTCAATTGATAGTGGCATGAGTGTTATGCAGAATAATAACGGGCTTAGCGAATCTCCCTGGAACACTCCTCTTCTGTACCTCACCCATCCCGTATAAACGGTTCGTCCCTCTGCTCGGATGGCAAACTTCGTTTTCCACAACGCAATGATGCTTTCTATCGCATGGATGATGTTAGGGTGGACTTTCAGCATTTTTAATAGCCGTATGATCAGGTCGTGCGGCGAGGTGTCAAATGCTTTCGCGTAGTCTAACCATGATGTATGTAGGTCGCGCTTGTAATGTCTGGCGTCTAGGCATACGCTCTTGTCGATCAGCAAGTTGTCCTTGCATCCTTGTACTCCTTTCTTTGCTCCCCTCTGTTCGTAGATACTGTCCCACACTGGTCCAATGACCCTCAGAATTCGATCTTGAATAACACTTGTGAGTATCTTGTACAGTGTATTGAGGCAAGTGATTGGGCGATAGTTCTTGGGTTGCCCTAAGTCCCCTGATTTTGGTATCAGCACTGTCCTACCCTCCACCAACCATGAAGGAATGGGCTCACGGCGAATCAGCATTCCGCTGAATAATCTTGCCAGGTGTTTATGTGTAGCCGGAAAGCTCTTCCACCAGTAGTTCTGACTACCGTCTGGTCCGGGTGCTGTGAAATCATTCTTGTTCTTAAGGGCTTGTCTAATATCTTCGGCTGATATTTCAGAAAGTTCGTCGTTGTGCTGTAGGGTTTGATCACACATCTGCTGGAATCTGGGAAGTGCTGGAGTATCCCTGGTTTTTGCTGGTTGTTCGTACAGGCTTTTCCAAAACTCTTCGACATCCTGAGGTGATGGTGGGTTTTGCACCTCTTGCTGTTGAGGTTGAAATAATTTCGATGGTTCCGCGGTGAAGGTGTTGTTATCTTCGATCCATCTTTTTCTCCTTATCAATTTCTTTCGTGCTGCTGCAAGTGATCTTATTTTATCTACAGCTTTCTGCTTCAGTAGATGGACTGTGGGCAAGTTAACGGTACCATGTGTAGCGCGAAGCTCCTCAATCATCTCCTTCATTCTCTTGCTCGGTTTAGTTTTTCCTTTCAGAACATCTATGACACATTGGTACCAAGATGCCTGCTGCCTCATTGATTTTATTTTGATGTCAAGTTGATTTAGCCTTTTCCTATGCTTATTATTATTATTATTCGCAGCTGTACTTTTCGGTGGACATAGTAGATAAGCGGCTGCTCTCACTGCAGCCTCCACCTCTTCCAGTGAACAGGTCTCGTTAAGATGATCTTGAATGATGCTATTCAAAACGGCTAGATCTTCAGCCTTGTGTCTGGATTTTATCCGGGTGGGTTTGATCAGTGGGTCTCTACCGGCAGCCTCAAATGCCTCTTTCGTATTGTCGATTAATTCTGATGAATCTCTCACTGTCCTTGGCCTTTGTTGCTGTCGGTCTGGAGCATCTGTCACCTGCTCTCCAGCTAGTTCTATCTCTGGAACTTCTCTCACTTGTTCCGTTCTTGGCCTTGCTTCTAGGGCTACAGCTTCACCTCTGTGAGTCATCGCTTGGTGTTGTTGGCCTGGAGCATCTGTCACCTGCTCTTCAGCGCGTTCTATATCTGGAACATCTCTCACATGTTCCGTTGTTGGCCTGTTGGAGCGTGTACCAGTCCTGGTTCGGCCCGCGATATCACTCAAAAGGGCTACAGCTTGTTCTTGAGTTATGTCAACCGTCAATTGCTGATGTTGGCTCAAAGCATCTGTCACCTGCTCCTCAGCTTGTTGTTCCAACCTTCCTTGCTCTTGAGACCGCTGCAAGATTCCTCTTCTTTTGAGATGACTGATCTGATCTCTCAGGTTTTGCTGCGTCATGTAGTTGAGGTCTGGACAATTTTCGCACCACAGACCATGCAGCCTATTCATGTATCCCCTTCTGTCGGGTCCTGATCTTCTGTATAGCGCAGACAGCAGGCTATGTTGCTCGGGCGTCCACTTGTGGCGTCCCCTTTGTGCTGTCCTGTTTCGGCTGCCGGTTCCGACTACGGGGTGCTCTTGCGAGCTTTGAATCCCTATGCGACCGACAACCTGAACTCTCTCCTCGTCGATGTCCTCCTCGTCTAAAGGCGTAGCTTTTTGTGTGGCAGGCGCCCGCCTTCTTAGCGTTCTGCCGTTGGTGTCCCGCATGCTGTCACGTCCAGCACCAACTCCAGACGTGCCCTGACGATCCCCAGGCAGCGACTGTTTTCCGAGGCTTAGCTGATTTCTTTCCGACATCGGCTGAGAGTGACCGGGGTCCGCGGGATTGTCACACCCGTATACTACTAAGTAGTACCCCCGTGCGGTTTTTTAAAAAAATTAAAATTATTATTAATTATTATTATTATTATTATTATTATTATTAATCTCTGTTGCAGTGCTGGTGCGACATTAGTAGAGTTCCAGAATTACATCTCGGAGGAAAGAGAGCGAGCAGACTTTGCTCTGATTCGTAGATAGACGTAGATCTACGCTCTGATTGGACGGTATTGACGTAACAGATGGAAAAAATGCGATTCTGGAACGAGGCAAATGTCAATAAGGGCTGGTGAAAATGCTCATTCTACTGATTCACACCCTCCACAACCTTCGACATCGACTGAAACCAGTCATAATTGTAAAATAAGGGAAAGAAGGGTGCCATACTATTTCAGAGATTATAAGAGGTATTAAATTTAAATTTAGGTTAAGATTTATATAAGTTTATACAAACAAACAAAAAAAATGTGAAAGCGTGTTATATAGTAAAAATAAGAAGAATATATTCTGTGCTAATGTCGATGATCACAGAATATGAGGCCGGCTCTGCGACTAGGACACGGAGACAGAACGATCCCATAAAGTAAAGGGTCTGTTCTGTGAACGATCCTACAAGTAGTTGTAAAAAAGTAAAAAACACGAAATCCTGTAAGTCTTCAAATAAATATGAAATAGAATGGACCTGGGTTCCATCAATTACAATTACTTGCACGTTTTCGGATCAAAAATTGGAGAGAAACTCTATCCTAAACATACAGCCTCAATTTTTGGATAACCAGAGATCAATCCCTCACATGGCGTTGTTTTAACGCAACAATAGTCATAATACATAAATTATGAGTATTTTTCATCCAAAGGCATATATATATAACTACTAAAGGTTACTTCTAGATCACTGATCTACTTCTCTATCTTGAAGATTGTATGTATGATGGGTAAGTGAATGATGGGTTTCTCTCTTTCCGCCACTTACAAATGCTTCTTGCTATTACATTCAAGTGAGGAGTTACCCCCCCCCCCCTTAATTTGAAATAAAATTTAATTGTGGTATTCTCGGTTCTTAATAGAACATTAAAATTGAATTTTGTGCAATTTGCAAACCATTCGATCCAAGGAAAAACAGGAGGAGAAAGGTGAGCAATATTTTTCTGCTACCTTCGACAATAGAGCTGGAAAAATTAAATTTTTTTTTTCATGTCATAATTAGATCAGACTGTTTTTGGCTATGAATTTCTCCTAACTAAAGGTCATATTTTTCCAGTCACGAACAGTATTGGTAATTTAGGGAGGATCATAAGTTAATCATTAATGTCTGCAAACAGAGACTTCTTAGGTAGCTAGTAAGGATTTCATGACCTTTGTTTAAAGGATAATGTGCTATACTGAGACCCACAGGTACACAGTTTATTGAAATTGTATTTTCGAAAATCTAAGGTATTTCTTTTCCTGCCTTTTAAATCGGAATTGAATGCTAAGCACAGCTAGGGAACATTGAAAAGATGTTCACTTCGGAACCATATTATGGTGTTCCTACTTTAAAGTTGTATTTCAACAATTTGTTGAATAACTTATCACTGTTTAAAATGCTCATGACAACTCAGTGTCTTTGGTATTACTTCCTTTTTCATTGATTGCTTACACCTGTTTGAAACAATTAAGCATTTTGTGTAATTTGACCTGAAATTAGCTCTAGCAATGTATATCTGTTTCAAGTGACCATCAAGGATTTCACCTATATTGCCTCTATGAGGCATCTCTGCGACTTATGTGCCCTATCAACGCCATTCTGACATTCCACTTTGGATAGTCACTCCATTGTGAGAATTGTCATTAGTCTACCGTCAGCCATCCATGCTGAGGGCCGACAACTCTCTAAAACAAGCATCCAAACTGCGGATAGTTAATCCATTAGGGGCATGAAGATCCATCTGATGACAGGTTCCATGCTTCAGATAAAAAATTCATGTTGACCATAGGCATCTATAATGAAAGTTATACAACATAATCTGCAGACTGTACCGTGGACAGCTAGCCATTACAACAATAGGCACCTATCTGACAGACAGACAGGCATTCCATGGTAACAATGGGGGTCTGAAATAATAAAAGTCATCAATATCACATAGAGTATGATGGCAGACGGCAGTCATCCATATTGAAGGGTGTCATCTGTCTGATAATAGTGAGATAGGAGCTCATAATATAATAAGCTTTACTTTCATGAGGTTTCCAGAGCATCTAAGATAATCCTTAAAGTGAAAATAGGGTTAAATAAATTCACATAGAGTTTATGCAAGCCCATCCATGTTGTTCCTCTTGAATATCTCGATCTCATTTTCTGACTGATGTTTGGTCAATCCATTAAATCCATGGGAATGTAAGGTGCTCTGTTTAAACAACAGGCATCTGTCTGATAATAGCAAGACAGGCAATGTGTTCAATAAAGGGAACTGTAATAATAACATTCATTAACAATATATATCTGCATGGAGACAGTCAACCATACTGTAAGCTGGCATCTGTTATAACAATAGGCATCTTCCTGACAATAGTCAGACAGGCATTTGTATATACAGGCAATCCTTCGTAACAACGGTTTTCTGTAAAATAATAATCACCAATCATACATATCTGTACTGTACAATAATGTGGGCTTACAATATGCTATGAAAACAGCGGTCTGTTCAGCAAGGGCCAAGGGTCCATCATCCGTTGTAAAAACGGGCATCTGTCTGACTATGTCAGACAGGCAATCTGTCATAACAACAGGCATCCGTTTTAACAACGGCCATTTATGTGTATATTGACAGACAGGCGTTTGTCTCTGGACAGGCATCCGTACTGGGGACGGGCAATACGTTTTTCCAAAACGGCCATCTATCTGTACATCACAGAACACAAATAATTTACATTGACAGACAGGCATCCGTACTGGGGACGGGCAATCCGTTTTTCCAAAACGGCCATCTATTGACAGACAGTCATCCGTTTTATCATAACAAGGGACATCGGTTAAAACGGGAATCCAGGAGGCTTCGGGATCTTCTAGCTGAAACATATTTCAGTTGTTGCATCTTTTTCCTGCCAATACGAACGTAGCTTAATAAATCTTCTCAATTCCATTTCTAATGTACAGATTTTCCGTCACATTATGGCTGTCAATAAATTATGATTCTGAAGAATCGATAATTACACTTTTGGCCTTAGTAAAGGCAAAAATTTAAACACGTGTGGTTCTTCCAACGCAAAAAACAAATAATGACGGCTCAAGGCTGAAGGAGCACCGAGGAAGCATAGGAGATGCGTGCGCAGTTTTTTAGGTTTGAAATATGACTCTATGGTCATATACTTTGAAAACTGTGGTTATGGAGGGTAGAGAGAAGGAGAACGATCGCTGCTTTGAGACCACAGATTTTTTGTCCCCTAAAATATGTACCAATAGGGTAGTTCATGCTTTTGCCAACAGGCGCGCTGGCCATCACGAGAGTGCGAAATTTTGATTAACACAAATCAAATTGTAGTTGGCTCGTTGGCTGAGTGAACTGTTTCCCTGGTGACATATGATAGGAATATTATTATTTTCGATTTTTGATAAGAGAACAACATATGACCATGGTGAAATGTTCAAGCGTGCGCTAGTATAAGAGTGTTTTGGCATCGGAAAGAAAAATAGAAGAGATAAAATTTCCGAGAGCATTTTTGAGAGAAAATTGAAAAAAACCTTATCTCAAGAATCGACTTCGAATCAATTTGTGTGTCAAGAGCACTTTTGCGATGAAAATATCAAAAAGATGATGGATTCATTATAAACGAAATCGAAATTGTCATCCCTCGTGAGAAGTTGACTCTTCTGAATAAGAATTTCTAACCAATAAAATTACATGGTTCAGAAGAGAATATTCTTGAAGAATTTTGTTGGCATAACATAATATATGGTTTATATCGGTTCTCAGCTGAGTATTGGCAACAGAATCTACTCTAATACCTAAGTGATAAATCTGAGACTGCTACTTTTTGTTGTCTTGATGTGTACTACGCCTCACTTCGGATTTATATAATTTTGAAGATTACGGTAAACCAACTAACATAGCTGCTTTCAATAAACAATGATAAACAAAAGTAGGTACAATTTTTTTGATCAGTGATTTCTTTTGAATTTCACTGATTTCGACTTGCATTTTATTACATATAATTCAGAGAACTCATATTTAATATAGATTTGAACTCGGATTTGAAGAAAGGTATTTGAAACACCACGATGACACATAACCTTAAATAAAGAGAGGCTGTTCATTTCAAATTGACGCTTGAATCCCCACCCCTTATCGATACTCGCTGCAATCGCAGCGACACCTATCCTCTGTTTCCCGTTTTCGGGGACACATTTTTAGTACGTCGATCGTTCTCCTTCTCTCTACTCTCCATAACTTTTTTTTTCATGTTGGGGTAAATATGTTTTTTTTTTAGCTTGATTATGCCAGGAAGTGAAATTTCGGTATATTATCAAAACGTTAGGGGTCTAAACACAAAGATGACTGAATTTTTTTTGAACACGTTGATCAATGATGGAACAGACTTGTTTGTTATAACCGAAACTTGGTTACAGGGTGACACATATAATAATGAACTCTTTTCAGATAGTTATTCGGTATATAGAGGAGATAGAAACATTAAATTAGCTAATAAAAAATGTAAGTCTGGTGGGCTTCTTATAGCAATTAAAAGGAAGTTTAGCTCACGCTTAATTAATTTAAATATTGAGATATCGAATTTTGAAATTGAATGTATTGAAGTTTTCCTCACACATTCTTATAAGTTTTACATTTTTGCTCTATACTTACCGCCTGATAGGTCCACTTTTGAAAATTATGAATTATTGTTTTCTTTTGTTGAGACTCTGCCCTTTGCATTAGTGAATGACTTCGTTATAATTGGAGACTTAAACATAACAGAACTTAGTCAATATTACAATTTTGGCAAGTCTACTAGAATAGTAAACGCACTCCTCAATTTTCAGGGTCTTTTTAATCTTACACAGTGTAATTCTGTTTTAAACAACAAGAATAGACTCTTGGATGTGGTGCTATGTAGTGAAGATGTTCACTGTACAGTTTTAAGACATGAATCTTCTTTGGTAAGGGAGGATGCCTGTCATCCTGCTCTTGATATAATCCTTTCATTTTCTTTGACACAACCGAAAAAAATTAATACAAATAACTGTCCTGCTTATAACTATGCAAAAGCAGATATACTGCTGATGAAAAACCTGCTTTCACAGGTTGACTGGGATGTTCTTAAGCATTTTTCGGATGTAGATTTGGCATTTGATAGATTTTATAGACTTGTTCTTGATGTGGTGGATGTTTGTGTTCCAAAAACTATTTCCAGAGCATTTCTATATCCTCCTTGGTTCAGTAGTGATATAATTAATAATATAAAACAAAAAAATAAATATCATAGACTATATAAGAGGCATTTACTAAGTTGTTACTATGAAAGATTCAATGAATTAAGATCCAAAATTAAAAAAGATATTAGAACTGCTTATAAAAAATATTTGATGAATGTAGAAGTAGAACTTCAAGAAAACCCTAAAAAGTTTTGGAATTTTATCAATAACAAAAAAGATATCACTAGGATACCAGGTGAGATGGAGTATGGGGGTGAAATCTTATCAGACGGTTCACAAATAGTAAATGCATTTGCAGATCACTTCTCTAAAAATTATACAAGGCAGGAACCGGGTGGTTTAGATAATGTTTGCAATGCTGATCGTGGTGGGTTTTTCCATATAAGTCAGATAACTGTGGAAGATATTGAAGAGGCTATTCAAAATTTGAAACCAAAAAAAAGTATGGGTCCTGATAATTTACCGGCATGTGTAATTAGGCAGTGTGCAGATATTTTTGCGAAACCATTTTTCATATTATTTAATTTATCCTTGAAAACAGCTAGTTTTCCGACATGTCTTAAAACAGCCTTCATATGCCCAGTATATAAAACGGGTGAAAAAGAAAAAATAGTGAATTACCGGCCTATTTCTATCATTTCAAATATTGCAAAAGTGTTTGAATCGGTCTTATATAAATATATTATGTTTCACGTGAAGAACAAAATCCCAGTTCAACAGCATGGTTTCACTGCTGGTAGGTCTACATCATCAAACTTGATCGAGTTTGTTGAATATTCCTTGAATGCCTTTTCTAATCATTCTCAAGTAGATGTGCTTTATCTGGATGCAGTTAAAGCCTTCGATAGGGTACCCCATGACATTATATTTTTTAAGCTTCTGCATATACACAATTTTTCACCTCATTTGGTTTCTTTTTTTGGTTCTTATTTGGGTGGGAGAACTCAGTTTGTGAGGATAAATCAATTTTTTTCTGAAAACTTCGAAGCCACATCAGGGGTACCACAGGGTTCAAACCTTGGGCCCTTGTTGTTCCTTCTTTATATCAATGATATTGTTGATGTTGTGACTTTCTCTGAGATGAGTCTCTATGCTGATGATGTGAAGTTATATAAGATTATTAGAAATCCTAATGATGCAGAGGAACTGAGGTCTGATTTGGATAGGGTTGTGGCCTGGGCTAAAAGAAATAAACTGACATTTAACAGTGCGAAATGTTATCTTGTAACATTTTCTAGAAAAAAGGTGGACCTTATCTATAATTATGCTGTGGACGGTGATCCCTTGACTAGACTCGAGAAAATCAAAGATTTAGGTGTATTATTTGATAGATCTTTAACCTTTAATGATCATATTGATGAGGTAGTTAAAAATTCTTATAAGATGCTTGGGTTCATTTTGAGGAACACTAGAGAGTTCACAAACTTTAGAACATTAAAAATCCTATTTGATTCATATGTTATATCTAGACTTGAGTATTGTTCGGTTGTTTGGAATCCTAGTTATTTGTGTCAACAAAGAAAGATTGAAGGTGTAATCAAGAAATTTCTTAATAATGTTAACTTTATATTACGTAAGAGTAAAAATAGTTTTAACAATAATTTAAAAAATTATAATTTGATAACACTAGAAAATAGAAGATTTATTGCTGAAATAGTTTACCTACATAAAACTATCACAAATGAAAATACTGACAGTGCTACACTTGATAAATTACTTTTCTCAGTACCGAGGATTAATGTGAGATCTCATTCTACATTCTATTTACCTTGCCCTAGAACAAATTATATGAAATTTTCTCCAATACATTCAATGTGTGATAAGTACAATAGGGTTCAGGATGTATGTGATTTGTTTTCGCACTCAACATCTCAAATAAAGCGAAAACTGTATGACTACTTCTATGATTCAATAATTGCAACTTGAGAGTTCAAACTTGATTTCAATTTTTTTTTTTTTCATTCTTTTGTTGATGATTTCAATTATGTATTGTATATTCAAGAACCGTAATGGTTAAAATTGAATCGGATTGATAATTATTAGTGTACAATTGTTATTAGTAATAGCCGACTCAAGAATCGGAAACTAGAATACTTGTATTGTGGAATCTGTATGAGTTGTATCAATAAATAAATAAATAAATAACTGTGGTGAATTCCTACGGAAACAAGTAAACTACAATTATGATCTAGAGGACGAGACGCGCAATATAATAACCGTTTTATTTGGGAACAGCTCAGGGGCGAGAAGCTCGGAGATGTACCGGTGCATGAAGCACCAAAAAAAATGCGCCTTTCGTCACCGCAGCACCATCGAAGCATGAGCCGAGTGCGACGGCCATTGAACTCTATGGGAACCCATAGAGTTCAATGGCAACGGCCAATCCGGACCATAGAGGTGGAGAAAGAGTACTCTGTGCGATCGAGATGACCTAAATTAGATTAGGTGAATTCGTTCAATGTAAATCCGATCTCAATCGACTTTCCGTTAATGTTGAACCGGACAGGACTTGGTGAATTCGTATCCGGAAAATTCAACCCACTATTTATCGTGGATTGAATTTTTTTTGCGTAGTGGAGGGGATGTAATGAGGTTTCATTTTTTTTTTCAAAAATGAACTCCCATTTTAGAGTGAATTTTTTTGTTTGTTTTCTTTTCTTCGTTTTGAATAATGGTGTATTTTCTTTCCGAGTTGTTGACAGAATACTAATTTTTCGTTTCATTTCCGATTTGATTGATTTTTAATTCCAATTCAGGATTCAGGCATCGTTGAGGACTGTAAACATTAGGGACTACAGCCGGGGCTAATCTGATTTCCGCATCCCCCCTGTGGGTATAAAGCCTGATGTCCCCCCGCAGGTCAATTAATTCCGAATTCGCATAGTTCGTCGACTAATCAAGAGACTCGTCTAATCTGCCTGCTGCGACTTTCTTTTTCCGATTTTCTTTACAATTCTTATTTTATTTTACGGGGTGGTTTATCGGTTTAATTTAGAAGCAGTAATTTTCTTTTCGTTTGGTTTTTTTTTGGGAATAAAAAGTGTTTTGTTGAAGTTGAAGTGCCACCGTCCAGAAACCCAGCGGTAAGACTACACTCGTACTTTTTTCTGGGAATCTCGGTTTCAATCAACCTAATCCTGACCCCATTCTGGGAGTACAAATTCCGGTCGGCGTGAAAACCCATTGAAAGGCGAAAACCAGAGTGGTAAACCCCTATTTCACCCTTTTGCCTTCATCCTTCTTGGGTTTCTCTCTGCTGTGAGTACGATTTCTGTCGGCGTGCAAACCCATGGAAGCAGAAAACAGAGGAGAGAACCATTTCCTTGTCCCATACTTCGTAACCCCCATACCTGCGATCCTGTAATTTTGAGACTGAGCCCCGTCTCCGTTTAGTGTATGTTGGTTCTGACTGGCGAACGAATCCGTACTACCCGTTATACGCTTGAGATCGGATACCCCCTTTTTTTCCGTTTCACCTTACCACTGTTGTATTAATCATTACGTTTAATTTCGAGAAAAACTTATTCAGTGCGTAAAGTAGACTGTATTATTTCACTCATCGTGTTACGCTTATCACTCAGCTGAATTTATAATAGTGCCTGTTGTGTTCCTTAACGAATAAATCTGTGAACTCCGATTTTGACTTTCACTGGTTATCGCTAACACCCCAGATAACGCCAAACCTTGTCTTCGAATTGAAGCTACCAGGGTAGGTTTGCTATTTTCCCCTTCAAAGAATAGCTGGCCCACGAGATACCGGGAAAAGGGCGTTACTAAATAGAACATTTCTTCCAAATAATCGGTTTTATTACACTTTCCCCCCCTGCTGGCACAGAACGAATTTAACGGTTCACTTTCTTAGACAACCTTACACCGTACGCCAAGAAGTGATCCAGACTCCTGCCAGAGATAAGTATATGCGACATGCGATACGCGGAAATACGTGAAAAAACGATATTAGCAGGTGCATGGTTTTGGTTTTGGCAAAAATATTTTCCGATGTTACATCAAATATCACGAAAATAGCTATTTCATTATTGAGCTGGTTTGTTTTTTGTGTGTAGGTTTGAGATTCCTTATTTCCATTGTTCATGTTTATATGGTTGGATTTTATACTGAATATCTACCTACAGTTGTTATAGTGGAAATCGAAAGTTCTTCAAAAGTGATTTCTTTTACAGATAAATGTATTGATGATACTGCCTTCGATTTACTGGATGAGCAGACTGAAGGAACATATTGCAAATACAGAAATTCTCCTTATACTTGGATCAAAGTATAAAAAAAAAGAATCAAGGATGATTGAATGAAGATGCCTCGAGATCAGATGTTTATAATTGATTTGAGTATAATGATCTTCAGCATTCTGGAATATTTTCTTACTTCCTAAATATTTCTTTTTTATAGCCAATGATCTCAATAATTATCTTATTGTGCAATAGTTGATTACAAATTATAACTGAAAGGTGAGGAGTTATTATTTATTGGATTGAATTTCATGAATTTGTAAATTTATCAGAAATAGTTATTTTTGTATCTGTTTTATTTTTTTATTCTTGCTCTTTATTTAATTTATGAGACTACTAGATGTTTTTGGATTATCTTTATTATTAACATACAAAAACCATCTTACAATCTTGTCGTCTTTTTACATCAATTTAACGTCTCTTTTTCTACTAAACATAGAGCACTTCGTTTTCTTTACAATAAAGACTAATATTTTATTTTTATGCCTACACGCTTTCATTTTTTTTTATAATATATACATATCTATCTATAACTAATCAACTTAATATTAAACTACATAGTCTCTCAAGTACAGTGGACGTTTTATAATTCTCTTATTCTCTAAATTCTCACCATTCCCTTGCATATCAGTAATATTATTGTCAATACCTGAATTATTACTATTATTATCGTCTACATTTGAGTTACAATCAGTGTTATTGTCTACATATATCTAGGTTAAAATCAGTGTTATTGTCTATATCTATTTTTTCTTCCATGTTCATTAAAGAAATATCATCATGTATTAATTTATTATGAGACCTATAAAATGGAATCATTGTTTTTCTGATCAATTTTCTATTTCTTCTATATTTCCTATTATACAAATCTTTCACTATATAAGATCGTTCATTTTATTTTTCTGTAATATATCCCTTTTCCCACTTATTGTTTTTTTGAAATAATATTTTTTCGCCTTTATTCAGAACAGGTAGAGTTTTAGATGTTTTATCATAGTACTCTTTTTGAACATCCTGTTTCTTACATATTTTATCTTGTACAATTTCTGAATTAATTATCTTGGTTTCTAACATTTTATTAGGAATTCGGGTCTTGACTAATCTAGTATTCAGTAATAACTCAGAAGGAGAGTATCCTATACTTGGTAATGGAGTGCTGCGATATTCCATTAAACATAATTGTATATCCTTCACATGTTTTATTTTTTTAAGCATCTTTTTAGCAATGTCTACATATTTTTCTGCTAATCCATTTGACTGGTGGTGGTATGGACCAGAGAATTCTATATCAAAATTCCAAGATTTAGCAAAGTCTCTGAATTGTTGACAATTGTATGGTACATTGTCGGCAAAAAATTTGTCAGGAATACCAAACCTCGCAAAAATCTCCTTGCATATGTCAATTACCACGTCAATAGTTTTATTTTCAACCGGATGTAGTTCAAACCAATTTGAATATGCATCAACAATTACCAAATAACTCTTTTTATTGAATTCAAAAAAATCAGAGAATAGATATTGCCATGGGCGACTAGGCACATCATGATTAATTAATGGCTCTTTTTGATTTGCCGGTTTATTTAGTTGACAAGCTTCACACTTATTAATAAACATCTCTATATCCAAAGACATTTTTGGCCAGTATAAAATCTGCCCCGCTCTTGCTCTAGATTTTTGTATTCCCAAATGAGCAGCATGTACTAATTCAAGCATTTCTTTTTTTAACTCAGTCGGAACAATTATTTTAGAATTATAAAATAAGAGATTATTTGATAAGACTATTTCATTTCTCAGTGCATAATAATATTTTAGTTCTCCCTCTAACTTCTTATGATTCGGCCATTTAGTTTGACAATATAACTTGACTTCAGACAAAACAGAATCCTTTTCAATTGCTGATTCAAATATAATTTTCTTTTCTTTTGACATTGGAGCGTTAATTGATAATGAGTGTATGGCGTATTCCATATCATCATCTACTTCACCAACTATATTCTTCTGATAAAACCTACTAAGAGTATCAGCAACATACATTTGTGACCCTGGAAGATACTCTAAAGTAAACCGATATTTTAGCAATTTTAGCAACATTCTTTGCAACCGCATAGAATTTTGATCCAAATTTTTCGCAAATATACTTATAAGGGGTTTGTGATCCGTTTGAACTATTACATTTTCTTGTCCATAAATAAAATAATGGAATTTTTCACAAGCCGTGACAACAGCCAATAGTTCTTTTTCGATTTGTGCATACCTTTCTTCTGCGCTATTGAGTGATCTTGAACTGAATGCTACAGGTTTATTTTCTTGTAAGAGTACACACCCAATACCCTTGCTTGAACTATCTGTTTGTATGATTATAGGTTTATTAGGTTGGAATATTTTAAGAATTGGTTTACTAGTTATTAATGTTTTAAGTAATTCTAACTCATTTTGATGATCATCATTCCAAATAAAGAGTTCAGTTTTTTAGTCAATTGCCGCATGTGATATGTTAATTGTGACATGTTAGGTATAAACTTACTAAAAAATTTGAATAAACCTAGTATTGTGAGGAATTTCTTTTTTATTTGTAGGTTTACTTATGGCTTTAATTGCTTCTATATTTTTTTCACATGGTACTATACCTTTTTGCGAAATAATCTGACCCAAAAAATTGACTTCATTCAATTTATATTGCAATTTTTTAAAATTAAACTTGATTCCATATTTTTTTGCTCTTTCAAATACCAATTTGAGTGTTTGGTCATGTTCTTCTTTATTATCACCCGATATGCCTGTTGTGTTCCTTAACGAATAAATCTGTGAACTCCGATTTTGACTTTCACTGGTTATCGCTAACACCCCAGATAACGCCAAACCTTGTCTTCGAATTGAAGCTACCAGGGTAGGTTTGCTATTTTCCCCTTCAAAGAATAGCTGGCCCACGAGATACCGGGAAAAGGGCGTTACTAAATAGAACATTTCTTCCAAATAATCGGTTTTATTACACTTTCCCCCCCTGCTGGCACAGAACGAATTTAACGGTTCACTTTCTTAGACAACCTTACACCGTACGCCAAGAAGTGATCCAGACTCCTGCCAGAGATAAGTATATGCGACATGCGATACGCGGAAATACGTGAAAAAACGATATTAGCAGGTGCATGGTTTTGGTTTTGGCAAAAATATTTTCCGATGTTACATCAAATATCACGAAAATAGCTATTTCATTATTGAGCTGGTTTGTTTTTTGTGTGTAGGTTTGAGATTCCTTATTTCTATTGTTCATGTTTATATGGTTGGATTTTATACTGAATATCTACCTACAGTTGTTATAGTGGAAATCGAAAGTTCTTCAAAAGTGATTTCTTTTACAGATAAATGTATTGATGATACTGCCTTCGATTTACTGGATGAGCAGACTGAAGGAACATATTGCAAATACAGAAATTCTCCTTATACTTCGATCAAAATATAAAAAAAAAGAATCAAGGATGATTGAATGAAGATGCCTCGAGATCAGATGTTTATAATTGATTTGAGTATAATGATCTTCAGCATTCTGGAAAATTTTCTTACTTCCTAAATATTTCTTTTTTATAGCCAATGATCTCAATAATTATCTTATTGTGCAATAGTTGATTACAAATTATAACTGAAAGGTGAGGAGTTATTATTTATTGGATTGAATTTCATGAATTTGTAAATTTATCAGAAATAGTTATTTTTGTATCTGTTTTATTTTTTTATTCTTGCTTTTTATTTAATTTATGAGACTACTAGATGTTTTTGGATTATCTTTATTATTAACATACAAAAACCATCTTACAATCTTGTCGTCTTTTTACATCAACTTAACGTCTCTTTTTCTACTAAACATAGAGCACTTCGTTTTCTTTACAATAAAGACTAATATTTTATTTTTATGCCTACACGCTTTCATTTTTTTTTATAATATATACATATCTATCTATAACCAATCAACTTAATATTAAACTACATAGTCTCTCAAGTACAGTGGACGTTTTATAATTCTCTTATTCTCTAAATTCTCACCATTCCCTTGCATATCAGTAATATTATTGTCAATACCTGAATTATTACTATTATTATCGTCTACATTTGAGTTACAATCAGTGTTATTGTCTACATATATCTAGGTTAAAATCAGTGTTATTGTCTATATCTATTTTTTCTTCCATGTTCATTAAAGAAATATCATCATGTATTAATTTATTATGAGACCTATAAAATGGAATCATTGTTTTTCTGATCAATTTTCTATTTCTTCTATATTTCCTATTATACAAATCTTTCACTATATAAGATCGTTCATTTTATTTTTCTGTAATATATCCCTTTTCCCACTTATTGTTTTTTTGAAATAATATTTTTTCGCCTTTATTCAGAACAGGTAGAGTTTTAGATGTTTTATCATAGTACTCTTTTTGAACATCCTGTTTCTTACATATTTTATCTTGTACAATTTCTGAATTAATTATCTTGGTTTCTAACATTTTATTAGGAATTCGGGTCTTGACTAATCTAGTATTCAGTAATAACTCAGAAGGAGAGTATCCTATACTTGGTAATGGAGTGCTGCGATATTCCATTAAACATAATTGTATATCCTTCACATGTTTTATTTTTTTAAGCATCTTTTTAGCAATGTCTACATATTTTTCTGCTAATCCATTTGACTGGTGGTTGTATGGACCAGAGAATTCTATATCAAAATTCCAAGATTTAGCAAAGTCTCTGAATTGTTGACAATTGTATGGTACATTGTCGGCAAAAAATTTGTCAGGAATACCAAACCTCGCAAAAATCTCCTTGCATATGTCAATTACCACGTCAATAGTTTTATTTTCAACCGGATGTAGTTCAAACCAATTTGAATATGCATCAACAATTACCAAATAACTCTTTTTATTGAATTCAAAAAAATCAGAGAATAGATATTGCCATGGGCGACTAGGCACATCATGATTAATTAATGGCTCTTTTTGATTTGCCGGTTTATTTAGTTGACAAGCTTCACACTTATTAATAAACATCTCTATATCCAAAGACATTTTTGGCCAGTATAAAATCTGCCCCGCTCTTGCTCTAGATTTTTGTAGTCCCAAATGAGCAGCATGTACAAATTCAAGCATTTCTTTTTTTAACTCAGTCGGAACAATTATTTTAGAATTATAAAATAAGAGATTATTTGATAAGACTATTTCATTTCTCAGTGCATAATAATGTTTTAGTTCTCCCTCTAACTTCTTATGATTCGGCCATTTAGTTTGACAATATAACTTGACTTCAGACAAAACAGAATCCTTTTCAATTGCTGATTCAAATATAATTTTCTTTTCTTTTGACATTGGAGCGTTAATTGATAATGAGTGTATGGCGTATTCCATATCATCATCTACTTCACCAACTATATTCTTCTGATAAAACCTACTAAGAGTATCAGCAACATACATTTGTGACCCTGGAAGATACTCTAAAGTAAACCGATATTTTAGCAATTTTAGCAACATTCTTTGCAACCGCATAGAATTTTGATCCAAATTTTTCGCAAATATACTTATAAGGGGTTTGTGATCCGTTTGAACTATTACATTTTCTTTTTTTTTTTATTTTATTTATTGCATATAGGAATACAAACGGGCATTGAAACCCAAAAATAGTACTCACAAATTATTAACAAAAAATAATCATACAATTTTAAGTATAAATTCTTATATATAATTCTAATATAACCAAAGTGCAAATTAACAGTTTTTTCTATGTAATCAATATTACAATCTATGTTATAACACCGGATGATAACTTTCGCCTGAGAACTCCCTTGAACTGGGAGAGAGACGTACAAAACGGATCAGTGTCTCCAAACTCATTGTTAAATGTGGTCAAAAATCTACATACTGGTGAATTCTGCGTAACATTCAAGCGACGAAAAGAAATAGCAAACGTCTCCCTTGATCTTAATCTTCTCTCGGGTACTTTGATGGATATCAACTGTAGTATTGAGGGGGCCAAAAAGATGCCGTTCAGAACCTTGTATAGAAAACTCATGTCATTCATTTTTCTGCGGTTTTCCAAACTTAGAATATTGAACCTTGATTGAGCTTGAGTGTAATCATGATCTGTTATAACCAAATTATTCCTGTATGACAAGTGTTTGAGAAATTTGTGTTGTATGCTTTCTAATCGTTTTATGTGACACTGATAGTGAGGATTCCAGGTCGGAGAGGCAAAATTCAATTTACTCAAAACAAAGGAGTTGTATAAAATGAGTAAGCTCTTGTTAGTCCTGAACAATTTACCATGACGAAGGGTGAATCCAAGCAGTTTGTTCGAAGATGATATAACATTATTGATATGATGGATAAAGTTCAACTTGGTATCCAAAATTACTCCTAAATCCCTAATACTGTCGACCCTTGGCAAATTGATTTGATTCATTGAATATGTATTTAACAGGACATTTGTATTCCTCGTGAACGAAATTACCTGACATTTATTCAGGCTGAGGAAAAGAAAGTTATCTCTACAGTATTGGCAGAACCTATCCAAGTCCTCCTGAAGCAAAGCAGCATCCTCAATAGATCTTATCCTCAGGAATATTTTGAGGTCGTCTGCATAAATCAGAAATCCTGCAGAACGAAAACAGGAAGATATATTATTGATATAAATTATAAAAAGTAGGGGCCCCAAGTGCGAACCCTGAGGTACACCTGATGTACTGGTGTAGTTTCCTGATTTCTGTCCCCCGACACACACATAATGTGATCTCCGCAACACATACGACCTCACCCACCTCAAGAGGCTACCACATATTCCCACTTCCGCAAGTCGTCGAAAAAGTACAGTGTGATTAACTTTATCGAAAGCTTTTTTGAAGTCCGTATATATTACATCTGTTTGATTATGTGCTTCGATACCATCATGTAGAATTTCGAGGAAATGGACTAAATTGGTTTCGAGATTTCTACCCTTCACGAACCCATGCTGATTTTCAATAATCAAGTGTTTTACGTGATGCATTATTGTCTTGTAAACTAAGGACTCAAATAACTTCGGTATAGCCGAGAGAATACTGATAGGTCTATAGTTCTGAACGAGATCTCTTCGACCGTCCTTATGAATCGGAACGACTCTCGACAGCTTCCAGTGCTGTGGAAAATCTCCACTCCGAAGCGATCGGTTAAAAATAATTGAGAGAGGCTTAGTTAAAGACTTACAACAATTTTTCAAAAAGATTGGTGGAATATTATCTGGACCTGGTCCCTTATTAGGATCTAATGATTTCAGACCTTCCTCAACAACCTCCTCAGATAGGGAAACCTCGCTCAAGTAGACGCTGCTGTAGATGTTCTCATATTGTGAACCATAAACCGGACCCGAAGGTGGCTCGAAAACAGAACCGAAAAAATCTGCAAAACACTCAGAAATTTCCCTCGGTGACCTTGCCTCTACATCTCCACTATACATAACCGATGGAAACCTACTGTGACCTTTCTTCCGAGATACATACTTGAAGAAGCTTTTAGAATTTTTAGGTAGTTCTTGCTCTATATTAGAAAGGTAGCTATAGAAATCCCTAGAAATGAGGTTTTTTGAGAGTTTTCTCAACTTTTTGAAACGATAATATTGATATGGATTTTTATATATTTTATATTTGTTGTGAACGTTATGTTTTTTTCGAATAATACGTATCGTTTCTTGTGAGAAAAAATAAGGAAATTTTTTATTTATTTTAGTTTTCGGTACGTATTTTGATATGACTTTTTCGAGCATTTTGTAGAGAACATCCACACCAACGTTGACATCTACACCCTCCAAGAGGGAGCACCAATCTATTCCCAAAAGTTCAGAATTGATCGCATCATAATCCCCCTTCCTGAAATTGAAATTATAAGAGCTCGTCTCTCTCAAGTAACCACGAGCACCAACATTACAAAAGAATTCTATTGCTGGATGATGATCATCCTCACAAACCAAAGGAGCATCACTTCGACTGATGCGATCAACTCTATGTTTATTACACAAAATCAAATCAAGAATTTTCTCGTTTTTGTTACAAATATTGTTGAATTGTTTCATTTCCAAAAAATCTAAAGTATCTACAAAATGAGCATATTTACTTTCAATTTCTGTAGCAACCAAAACATCACATGATGTTTGCCTCGCCCATTTTAGGGAAGAACAATTGAAATCCCCACAAAGCACAATTATGTCTTGATCACGAATATTCAAACAGTTTTCCTCCAGCTTATCTGTGAACGACCTATAGGCCGCCTCGTTACCAGGTGCTATGTAAACACAGCAAATAAAAATTTTAATTTTTTGAAGGTCTATTACTACCCAAAGATCCTCGAAATCACTGCTCAACTCCGGCACACATTTGGCGTTCAAATTATCACGCACAAGCAAAAGCACACCACCTCCGTCTTTTTTCCTGGTTTGAATTAAGTCTCTATCTCTTCTGAAGATGTTGTAATTATCGTCAGCTAATTCGTCATCGGATATATTATCATTCAACCAAGTTTCAGTCACAGCGATTATGTCGAATGAACCGGATATCACACTCAACTTGAAATTAGGTAATTTTGTACGCAGTCCGCGTACATTTTGATATAAAATGTGTAAAGCCATTTTAAATGAGATTTTTATTTAATTATTACTAATATTCTAGAAATCGTTACTGAGAAAGCCTGCTTAAATCAGCTTCATTTTGTATCTGTAGGATCCTAGACGTTTCGTTCTTTCTAATAAGGATGTTTCCATTCTGGACCCACACAAATTTGTAACCTTTTTGTTTGGCGAATTCACGAGCTGATCTGAAAACAACTTTGTTTCTAGTAGTGAGATGTTCATTCACATAAAATTTTTCCGCTAGCCCATCGATCTTGAATCCATTCTTTCCACCCAAGTCGCCACGCTTTGCCTTAACTGCGGACATAAATTTATCTTTTAAAGATTTCGAGACGAATTTGACCACTATATTCTTGGGTTTGTTAACAATTCTCGTCGGTACCCGAGTGATCGATGATATTTCCTTAGGCTCAATAACAACTCCAACACATTCCCCAATCTTATTAACAACATCATTCAAATTTTCATTCTTTTTCTCAGGTATGTCCATAATTTCAATGTTGTTCAATCTGGAATTTTGTTCAATTATATCCAATCTTACCTGTAGATTGGATACTTCTTTTTTAAGGAGATCATTCTCCATCTTAATTTGATTGGCCAACTTCAGGACTTCATTAAGTTTAGCCAACTTATTTTCGAAATCACTTATTTTGTCTGAGCAAAAGGTGACAGAATTTCGAAGCTCTCTCATATCGCATCGCATAGCTGAAACTTCCGATTTTATTGAAGTTATCAACTGAAACGCTCCCATGTCCACGTTCGCCGAGTCCGCCGGCAACACAACACCGCCGGCCACGTCGCTCGCAGCATCCCATCGCACCGAGGTCGGCGAAGGACCGCGCTGAGAAGCGGGAGAAACATGAGTCATCGGCGAGGAAGAAGTGTCCCCGGATTTATGGTCACCACGACACACAACACACTCCCACCTACCACCAGGCATTGCATTAATCAGAGATATTTGATTTTTTGTCATATCGGAGCATCTGCCGTTCGCGTGTAAAAACGCTTTGCATTTACTGCACTGGATGCCCGGAGATTTTCGGTTTAGGGAAGTTGTACAATTTTCACAAGAAGGCATGGTGTTAAGCTCACCTGGAGACTGAAAACGTATAAACCGATGCTTAAGACACAAAATGGTATAAATTTCTTCCAAAATGCACTTGTTTTTGTATGATAAAACTTAGGAAAACGACGAGAGCACAAATCAACGACCGGCATCTACGAAGTTTTCAATTGATGATTCTTGTCCATAAATAAAATAATGGAATTTTTCACAAGCCGTGACAACAGCCAATAGTTCTTTTTCGATTTGTGCATACCTTTCTTCTGCGCTATTGAGTGATCTTGAACTGAATGCTACAGGTTTATTTTCTTGTAAGAGTACACACCCAATACCCTTGCTTGAACTATCTGTTTGTATGATTATAGGTTTATTAGGTTGGAATATTTTAAGAATTGGTTTACTAGTTATTATTGTTTTAAGTAATTCTAACTCATTTTGATGATCATCATTCCAAATAAAGAGGTCAGTTTTTTTGTCAATTGCCGCATGTGATATGTTAATTGTGACATGTTAGGTATAAGCTTACTAAAAAATTTGAATAAACCTAGTATTGTGAGGAATTTCTTTTTTATTTGTAGGTTTACTTATGGCTTTAATTGCTTCTATATTTTTTTCACATGGTACTATACCTTTTTGCGAAATAATCTGACCCAAAAAATTGACTTCATTCAATTTATATTGCAATTTTTTAAAATTAAACTTGATTCCATATTTTTTTGCTCTTTCAAATACCAATTTGAGTGTTTGGTCATGTTCTTCTTTATTATCACCCGATATGATCAGATCATCAAAATATATCTCTACGTTAGGTATATCCCCAAAAATTTCAAAATTTTTTCTTTGAAATATTTCCGGTGCTGATGCTATCCCAAACGGTAGCCTATTAAATTTGTATTTACCAAATGGTGTATTAAACGTACATAAATCAGAGCTTTTATCACTTAGTAGAAGTTGCCAAAAGCCATCTTTCATATCTATTACTGTAAATATACTTTTACCTGACAATCTGTGAATCAAATCATCAGTTTTTGGCATAATATAATGTTCAAGACAAAGTGGCCTATTCAATGGTTTTGGATCCAAGCACAATCTCAACGATCCATTTCGTTTTTCAATAATAATAACTAATGAATTGACCCATTCTGTTGGATAATCTACTTTGCTAATAATTTTGTCATTTTCTAATTGGATTAATGCTGCTTTCAACCTATCATATAAAGCTAGTGGTACTCTACGTGGTGTTTGAATAACAGGTTTAGAATCTGGCTTTAGCTTTAATTCAATTTTACCTGGAATTTGCCCTGCACCTTGAAATATTTCAGTATATTGATCAAATAATGCATTTGGATCATTTGGTAAAATCTTATCTACTGAATTTACACGAGCTATTAGTTTTAACCTTACGCAATCACCTAGTCCTAACAATGGTTCAGTATCACAGTCTATAACTGTGAACCTAACATTAGAGATAATATTTTTAACTCTACACAGTAAAATTATTTGACCTATAGATTTCAACTTAAAATTTCCATATGATACAACTGTTATCTTTGACGTCTCAAGTTTTTTGTTATGAATGCCTATCAGTTTGAAAAATTTTAAGGGTGGTATACTTAATTCAGCCCCTGAATCTAATTTGAAAGAAATCTCAACATTATTTATAGAAATATTTTCATATCAGTTTCTTTTGCTTTCAGCTCACTCACAAACATCAGATCTCCAGATAAGTTCTCTTGGTCACTCTTCTGGTGAATTGCTCGAACTTCTTCTACTTCATTTGCATCTTTTTCATCTGGACCTGCTCCATTTGCTGCTTCCTTCTTAGTCTCGCACATTTTTGCGAAGTGGTTTTTCTTCTTGCATGACTTACAAATCTGATTGTATGCTGGACAGTTTCTTGCTTCATGTTCTGTTCCACATCTTCTACATTTAAATGATCGATCTCCTTTGGTCAGCATGTCAGCTGTTACTTCAGTTTCCTCTGGTAATAACAGTTCAATGTGTTCCTTCGACATTTCGATAGATTTTCAATATTCTTGGATTTTTTCGAGAGACATTTTTGTTTCTCTAATTAGCCTCTGCTGAATGTCTTTATCATGTATTCCCAAGATTACTCTGTCTTTAATCATTCGGTCTGAATAATCTGACTCACAGGTTTCGTTGATACATGTAGTGGACCTACCCATGTTAGACAAAGAATATTATTGAGCTATTATCACAGAGCACTAATGCACGTAGATTATGGTGATTGTTCTATTTTCCATGGAGATGATAATATATTATTTTAGCGTCGATTGTGACGGACGGAATAAAGTTTGATACACAGAACATAAACATCAATATGGTTTGATATATGATATATATATGATATATATGATATGGTTTGATAAAAAATACAAGAGTTTTCCTTCGACGAGTCACTGAGAAGCCATATTTTGCATTTGTCGAAGAATTATGCATTGTCAACAACATTCTTCTACGGGGTTCTCGCATTGTCATTCCAGCATTACTACGGAGACAGGTATTAGAAAATGCACATGAAGGTCATCCAGGTATTATAAAGATGAAGGAACGCCTCAGAAGCAAGGTATGGTGGCCTGGGATTGATAGGGAAGCAGATACATTTGTTCGCACCTGCGACGAGTGTCAGAAGGTTGGTAAGTCAATCACTTTGCAAGAGATGTCTCGTCGTACTCTCCCTGATGGACCTTGGCAGGACTTAGCCATTGATTTTAAATCATTGCTATCAAACAAACACTTATGTATGTTGTAGTAGATTACTTCAGCAAATTCATCGAGTGCAAGGTCATGAGGAAGACCACAGCTGAAGCTACGACGGCATTCCTGCAAGAAGTTTTAGCGAGGTTCGGCTATTGTTATTCAATAACATCCGACAATGGTCCTCCTTTCAATTCTGAAGAGTTTTCAAATTTCTGTAAAGAGTTAGGTATCATTCATTACACCACTCCACCTTATTGGGCTCAAGCCAATGGAGAGGTAGAAAGGCAAAATCGCAGTTTTAACAAGATTGGAGACGAAGTTTTGGTTAAAAGACCTTTTAGTCATCTTAAATCCGATTCCAAGTTTGAAAGGGATACAGGAACAGTTACATCAGTAGATGTTCCATTGGTCTCGGTTGATACACCCACGCGTTCAATTCAACATCATAAAAATCTAGTGGAATGGTATGATCATCGTCCAACTGAGAAGTTAAGAGAGGATACATCACCTGAAGCGATCAAAAGTGGAGAAGGTTCTCCACCTGCAGCAGTTTCGTCACGTCCAGTTCGCAATAAGCAGAAACCAGTTTGGCAGAAAGATTATGATTTGTCATAATCATTTTCTGCTTTGTTTATTCAGTTCATTTGTTTTTGTTTTAACTTAAACGTAAAAAAGGGTTTGTAGTGGACCTACCCATGTTAGACAAAGAATATTATTGAGCTATTATCACAGAGCACTAATGCACGTAGATTATGGTGATTGTTCTATTTTCCATGGAGATGATAATATATTAATCAAAGATTATAAAGTAGAAAGATAGGAAACGCCTTCATATCGCTAGTACTAAAAACCGACTACATTTTGGCCAGTAAAAACACGCGTGACAATGAGATGGCGCTAAAAACGCACTGCCAATACAGGAAAACATTTTGATAACAGTTTTCTGTTTTTTGATTGAGAGGCGCGAAATTCGAATTCTATTTTTTGTATTGCATTCCAATATTGACTTTGTTTCTATCAGAAAACAAACATCCTGAGCGAAAAAACAAAACTATGGTTTTGCTTTGTGATCAGGATGTTAGTTTTCATCTAAATTTTGTTTGGAATCAATTGATATCAACGAAAAACGCTGTTGGATGTGCTATATGTTTATTTGCAATTCATAAAAAATTTACAGAAATTGAAATAGTGGGCAATAGATGAAGCTTTTCCTAGGACACTAAAGTATATGGTGATCTGCTATACGTCGAAGGTGTTGTTTCTGTACAATAGGTTGTTCTGAATTAATTAACTTAGTTGAATTTGTAAAATATACATATATCAGAAATTAATATGAACCAATATTCAATATACCATTATAGCATACACATTCCAGTTACCTACATATGTAGGTATTATTTATAGAGTTTTCAGAACCACACTTAAAAAAAACCTTACAGAGATATACAAGACCTGTACCTATGTCAGTATAGTTTCTTGGTGCTTTTTTATGATTTCCTCATGATATGGTCTCTTCATGACACAATATACAAATTGATTAATGAATGAACAAAACACTCACAGCAGGTTTCATAAATTTTTGACTTTCTAAACAACAATTTGACAGTCACTTGGTTCCCAAATGGAAATCAATAAAACCTCTGCATTTCTGAATATATTGAAAGAGTAGCAATTGAGAATCATCGAATGGATCTATAAAGATCATCATTTTCACTTAATAGACCGTTCATGCAAGGGATGCTTTCTGCATACAACAATTTACGTCGATGAACAGTACTCAATTGAACTGCAGTAAAATGTTAATTGCACATGGTGTAGTTAGTAGTGTTTGCTGAAGTAATTGTCTTCAAGCCCTGAGAATTTTATCCACTTCGGAGCACTGAAAATAAGAATCAATGAATGACCGATTCACATGTTACGACTTTCAATACTAACGCTTCCATTTTCCTTAGTTGGGTGAAAAACTTAATCACGTAATATACATTTTATTATTTGATCCACAGTTCTTCACCATTCAATAATTTTCGAACAATATTTTGATGTTTTCACCAAGAAATAAGACAAAAAATTTCAAAAATCAGCAACTAGAACGAGCCAGATAAACATAAAGCGGAATGAGAGTCAAACCGTTCAAAACCTCTTTGATCAAAATTGACGTCTGAAATCTTAAAAAATGTCATATATTTCTGCAAATGGCACTCAAATTAATATTTCAACCAGTCCTAGCGTTTTAAAAACACGCGTGACACACAGATGTCGCTCAAGTCGCTTTAGTCGCCTCGTTTCCCATCTTTCTACTCTATAATCTTTGATATTAATTTCATATTAATTTAGCGTCGATTGTGACGGACGGAATAAAGTTTGATAAAAAATACAAGAGTTTTCCTTCGAAGAGTAGAGAACATTACAGTACATATGAATGCACATTTTGATGCTTGAGTTTTTAGTTCAGTTTTGAATGCATCAATATTTTGATCAGGTTTTTGCTGCATGTTGTTGAATTTGAATGTTTCCATTGTAACATTTACTTTGGGGATGAAATGGCTATCAAAACACATCTTCCAGCTTCTTTGTTTTTGCAGTAGGGAAAGTATTGAAAATGTCTAATCCCAAATCTCCAATTGAATGTAATAGCAATGCAATTTTTATGTCTTCTTCGGCATTACTCTTACCACTGGCTTTCAAGTAAATGTAAAATTTTTGCTTCCATCTGGGCCAAAGATTTACCTCATTGATGTTAAATTCTTCCGGAGTTTTGAATTCCATTGTTCTTGATACTTTGTGTTACACGTGCGATCGATGTCGTCTATTTTCCAAATAACGCGTTAATCACAAATATCTTGATGTGAAAACACCTGACACCATGTTTTATTTTTTTATTCTTGCTTTTTATTTTATTTAATTTATGAGACTTGTAGATGTTTTTGGATTATCTTTATTATTAACATACAAAAACCATCTTACAATCTTGTCGTCTTTTTACATCAACTTAACCTCTCTTTTTCTACTAAACATAGAGCACTTCGTTTTCTTTACAATAAAGACTAATATTTTATTTTTATGCCTACAGTATCTAGTGCGCGAAATGCTTCTTTGGTGATTGAGAACTGATTATGACTGAATAGTCGAGATCACCAAAGTATTTCGCGCTTGAGATGCAAACAAAATTTTTTCTACAAACTTCAAAAATATCATTCTAAAATAAGTAACATGCTTAGCTTAATATGAAAAAGAGTATTGAAAATTCAGGATCAAGGGCTGTCACCTCTACGGCAGTTGCTTGCAAATCAAAAATGTCTTATCCAACTCCTAAATCTACGATATCACGAGCTGAATCTGAGTTATCTGGTTTAGGAATACATACCTAATAATTGGTTCGTGCACTGGCTGCACCATTAATGTTAACATTGTGAATAATAAATAAAATGAGGTAGTGTTAAATTTTCTCACAATTTGAAAGCCTTAATTATTGTTATACATTGATAAATGAATGATTTCTTGGATTTTTGCTTGATTATGGAATTTAAAGGTTAAGATATAAAAATCCCATATTTACATGCAGTGTGCGAAGTAAGTATTTCGCACACTACTGCGCGCACGGTGTCATGGTAACGAAGGAAAATGAAAAAAAGGCTCGGGGAAATAGGCTCAGGCGTTATAACGAAGGGTGTTGCGATTTAAGAACAACCAGCTGTTTTACAAAAATCAAAGGCAATTCTACCGTAGCCTTGAGGCTGGACCTGATGCAAACTCAGAACCACCAAAACCTGAAGAGATGCATGGCTACTGGAACAACATATGGGCTGATGATGAACCTCATATTGATGGATTTGTGACAGAAAACATCGAAGCCAACACGCCTGAACATCGTATGCACTGCATTCAAATATCTGACCTCAGCTGTGTACTGAAGAAATTGAATAATTGGTCGGCCCCTGGAGTGGACAAGCTCCACAATTACTGGTGGAAGCATTTCCCTGGCTTGCAACCTTTTCTGAGGTTGGCTTTGCAAGAGGCACTGGATAACCCAGTCAAGATCCCTGAGTTTTTCACCCTGGGACTCACTAATATGCCAAAAGAGAACGATGCCAAGGAACCCAAAAAGTATAGACCAATCACGTGCTTACCCACTATATATAAAATCTTAACTGGCACCATAACCCGTCACTTGTGGAAACACGTTAATGCAAACAATATACTTGCAGAAGAGCAAAATGGATGTAGTAGAGATGCAATGGGCTGTAAGGAGCTCCTGGTAGTTAACAGCATCATCACCAAGCAAGCCAGAAAGAAATTACGTAATATATCCATGGCTTGGATAGACTATGTCCTCGCTTTGCAGCATGCCCTTTACCTGTTCTACATTTGGCGTGAGCTTAACAGATTGTCGTTAAATATTGATAAATGTCACCTTATATGATTTCATTGCGCCCGAGCCCTAGACCATAGTTATCATATCGACAACTGTTGTTTGCAGAGAGTGAGTGAGGTTCGGGACCTCGGTGTATTGTTGGACTCTGCAGTCATCAGTGGCGGCTGGTCTGTTAGGGCTACAGGGCTACAGCCCCCCATACAAGAAATCAATTCTTTTATGCTATTTACCTTCCCATACGATTTTTAATGAAAATATTACATTCCACGGTTATTTATATAATTTATTAATGTAAAACTTTCATGCGACTCCTGCAGTTTTGTTTATTTCAATCATAATCTAGCAGTTCGTCCCTGCATGGGCGATGAATCGTTTTGCCCAGAATTCTTGCATTCGGACAGTCATTCGGCTCCAGCCGCAACTCTTCGTGTCGGTCGTTTTAAGGAGTAAAAGGGCTACGATAAAAGTCGCCCCTATCCCTATCCGCTTCAGTCTAGCCGCTGCCCGCTAGCGTATAGACAACATAGCGTGAGTTACATATCCCACATATTCCAGCACGTGGCAAGGATGCTGACCAAGCACCTACGGAGCATCCGTCCATGGAATCTTTCCGTTATCGAATTATTTTTCATTGTCATTATAAATAAGATTCGGGGTCACTAATTGATCAGTCTTGACTTAGTCTTCGCGATTTATTGTACGAATCATTCGTCACAATTATCATACATTGTAATATTTGAAATAAAATAATTTTTTCTACAAGCGTGCGCGTTCAACCTTTTTCCCGCACGCATTTCAAGTTGCAAAGAGTCACTTTTCCAAAACGTGGGGGAAAAACGCCTGCTATTTCTTTACCGCACGCATTTGCGTGCGGGAATGGATTAGCAGGAGTTTTTCCCGCACGCAAATCTTATAGAATAAATTAAATTCTATCATGTCTCTATGCACCGAACGTCAACGATGAGTAACCCATGGTAACGACATGCAGAATTACGTCTGTCATTTTATATGAATTAATCAAATGAGATATGATCTGTATCGTGCAATTGATATATTTATATATTTCAAGCGCTTGTAGAAAAAATATTGTTCCTAACTCTTGCGGAAAGTGTCTTGCCCGCACTCAACTGCTTACCCGAACTCTGCTTCGCATCGTTCGGGCAACGGCAGTTTCGTGCGGGCAAGTATCACTTTCCGCACTTGATAGGAAAATAACTATTTTCTACAAACGTGCGCGTTCAACCTTTTTCCCGCACGCATTCCAAGTTGCAAAGAGTCACTTTCCCAAATATTATAGAGTAAATTAAATTCTATCATCTTTCTATGGACTGAACGTCAACGATGAGAAACCCTTAGTAACAACATGCAGAATAACGTCTGTCATTATATATGAATTAATCAAATGAGATATGATCTGTTTCGTAAAATGGATACATTTATATATTTCAAGCGCTTGTAGAAAAAATATTGTTCCTAACTCTTGCGGAAAGTGTCTTGCCCGCACTCAACTGCTTACCCGAACTCTGCTTCGCATCGTTCGGGCAACGGCAGTTTCGTGCGGGCAAGTATCACTTTCCGCACTTGATAGGAAAATAACTATTTTCTAATTACAGTCTCTCCCACAAAACTTAACTGGCGCAGTCAACGGAGTTTTTGTGACGTTCTATCCAGAAACCTGCAAAAATCCGAACCTATCATCCATTGGGTCCATCCAGGAAACAGCATGGAATTAGCATTGTTTAATAAGTGGTGAGTTATACTGATATATTGATTCTTTTGCATTTTATGTCAGACTCCTCTAAAATACGGTCCGATTCAATCCTTGAAGACGATTCTGATTTAGAGCAAGATTTATTAAACTCTTTCAAAAATCTTAGTATAAAACCAATTTCTATTAATTTAAATACAAATAAGATGGCTACTGTTCCGAATTTTGATTCGAAAGATTTGAGCATTATTCCTGATTTCGATGGAAATCCTAACAAACTTTATAGATTTATTGCGGCCTCGGAAGCCTTATTAGGTCATTATTTTGATGTAAATAACACCAATAACTTTCAAAATTTGCTTTTATTAAATGGCATTCTTAATAAATTGCATGGTCGAGCTGAAGAAATAGTAGTTATTTATGGGGCTACAAACTGGATTGAAATTAAAAACGCTCTTATTCAAAATTTTAGTGATCAAAGAGATGAGAACTGCTTGAACCAATATTTAGTTAATTCTAGGCAAAATTTCAATGAATCCCCTCAAGAATTTTATGAAAGAATTTTACATTTATTGAACACTATTTGCAATTATATTGACCTTCGGTGCAGAGCCGAAGATCAAGAAAGTAAAAGAGTATTTTTCAAAAATCAAGCTTTAAAGACCTTTCTGGCAGGATTAAGAGAGCCTTTAGGCCCTATTATAAGAGCTATGCGGCCAGATTCATTAGCACAGGCACTTCAATTCATCCTTGAGGAAGACAATATCAAACACCTTCAAAAATGTAATAATTTTACTATTCCTAAACGACCAAACCAAAATAGAGCTAACTTTAAAACATCTTTCAACATGAATTCACGATTTCCATCTCCCCATTTTTCGTCACCTCATTTTCCAAGACCTAATCAATTTTCCAGTACACAAAATGCACAACGATTTCCAAGTAGACCAATAAATTTACAACGAAACCCAAATTATACTCCTTCCAGATTTCCAACCCATTCTCAAGTGTTCAAAAGACCGGCCCAAAACTTTCCGACTCCAATGAGTATTTCTACCAATAATACTGCTTCCAAATTTCGTCAAAATTACTCTACTTCACGCGATTTTCCAAACAGATCCCGTAATCCAGATTTTATCAGCGAGGAATTATTCAACACCGAAAATTTGAATTACGAAAGTATCGAATCGGAACATACTACTGAAGAAAATTTTCGGACTTTACCAACAAAAAACCCATCGAGTTGATAGAATATCATGTTTCCAATAAACGAGAACTGCCTTTCATATCTATTCAAAATCCTCCTTTGAAACTACTTATAGATACAGGTTCCACTAAATCTTTTATTAATCCTCAACTCGCAAAGCAGTTTTATTCCCACTTCATTTTCCGGAAACCATTCATTGTATCCACTGTCCATCAAACTTCACACCATGAATTTTGTGCTAATATACCAATTTTTCCTGAATTTAACCAACGTGGCGATTTCGAATTTTACTTATTCAAATTTCACACCTTTTATGATGGCCTTATAGGTTTAGATAACATAAAACTTTTAAATGCAACTCTGAATTTTCAAAATTCTAAGTTAATTACACCATCTTCTCTTGTAGCGATTCATTATCATGAAACCGCTGCGAAACTTCCTTTCAAAATTAAAGTTGATTCCAATTCAACAATTATCACTAAAATCCCTGTGAAACCATTATCAGGTGAAACCATGGTTCCCAACCAAATTATACAAAATTGTGAAATACCTGAACTTTTTCATGCAATGGATTGGCCAACGTAGAAATTTCAAATAAAACTGATGAAGATATAATATTAATTTTGAATAATCCAATAGACTCTTTTCCTTTTATTGCTGATGATTTCGAAATATATCAAATAGATACCAACATTTGCTCAGATAATAGTGACATAGAAAAACTTATTAGAACTGAACATATGAACGAGGAAGAAAAATTTCATATTCTTAAATTATGCAAGAGATATTTCGATATTTTCCACAGAGAAAATCAAACCCTTTCATTTTCGAATAAAATTAAACATTGCATCAAAACCAAAGATGACATCCCTGCTTATACGAAATCTTACAGAGACCCGTACGTTCATAAAGAAGAAGTAAAAAACCAGATAAATTTGATGTTGAAACAAGGAATCATTAGGCCTAGTCAGTCTCCGTGGTCATCTCCTATTTGGGTAGTCCCTAAAAAGTCAGATGCTTCTGGAAAGAAAAAGTGGAGAATTGTTGTCGATTTTCGGAAAGTCAATGAAAAAACGATAGACGACAAATATCCTATCCCTAATATTAATGACGTTTTAGATAAACTTGGAAAGTGTCAATATTTCACTACATTAGATTTGGCAAGTGGTTTTCACCAAATAGAAATGAATCCGGACGATATTTCCAAAACAGCTTTCAATGTGGAAAATGGACATTACGAATTCTTGCGAATGCCCTTTGGCTTAAAAAATGCTCCTTCCACTTTTCAACGTGTTATGGACCACGTTCTTAGAGGTTTAGACAATTGTTTGGTCTATGTTGATGATATAATAATATTCTCAACTTCTTCACAAGAACACCTTGTCAATCTTAATAATGTTTTTCAAAGACTTAAAGAGGCAAATTTCAAAATCCAATTAGATAAATCCGAATTTTTAAAGAGGGAGGTAGCATATCTAGGGCACATAGTCACCCCGGAGGGAGTGAAACCGAATCCCGACAAAATTATAGCTATTCAAAAGTATCCCCTACCGTGTACAACTAAAGAAATTAAAGGTTTTTTAGGTTTAGTTGGTTATTACAGGAAATTCATTCGAGATTTTGCTAAAATTACCAAACCGTTAACCTCATGTTTGAAAAAGGATGCCAAAATTGAGCATACTCCTGAATTCAGCAACTGTTTTGAATATTGTAAGAAACTTTTAACGAATGAACCTATTCTTCAATATCCTGATTTTTCCAAAGAATTTATTTTAACTACAGACGCGAGTAATTTTGCTCTTGGTGCCGTTTTATCTCAAGGTAGTATAGGATCCGACAAACCAATTTCTTACGCCTCTCGAACATTGAATGATAATGAACAAAATTATAGCACTATTGAAAAAGAATTATTATCCATCGTTTGGGCAACCAAGTATTTCAGACCCTATCTTTTTGGCAGGAAATTTAAGATTATTACTGATCATAAACCTCTTCAATGGTTAATGTCGCTGAAAGAACCAAATAGTAAACTTTTACGATGGAGATTGAAATTGGAAGAATTTGATTTTGAAATCATTTGAAAAAAAGGAAGTTGTAATACTAATGCAGACGCACTTTCTAGAATTGAAATTCACAACAAAGATTTTTTTGAATATATGGAAAAATTTAACGAGGAATTTTCCAAATTGAATCCAAGTACTGATAATGAATCTATGATTGTAAATTTCGACGACTCGGAAATTCATGAACAGGATGAACATCAAAGTTTATCATTTGAAAATTTTCTGAAACTCCTTGATTCCAATAACATTACACTTTTACCTAACATAGTGGAATGAGAGGGCGATTTATTTACGGCACCAGAAGCTTATTCGTTGGCTCATTGTGTATCTCAAGATTTTCATATGAGTAAGGGTATTGCACTTTCATTCAAAGAAAAGTTTGGTAAAGTAGAGGAACTGAAATCCCAAAATAAAAGAATTGGCGAAGTAGCCCAAATTGAAAGCAATAATCGTCGAATTTATTACCTTGTAAAAAAGAATGTTATCATCACAAACCCAGGTATGAGGATGTTTTTCGAGCTCTTTTGAATCTTAAAATATGTGAACAAAATAGCGAAATATATCTTGCATTACCAAGAATTTCTTGTGGATTAGATAAATTGGAATGGACAAAAATTTTTAAGATGATACATTATGTTTTCATGAATTCAGAAATCCAAATTGTTATTTATCAGTTTTCTCCGAAAGAAACAATCAGTGTTGAAGAACCCATTAACCAATCTGAAAGTAATACCATACATTCAAATTGTGAAAATCCAATTCAAGAAATTCCTATTTCCGAAAAGGTATTGAATATATTTGACAATCAAGTAGTTTTAGATTTTGTTTTGCATTCCCCAGCTGAGGTTAAACTAGATAGAATTTTTCCAAACAAGCAAAGAATTTTTGTCCAGCTTGCAACTGATGATTTAAGTAAAGCTGTTATTGAATTTTTCAAGAAATACATACGACCAAAAATTCTCTATGCCCTTCATTTCAAAAAAGAAAATTATTATTCCGAAGTTTGTGAAATCCTAAGAAAAACATTTAACCATTCTGCTTTTAAGCTAGTGAAATGCAATGATATATTAGAAGATGTAACGGAAAAAGATCTACAAATTCAAACTATCCAACTAAATGCATGAGGGCAAAACCAATCCCAGAGGAATAACCGAAACAGTTACTAGAATCAGAAGGACATATTATTGGCCTAGCATTCAAAATGACGTTACTGAATATATTAATAATTGTGAAATATGTCAGATTAACAAATACGATCGAGATCCTCCTTGTCAAAAGCTTATGCTCACACCAACACCTTCAAAGCCATTCGAAATACCTAATTCGTATCGATACCTTCCAGGCTCAAAATAAAAAGTTTCTCACAATTGTTGATGCTTTTTCCAAATATGCTCAGGCTTATCCATTGATTTCTTTAACAGGTATTGAGATCGTTCGCTCACTTTTAATATTTATGACCCATCATGGTTCACCTACAACAATAATTATGGATAACGGAACAGAACTTAAAAATGGTGTAGTTACGGAATTCTTGAAAGTCCATCGGATCACTCCACATTACATAACTCCTAATAATCCTCAATAGAATGGATTGATCGAAAGATTTCATTCGACATTAATAGAACATTTGAGAATAGTGAAAATCCAAGAAAAAGAAATTACTAACATTGAAAATTTAATGCCTTATGCTATTTTCGGTTACAATAATTCCATCCATTCTTCCACTAAACAGAAGCCCATTGATGTTATAAACGGCCATCTTGATACTAAAGATCCCCTCGATATAGATATTAATGAAAAATTGATAAATAATTATATTGAAAATCATAGAGAAAGGACTAAGGAGATTTATAAAAAATTAAATGAAGACTTGAAAAATAGAAAACAACACATCATAGACAAACATAACGAAAAAAGGCAAGAACCCCTCAATTATGAACCAGATTCTGTTGTATATCGTAAAGTTAAGTCAAATATTAGAAACAAGCTTACTCCCAAATTCGCGAAGGAAAAGGTCTTGAGTAGCAGTAAGATTAAAATACAAAGTGATTCTAAAATAATTCACAAGCAAAATTTGAAAAAAAAAGAATTAAAACCAAAATACTTTTACAGGATGCTCCTAGTGCATCTAGTAGCAGCTCAGGAGATAGAAATAATGAACCTCCAAGAGAATCCAGGGATTCTTCCGATATACCTGGGCCAAGCTACAATTAAGGGAAAATTTCACGATTTCATACATTATTACGATATCAAACTTATCCTCGAGGAACTTAATTACCTTCAAAATCAATATTTGGCTGTGAAAGATGTTCTTCTTAATCAACCCAAAAGTATATTTTACACCGAATTGAAAAATGAAGGAAATATTTTCGAATATCAATTTAATGTTGCTAAACAAAAATTGGATAGCTTAATTCCAAAGGGAAGAAGGAAGAGAGGTCTTGTTAATGGATTAGGTACAATCATTAAAAGTATAACTGGAAATTTGGACGCTGACGATGCAGTTTATTATGAAAATGCTCTCAGAAATCTCCAAGATAAGCAGAAAGAAGTTATAACTAAATTAAATTCTGATATTTCTTTATCGGGAGAAATAATTGAGAATTTTAATAAAACTCTTTCGATACTTCAACAGAATCAAAAAATTATCACTTCTAAGTTCGAAAAAATCTCTATAAAATTCAAAAATCTTAAAGATAATTTTTCTGGATTCATGAGAATCAAAGATATTATGGATCAAATTGGAACATCAGTCAATATCGTTATGACAATGATCGATGAAATTGAAAACGCTATTAGTTTCTCTAAATTAGGAGTTTTACATCATAGCATCATCAAATTTTCTGAATTGAAATCGATCATTGCGAAAATAACGAAAAAATATTCTCAGGATAGTTTAATCTTCAAGAATGAAGATGAATATCATAGTTTTTATGAACTGATCAAAGTAGATGCAAACCATGCCCAATTTAGAATTGTTTTCATTCTGCACTTTCCAATTATCCTCCCTCAATTATTCTCCCACTTTCATCTTTATTCTATTCCGACAATCAATAATACCATAATTCTACCCAAAAACACTTATCTGACAATGAATGAAAAGTTTTATCAGTATACCTCTTCATCTTGTGTAAAATTGCAAAAACAATTCTATTGCGATGAGAACCACCTGGTTAAGGGTTCCAAAGTGGAAGACTGTATTTTTCAACTGATGCAGTTGAAGAAACCAATTGTAAATTGCCAACATCATTCAGTAACAGCCAATCAAAATTTCATTCAGAGGATAGACAATTCAAAATTCATCGCAATAATCCCTGAAGAAACCAAAATTCAAACGTCGTGCAAAAATCAAGACTTTACCACTCTCAAGGGAAACTATCTGATTTCAATTCCAAAAGGATGCTACTTCGGAACTGAAGAAAGAAAATACTTCAACGACAAGGAAGTAACTGCCACACAACCGATGCTACTCCCAAAAATAACAACCAATTGGACTTCGCCAAAAATGAATGATCTCAAAATTCAATTGAAAAATGTTCCATTAGACCGAATCCATAAACTTAAGAAGAAACAATAGGAAATTCAGCCACTGGTATTTAACCACGAGACCTCACGATCATCCCATGGAACATTCATCACAATACTCTATTTTATTCTGATATTAATTATTCTCTCTTTCTGTTCCAAAAAAATGAGACAATGGCTGAAGGACCGAAATCCAGTAAACCAGGTCGAAGCCCAAACAACACGTTCAGAAAACCAGGCAGAAGCTCCAACATCTCAACCAAGAGTTCCATTCTTCACCCCATAATGGAAGTACTGAGGAGGGAGGAGTTACATATCCCACATATTCCAGCACGTGGCAAGGATGCTGACCAAGCACCTACGGAGCATCCGTCCATGGAATCTTTCCGTTATCGAATTATTTTTCATTGTCATTATAAATAAGATTCAGGGCCACTAATTGATCAGTCTTGACTTAGTCTTCGCGATTTATTGTACGAATCATTCGTCACAATTCCCAGCAAACACAATTGCATAACATCAACGTATCATACATATTGCAACGTTCCGTGTTACATAGCAAAGTTCCGTACACGATCTATCCGTTATCTGTCCAACGAGAGCTCTATGGCCGCCTTTCGCTATGTATACTGTAACGAAACTGCAATATTACATGTTCGGTACACATATAGGTACTTTGTATCTTACATGCTATGTGCAAAGGATGATAGCTCTGGTACAGAACATCTGATACCAATTTGAAATATAACCTCAATAAAAACAAGGATCTCCAAAATTTAATGGATCGCCATATTTCATGAAATACGTACTTATTTTGGGCAAAACTGTACCAGAACGATAATTTATTGTTACACCTGATTGATTGTCAGTATTCATATATGAGACTTCTTTAGTAACCTATGTCTACGATCCGTGGTTGTCTCCCGCACCGACCTAAAATTCCTTCTCATTCCGGGCTCGAACCTGCTTACTTTTCGACATCTTGTGTTCCTGAGTGGTCCCTCCAACCTATCTAGCTATGGAAACATGTGACTACTCATATAAGTGCACCATATTAACTGTATGGAATTAAAATTGCTTCTTTTATCAATGCGGAAACCAAATAATTCTCAAAACTCGAACTAAAATCGCATTCTTTATGTTTTAAAAAATAACTCGAGTATTTGCTTTTCATTTGTCACACAAAATCATCAGATATACAAAATATTGTATCTCTGACGAATGGAATCAGGTTTACTATCCTTGCAAATACATATTATAAATAATAAATTTGTCATACTGATGCATGAATGTGAACATTCAGCATAATCACACAACCCTTCTTTTTCCTCCGAACGTCGATAATTGAGGTTATGAAAGTTGAGTTATCAAAGTTCATAATTCGCCTATTTTGGCGGATTCTATCCGCTAGTAGTAAGAAATTGAATAAAACAGTTTCGATAACAGCTACTTTCAGTACTGATGTTTGTACTTTTTTACGATTCAATAAATCATACCGTAAGTTTCATTGTCGGGATGACTGCTGAAAAATTAGGTATATGTTATGTGTATACTCTCATATCGTAATAATATGTATTTAATGCTCTGATTGCTACATAAAATTAACAGAACATTTGAATGAAAATTGTGCATTTATAAATTAATATACCATATACATAACATTCTCATTCAAAATGATACATATCTTAGATAATACGAAATTGATATACCATATACTTTTCATGAAAAACATAACAAATTAATGTATATGATACATAAATATTATATTATGTTTGATATGTATCACGTGAAATGAGAACGTAATATGGAATATTTATTTATAAATACACAGTTGTGTTTCAAATGTTCTGTTTATGTTATGTAGCACCCTTAAGCATGTAACATGTTGGTTTGCTGGGTTATATGTAAAGAATAAAATAAAAATAATTCTAATGTCTATATAATATACATCAAAGTGTATGGGTTTATAAGTAAAAATAAAATAGAAATAATTCTAATGTCCATATAATATACATCAAAGTGTATGGGTTTATGAGTACAAAATAAAATAGAAATAATTCTAATGTCCATATATACATCAAAGTGTATGGACTTGATAGGAAAAAAATAAAATAGAAATGATTCTAATGTCGATATATACATCAAAGTGTATGGGCATATATGTAAAAAATAAAATAGAAATAATTATAATGTCCTATGGGAATTATTGGTTATAGGACTGAAGGAAAATACTGTTTTTTTTTAACTTAGTCGACGTTTCATCAGTACTTTGCTGATTTTTTCAATTCAATTCAATTTGGGAAAACCCTTCATCATAAAGCACTAATATTCATGTAACCAATAATTCCCATATATATATATAAAAAATAAATTCACACTTTCACTCAAAATAGGATTTTCGTATTTGTTCAGTACTTTTAGTCATTGAACTAAAGTTCAATGCTTTTAGTAGTCAACAAGGGATTACAAACTTTTTCCATCCAAAGTTGATAATTTCCGGTTGTTTATTATCTGCTTCAGGAAACCGATGACGTCTACTAGTCTTATCACCACAGTTCGGCACACAAAAATTATTGCTTTTAATATTTCTATTTTCCGACATCTTATTCAATTATCAGAAAAAACACTTAGGAATCACGATGCACTTCTCACTGCAGACAAAGACGAAAAGAATGAGGTTATGGAAATGTTTACAAACGTAAAATCAGCGATGGAAGCGACCCCATGCGGTGGTCCAACAAACTAAATAAGGGGTCCAGTTTTCCTAGCTCAGTTTCCCCTCTATCTTGACTTACTTTATGGGATCGTTCTGTCTCCGTGTCCTAGTCGCAGAGCCGGCCTCATATTCTGTGATCATCGACATTAGCACAGAATATATTCTTCTTATTTTTACTATATAACACGCTTTCACATTTTTTTTGTTTGTTTGTATAAACTTATATAAATCTTAACCTAAATTTAAATTTAATACCTCTTATAATCTCTGAAATAGTATGGCACCCTTCTTTCCCTTATTTTACAATTATGACTGGTTTCAGTCGATGTCGAAGGTTGTGGAGGGTGTGAATCAGTAGAATGAGCATTTTCACCAGCCCTTGACATTTGCCTCGTTCCAGAATCGCATTTTTTCCATCTGTTACGTCAATACCGTCCAATCAGAGCGTAGATCTACGTCTATCTACGAATCAGAGCAAAGTCTGCTCGCTCTCTTTCCTCCGAGATGTAATTCTGGAACTCTACTAATGTCGCACCAGCACTGCAACAGAGATTAATAATAATAATAATAATAATAATAATAATGTCTGGCCTGCCTGGCAGCTATCTGGTAGATGGCCTGCCGGGTAGCCATCGTAACGACGTAGACGGTGCAGCCAGCCACGCCTGCTGTCCGCAGTCCCATCCCCTTTTCCTCTCTCTTTCACATCCTTTATGGGGGTGCTCTTTCTGCTCCCATTTCTCTACCCCTCACCCAAACCGAGAAAGGGGAGCACAAACCCATGGAAATGGTGATTACGAGAAGCCTCGGAAACAAGTCGCTGCCTGGGGATCGTCAGGGCATGTCTGGAGCCGGCGCTGGACATGACAGCATGCGGGACGTCGGTGGCAGGATGTTGAGGAAGCGGGCTCCTGCTGCAAAAGAAGCTACAGCTCCAAAGCAACAACAGCAACCAACGAGTCCAATTCAATTGCCGACTCAAACCGCTGAAGGTGCTGCGCAGGATATTCAGCCAGTGCTCACCCAAGCGGGGTTAGTTAGAAAGCGCATGAAGTGGACAACGTCCATGAATGAAACTATAGTGCGCATATATAACTCCATCACGGGACTAGGGCAGAACACGAACAACTATAGGAAAAGGCTCCATGAGGAATTCTGCAACGCCTACCCAAATCTCAATGTCACTGAACAACGAGTGGCAGACCAGTACCGCGTAATTCTGAGAAATAAACTAATACCAACGGCCCGAATCGACGCAATTAAACGGGAACTTCAGCGTCCGCTAGCAATAGAGAATAACACCAATACCTCTGATGAAATTCACATGCCTGGGCAACAACACCTAGAAGACATTGATACTGAAAGTCCATCCTGCAACCCAAGTGAGCCTGAACTCCAGGACGATAGGGAAGAGCTCCACCGACAAGTTCACTCTGACATGAGGAGATACTTCGCCGAACTGGAAGGGACAGACCCTCTTCATCGAATAACACCTCCCCGACTCAATACATCCAAGAAGCTGTCACTTATAATCGACATCTTGAATAAGGACGTTTTACCTGAATACCTACAGAACGGAAGTTCATTGGAATATCTGCATCTAGTTTTTTACTGTGCAGCGCTGACGACAGCCAAAACCATAGGGGCAAAAATTCGCAACAACAATGGTCCAAAATTACACAAATTACACGCGCCAGCATGGCAGAAACGTCTTCAACACAAAACGGAAAGGCTAAGAAGAGACATTGGACGACTGACGGAGTACTTGAACGGGAATCGAGGAAGAAAGGTTGTGAAAGCTGCCAAAGAGATCATGGATAGAAACAGGACACATACAGAACGAGAGACGGAGAATGCTACAGCTCACCATTGCCTCGACACTCTGAAGCAAAAATTAAGTCTGTATGCAGAACGCCTGAGGAGATATAAAAGCAATTATAGCCGGAAAAGAGACAATAATTCATTCGAAAAGTCGGAAGAATCTTTCTACCGGTCACTCACATCGTCGGATGGAGAAAATGGAAAGTTACCACCAAAGGAAGCCATTGAACAATTCTGGACCGAACAATTATCAACGAAACCTCACTTCAATGGAGATACCGGATGGATTGAAGATGAAAAATCTGAAGCTATAAAATATGAGCCGATGCAGCATGACATGATCACAATTGAAGAAGTAAAATCAGCTATCAGAGGACTGCACAACTGGAAAGCACCTGGGCCTGATGGATTACAGAACTTCTGGATCAAGAAACTTTGGATCATGCATGACAAATTGACCTCCGCAATAAATGATGTCATTGAAAATCCTGAAAGAATGCCAGTATTCCTTACACATGGCACAACATACTTGTTACCAAAAGACCAAAGGAATACAGAAGACCCATCCAAGTACCGACCAATAACATGTCTTCCAACGATGTACAAATTAATCACATCGTGCATTTCAAACCGAATTCACAACCATTGCGAAAGGAATAACATCATCGCCATGCAACAGAAAGGATGCACCAAAGACAGCCGAGGGTGCAAAGAACAACTAATAATAGATTCAGTTATCTGCAATCAAGCATTCTCCAAGCGAAGGAATCTTTACGCTGCGTACATAGACTACAAAAAAGCATTCGATTCTATACCTCACGAATGGCTCTTGACGATCTTGAAGATTTACAAGGTGGATCCCAATATTGTTAAGTTCCTGAAAAACGCCATGTCAACCTGGCGTACTAGTCTTCAAATGAAAGCAGCAGATTGCTCCATTACAACAGGACCTATTCCAATAAGACGCGGAATTTTCCAAGGAGACTCGCTGAGCCCTCTGTGGTTCTGCATGGCCCTGAATCCCTTGTCTCATAGATTGAATTCTACGGACTACGGATTTTCCATCAAGTGCGGCAGCAGAACTATGATGAAACTGAATCATCTCCTTTACATGGACGACTTGAAACTCTTCGCATCTACCGAAAAACAAATGCAACTGATGCTGAAAATGGTGGAAGGATTCTCGGAAGACATCAAAATGAAGTTTGGACTAGAAAAATGTCGACTGCTTAACATAACGAGAGGGAAAATAGAAGATGGTACCTTCAAACTCAAGGAAGGTGCAGAAATTGAAGCATTAAAGGAAGGAGACACATACAAGTATCTAGGCATAAAACAGGCAAGAAAAATCAATCAGACCCAGATGAAGAAAGAATTAACGGAGGAGTTCACCCGAAGATTGAGGAGGATAATGAGAACTGGTCTTAACAGCAAGAATCTGAAAAAAGCGATTAACACCTACGCTTGCTCGGCGCTGAGCTATTCATTTGGTATTATCTCTTGGACGACCACCGATTTAGCAGCTTTACAGAGAAAAATAAGGACGATGCTGACTAAACACAATAAACATCACCCCAAAAGCTCAATAGAACGGACAGAGCTGCCACGACATCTTGGGGGTAGAGGAATTGTTGATTTGTCCAACCGTATGTCCCAGGAAATTGAAGGACTTCGTAAATATTTCTTGAGCAAGGCAGCTTCGTCAGAACTCCATCGAGTAGTTTGTGTTGCTGATAGTTCTACACCATTAAAGCTACAACAGGATCACTTGGAAACCGTCGAACACTCTGCAGAAAGTAAAATGCAGAAACTGATTGGCAAACCTTTGCATGGGAGGCACCAGAACGAGGTCAACCATGATTACGTCGACATATCTGCGTCGAACTACTGGTTGACTTCCGGAAGGTTGTTTCCTGAGACAGAGGGCTTCATGCTCGCCATCCAGGATCAGGTGATTCCAACAAGAAATTACATGAAGTACATCGCCAAGGATGCCTCAGTGGCGGACGATAGCTGTCGTTATGGCTGTGCGACACATGAAACTATCCAGCACATCACCGGCGGATGTCAGAAGTTCGCGGGCACGGAGTACAAAAATAGACATGATGCTGTTGCCAAGATTCTTCACCAAGAATTGGCACTAAAACACCAACTTCTAACTTCGAAAAAGGTTCCTTATTACAATTACCATCCGGATGCTGTGCTGGAAAACGAACATCACAAGCTCTACTGGGATCGCACGGTTCTCACAGACCGAAAAATAACCCACAATAGACCAGACCTCATATTGCTCAATAAGGATGAGGACAGAGCACTATTCATAGACGTGGCAATTCCAAATAATACCAATCTTCTAGATAGGCACACTGAAAAAATTTCAAAATACAGAGATCTCGAGGAACAGACCAGAAGACAGTGGAAGCTGAAAGATATCAAGACCATCCCTATTGTCATTTCATCTACAGGCCTGATACCGAAGAAACTACTGGAGAACTTGAGGAGACTTCAGTTGGACGAAAATATCTATAGAGTCATGCAGAAGGCGGTACTGCTCGGAACGGCGAGAACTGTACGCAAGTACATGGGGAATGCAGAGGAACACCGTCTGCTCCGACAGGAAGTGCGGGTGGAGCAGGAATCCAACCTACAGCAGGGAGGCGAGGAGCGACCCGGACCCGACCACCACCACGAGCCCGAAAACCTGGAAAGGGCTCCAACAGAGCTTAATCCTTTTGATATCTGAGATATCTGGGATAAGTGAATTTTCCTCTGGAGAGGAGTGTGAAAGCCGCAAGGCTAAAGTCATAATAATAATAATAATAATAATATTTATTTCCATAATAAAATAATATTGAAAAGAAAATACGTCAATATAAGAAGCAACTGAACAAATATAAAACGCTCAGATTTGAAATTTATGATTTAGGTACTCCTTCACATCGTACGGTTCCAATTCTATCAATAATTTCTTGATTCTAGTCTTGAACTTATTACCATCGAGAATTTGATAATCTCTCGGAAGTTTATCAAATAGTTTTAGGCACATATATTCCACATTCTTTTGGGTCAAAGTGAGCGAACACTTGGGAAAGAGAAACGGATGAATGCGCCTTGTTCTATTGCCGTTCTCATACTCCCTGAATAGATTATAATTGCTTTTCAAAAAAATCAAGCATCTAAAAATGTCCCAGCAGTTGTGAGTATACCTTGACTCTTAAAATGTCCTCGACAAGATGTCCTCGCTGTTAGACCAAGCATAGCTCTGATAGCCTTTTTCTGGACCAAAAAGGTTTTTCAAACATCCGAACCATTACCCCACGCCAAAATTCCATAGGACATGACCGAATGAAAATTAGAAAAATATACTGTCCTCAGCAACTCAGAGTCAGACTGAAGTGCCAAGACACGGAGTGTGTAGAGAACAGAGTTCAATCTACTCTGCAATGATTTTATATGTTCAGACCAATTAAGTTGATGATCGATAATCACACCCAGGAAACTAGTACTGGTGGAGATCTTGACAATTTGTCCAGAGAGAACAATATCTTCAGGAATATGAACTCTTGAATGAGAGGTACCGAAAACAACACACTCCGTTTTATTCGAGTTGATTGTAATTCTATTCGAATTACACCAAATCGAAATATCATAAAATCCCCTAGCAGCTATCCCAATAACCTCTGAAATACCAGATGCCGCCACCAGTAGATTAGTATCGTCCACAAACATGACGACTTCCCCCTCAGATTGAACTTCGAAATCTGCAAAGAGATCACCCAGATAAATAATTTCTTCATTTGCAGGTCTGCTATCAATAGCCAAAATACTCTCAACAGCCAGAGATTCTTCCTCCACCAAAATATTTTCTGGTAGGTCATTGATATATGATAAAAACAGAAATGGACCGAAAATACCCCCCTGAGGCACACCCACCAAAACTTCTGAATCTAACGAAACATACTCTACACCCTGGATCACCAGAGAAACTCTCTGTCGACGATTGCGCAAATAGCTCTTCATAAAATCCAACTGTTTATCTCTAATCCCATAAAGGAACAGTTTTCTTAGTAGATCTTCATGCACGACGCAATCAAATGCCTTAGAGAAATCTATGAAAAGACCGGCAGGAACATCACCACCCTCCAGGGCCCGAAGAACAGAGCGGATCATCTGATTGCAGTCTCAGTACTCTTAGATCTTAGGTATCCGTGTTGACACTTAGAGAATATTCGATGTTTGTTGAAAAAACTTAGGAGCCTATTAACAATTACCTTTTCAAAAACCTTAGAGAAAGATGTCAACAAACTGATTGGTCGATAATTACCGAGCTCTTCTATTCTCCCCTTCTTAAAAAGAGGTTTAACTACAGCAATTTTCAAAGAATTAGGAAAAATGCTTCTTTGAAAGATGTATAAATAATATAGGCCAATGGTTCAGCAAACAATTTAATAGATTTCTTGATAACCGTCATTGGTATACCATCATATCCGAATGAACTCTTATTCTTCATTTTATTCACCGTACGAATAACCTCATCAGCTGTAATTTCAAAAAGGAAAAATGATTTCGGGTTTCGACTGACAGGGCGAACATTAGATGTCAATGTGTCAACAGGATTATGTACTGCCGTGGAAGAGGAAATTTCAATGAAATGTCTGGGGATTATCTGTGTTGATTAAATTACCTGCATTCACATTTCCACGGCCAGTTATCTCATTTATAATCCGCCAAACGGTTCTGCTTTTGTTATTAGAGTTATTTATACGATTTTTTATATGATCCTTCATATATCGGAACAGAAGGTTATATTCTTTAGGAGTATGCCGTCATATAGCTTTTCAGTCTGCTTGTATAGATAAGCAAATTCAGGTCGAAAAAGGGAAACTGTATAAAGGTAATCCAATCGCCTTTTTATTTCAATTACTTGAGGTGATTTATTATTATTATTATTATTAAACAAAAAATTGGAGCTGAGGCAAGGCCTTTAGGTAGCTCTAAATGACATTCTATAAAAAAATAAAGTTGACAGCACACTTCCAATTGAACATCACAAAAACAATCGATTGACAGAAATCATATTTCACACCACACATCTCAAGTCCTCCGGACCTCCACGAAATAGTCATAAGAGTTCTTGAAAACGTTCACTGAGGAAGCACCAACGATCTCCGAAGGCAAACGGTTCCAGGCATCGAACACTCGATTAGACAAGAAAGACTGACGAGGGGTTGTCCTAAAATTTTCCTTCTGCAACTTGAAGCTATGGCCTCTCAGGTTGCCAGTATTGAGAGGGAACAGAGAGGACATATCGGTTCCAAACTTGCCATGCAGAGATCTGTAGGTCACAATCAGGTCTCCCCTCTCTCTTCGATCCTTAAAAGTAGTCAAGCCAAATATCTTGAGACGTTCGTCATAACTGGGGCGATTAAGGCTATATGGAAGACGAGTAAAAGATCTTTGAAGCCTCTCCAGCTGGTCCATATCACCCTTGAGGTTTGGAAACCATACTGGTCCCGCAAATTCCAAAATAGGCCTTACATAGGATTTATAGATTCTGCAGCAAACGTCGGGGCTACAACCATGGAAGGCCTTTGAAATCATGTAAGCCACCCTCCTCGTCCTGTGTGCTATCTTCTGGACGTGCATCGACCAAGAGAGATCGTCCGAGACCGTTAGACCCAAGTCATCGTGGTGTTTAGTTGCAGACAGGACTCCTCCGCTCAACATGTAAGGTTTTCTGGGGTTCTTTTTTCCAATATGTAGCACAGTACACTTATCTAAGTTGAGCGGAAGCAGCCAATCCTCACACCATTTGGAGACAACATCCAGATCGCTCTGTAAAGTTGAAGAATTTTCTGTTTTATTATAAAGCTTGGTATCATCGGCGAACTGGGAACAGGAAGACTGCAAAAGAAGTGGCAAATCGACCGTGTATAACAGAAACAGAATCGGACCAAGGACCGACCCTTGAGGAACACCACTGATGACTGGTCGTGGACACGAAATATCCCCGGAAACGCGCACCGAAAATTCTCTGCCACTCAAAAATGCTCTAATCCACATCAGTAGCCCACCTCTAATACCAAGATGTTCAAGTTTCATTAGGAGTCTTTTTATAGGTACTCGGTCAAAGGCCCTAGAGAAGTCCAAGTAGACCACATCGACAGAGGTACCGGCGTCGAGAGCTCTCGTCCAATCATCCACACATCGCAGTAGATTTGTGATCACTGATCTACCTGGCAGGAAGCCATGCTGCTCCGGTGGAATGATGTTGTTAGCCAGAAGAAAGTCTAACATCTGGCCAAGTATCACCCTCTCACAGATCTTTGAAGCCACAGCAGTCAGACAAATTGGGCGATAATTAGTTGGAGAAAGTTTGTCGCCTTTCTTGAAAATTGGTGTCACTGTCGCCTTCAGCCAAGACGAGGGTAGAGCATTAGTCTCGAAGGACTTCTCGAAAATAAGTGCTAGAGGTTCAGAGAGGGAGCCAGAGCAAGTCTTGAAAATAAAAGGTGCAAAACCATCAGGTCCGGGTGAAGAATGCGCCTTCAACGCCATCAGCTCTTTCTCAACAATCTCCTTACGGAATAAAATATTGCATAGGTCAAAACTGCAGCGTGCACATCTAACAGCTGGTAATGGCCCATCAGGCTCGAGTGTTAACGATGAGGAAAACGTGTCAGCCAACACCTCAGCCGACTCCTGGTAATCAGTACAGACGGTTCCGGAGGAATTTCTGACCAAGGGGGCAGATACTTTAGTGTTCAGAAATGACCGAACGTATTTATGAAACTTCTTGGCATTCCCCGAAGAAGCAAGCCCAGACTCGTAGTTCCTTTTTGCCTGGCTGATGGCTTTGGATAAAGTGTTCGAATACGATCGATGAGCTGCATAGTCCTCTGGTCTTCCACGCCTGGTAAACCTCTGCCAAAGCCTCCTCTTATGGCGTATCATACTGCATAAGATCTCGTCGATCCATGGTTTAGCAGGATTGATGTTGACTTCCTTCAAAGATCTATTAGCCTGTATAGTGGAGTCCAGAACATCTGAAAAAACTCTCCACATGTCGTCCACACCAGAATGTGGAAGACGTTCCCTCCAGTTAATACTAGCCAAGTCTCTATTAAGATTGGTAAAATTGATGATCTCAAAAGTTTTGCGAACCATTCTCTTGCTCGAAGGAACATTGAACTGGATTTTAGTTTTGAGGGTGAGATGGTCTGATTTACCGAAAGGGGGGAGATACTCGACATCTGAGATCAGGTTATCAACATTCACTAAGACGAGATCAAGCAACGATGGGACTTGGTTTTGACGATATCTTGTAGGCTTCAAAATGAGTTGTTCAAAACTAGAATCATGCACCAGTTCAGCAAAGGGAAGTGAGGGTGACAAAGAGGAAGGCAGGGTGACCAGAGGCCAAACAAGGTCAGGAAGGTTAAAATCCCCTGCTATCACACAGTTACCGTGCTCCGAAAGCTGAGACAAATGAGCAACCAGAACAGAATCACAGGCACAGGGACGGGGGCGGTAGATACAACCAATAGTTAAGGAGAAATCATTGATTTTTATATCAATGAAAATATTATCAATGCCAGGGGAATGAACATGAGAAGCTTGAACATTGAAAGAGCTGACGATTTCCTGCCTAACATATATGCACACCCCACCGTAGCCAATAGTAGTGGAGCTGTCACTTCTGTGCAGCTGATAACTCGGTATATTTACCACTGAATCTAATATGTTGGGATGAAGCCATGATTCAGACAGTAAAATAAAAGATGGACTATGAAGATGTGCAAATGTAAGAAGTTCACTGTGTTTAGAACATAGGGACTGAACATTGGAATATACGACTGTCCACTCAGAGAGCTGACCTATCAGTTTTTCGAGACCTTTGAAACATCCGCTCTGACAATAGCTGGTACACCCTTGATGTATTTAATAGTCAAATTTTTTTCTCCAGCCGACTCCCTAGACTTCAAACGGTCACGGAGATCCTTTAGTTCACTGATCTGCGCGCTTCCCCACCCGTTTCTAACGCCGAACATTTCAACTTTCAGCCCAGTCTGCTCTCCGCAGCTAACGCAGCCCTGCTTGTTGTTAGATTATTTGCATCTGCTGGACAAAGACGCTGCGTATTTGTAAAATCCTTCTCATTATTTCTTCCTGTGTCCTCGTCTTCCTCCTTTTCCGTGGCCCTCCCTTTCTGTGAAAGTCTCTCGTAAAGGTCCACGAGAGTGAAGAGTTCACCTTACTTCCAATCCCAACAAATATATCTTTGAAATAATTAGATAAGTATAGGTAATAGAAAGGAAAAGAAACTATGCCGGGTAACTGTCCAGTGTGCTTGAAGTCGGTCGTTGATGACGGTCAACTTCAATGTTATGGATGTCGAAAATGTGTACACCCCCAATGCGCAAATCTTTCCACCAAGGAGGTAGATTTTCTCAGGGAGTCGTACTCGAAATGGTATTGTCCTAGTTGTGATACACGTAAGCGTTCATTACGTAGCGGTTCCCAGTCTTCCACTGGCATTGAACAGCCTATAACTCTAGAACATTTTTCACTTCTTATGAGCAAGATCACAGCCATGGCGGACGACATGAAGTCGATAAAAAATGATCAGTCCTCTATTCTTTCCGAACTCGGAAAATGTAGGGAAACACTTGAGGATCATTCGCGGACACTTGAAGTACATCGAAATGCAATTTCCGATTGCGAAAGTAAAATAACTTTTCTCGAAAGTTCACATGGGGTTCTTGCCTCGAACTTTGAATCGGTAATCAAAGATGTTAGCGAAATTAAACGAGATATTGATAGTAATGCTCTGGCATCTGCTTCCTCGGTTTCTCCCGTGTCTCTTGAGGGCCAGGTTGTGTCGGCCGAAATCCTTGATCGCTTTAGGCGCTCTTTCAATGTGATACTGAAGAATGTACCAGAACCAGAAAGCCCAGACGAAGATTTAAACATTGCCATTGATGTGCTGAAGACTATAGAACCCGTTGATTGTACTATTGCTGTTAAGGCTACTCGGCTTGGAAAATCTCGATCAAACCAACCACGTATGATCAAAGTAACGTTCACTAGTCCTGATATAGTCAGCTCCCTATTATGAAAAAAAAAGAACCTACTTAATATACCAAAATACAAGAACATCATTCTGGTTGACGATAAAACACCCCAGCAGATCAGTGAACTAAAGGATCTCCGTGACCGTTTGAAGTCTAGGGAGTCGGCTGGAGAAAAAAATTTGACTATTAAATACATCAAGGGTGTACCAGCTATTGTCAGAGCGGATGTTTCAAAGGTCTCGAAAAACTGATAGGTCAGCTCTCTGAGTGGACAGTCGTATATTCCAATGTTCAGTCCCTATGTTCTAAACACAGTGAACTTCTTACATTTGCACATCTTCATAGTCCATCTTTTATTTTACTGTCTGAATCATGGCTTCATCCCAACATATTAGATTCAGTGGTAAATATACCGAGTTATCAGCTGCACAGAAGTGACAGCTCCACTACTATTGGCTACGGTGGGGTGTGCATATATGTTAGGCAGGAAATCGTCAGCTCTTTCAATGTTCAAGCTTCTCATGTTCATTCCCCTGGCATTGATAATATTTTCATTGATATAAAAATCAATGATTTCTCCTTAACTATTGGTTGTATCTACCGCCCCCGTCCCTGTGCCTGTGATTCTGTTCTGGTTGCTCATTTGTCTCAGCTTTCGGAGCACGGTAACTGTGTGATAGCAGGGGATTTTAAACTTCCTGACCTTGTTTGGCCTCTGGTCACCCTGCCTTCCTCTTTGTCACCCTCACTTCCCTTTGCTGAACTGGTGCATGATTCTAGTTTTGAACAACTCATTTTGAAGCCTACAAGATATCGTCAAAACCAAGTCCCATCGTTGCTTGATCTCGTCTTAGTGAATGTTGATAACCTGATCTCAGATGTCGAGTATCTCCCCCCTTTCGGTAAATCAGACCATCTCACCCTCAAAACTAAAATCCAGTTCAATGTTCCTTCGAGCAAGAGAATGGTTCGCAAAACTTTTGAGATCATCAATTTTACCAATCTTAATAGAGACTTGGCTAGTATTAACTGGAGGGAACGTCTTCCACATTCTGGTGTGGACGACATGTGGAGAGTTTTTTCAGATGTTCTGGACTCCACTATACAGGCTAATAGATCTTTGAAGGAAGTCAACATCAATCCTGCTAAACCATGGATCGACGAGATCTTATGCAGTATGATACGCCATAAGAGGAGGCTTTGGCAGAGGTTTACCAGGCGTGGAAGACCAGAGGACTATGCAGCTCATCGATCGTATTCGAACACTTTATCCAAAGCCATCAGCCAGGCAAAAAGGAACTACGAGTCTGGGCTTGCTTCTTCGGGGAATGCCAAGAAGTTTCATAAATACGTTCGGTCATTTCTGAACACTAAAGTATCTGCCCCCTTGGTCAGAAATTCCTCCGGAACCGTCTGTACTGATTACCAGGAGTCGGCTGAGGTGTTGGCTGACACGTTTTCCTCATCGTTAACACTCGAGCCTGATGGGCCATTACCAGCTGTTAGATGTGCACGCTGCAGTTTTGACCTATGCAATATTTTATTCCGTAAGGAGATTGTTGAGAAAGAGCTGATGGCGTTGAAGGCGCATTCTTCACCCGGACCTGATGGTTTTGCACCTTTTATTTTCAAGACTTGCTCTGGCTCCCTCTCTGAACCTCTAGCACTTATTTTCGAGAAGTCCTTCGAGACTAATGCTCTACCCTCGTCTTGGCTGAAGGCGACAGTGACACCAATTTTCAAGAAAGGCGACAAACTTTCTCCAACTAATTATCGCCCAATTTGTCTGACTGCTGTGGCTTCAAAGATCTGTGAGAGGGTGATACTTGGCCAGATGTTAGACTTTCTTCTGGCTAACAACATCATTCCACCGGAGCAGCATGGCTTCCTGCCAGGTAGATCAGTGATCACAAATCTACTGCGATGTGTGGATGATTGGACGAGAGCTCTCGACGCCGGTACCTCTGTCGATGTGGTCTACTTGGACTTCTCTAGGGCCTTTGACCGAGTACCTATAAAAAGACTCCTAATGAAACTTGAACATCTTGGTATTAGAGGTGGGCTACTGATGTGGATTAGAGCATTTTTGAGTGGCAGAGAATTTTCGGTGCGCGTTTCCGGGGATATTTCGTGTCCACGACCAGTCATCAGTGGTGTTCCTCAAGGGTCGGTCCTTGGTCCGATTCTGTTTCTGTTATACACGGTCGATTTGCCACTTCTTTTGCAGTCTTCCTGTTCCCAGTTCGCCGATGATACCAAGCTTTATAATAAAACAGAAAATTCTTCAACTTTACAGAGCGATCTGGATGTTGTCTCCAAATGGTGTGAGGATTGGCTGCTTCCGCTCAACTTAGATAAGTGTACTGTGCTACATATTGGAAAAAAGAACCCCAGAAAACCTTACATGTTGAGCGGAGGAGTCCTGTCTGCAACTAAACACCACGATGACTTGGGTCTAACGGTCTCGGACGATCTCTCTTGGTCGATGCACGTCCAGAAGATAGCACACAGGACGAGGAGGGTGGCTTACATGATTTCAAAGGCCTTCCATGGTTGTAGCCCCGACGTTTGCTGCAGAATCTATAAATCCTATGTAAGGCCTATTTTGGAATTTGCGGGACCAGTATGGTTTCCAAACCTCAAGGGTGATATGGACAAGCTGGAGAGGCTTCAAAGATCTTTTACTCGTCTTCCATATAGCCTTAATCGCCCCAGTTATGACGAACGTCTCAAGATATTTGGCTTGACTACTTTTAAGGATCGAAGAGAGAGGGGAGACCTGATTGTGACCTACAGATCTCTGCATGGCAAGTTTGGAACCGATATGTCCTCTCTGTTCCCTCTCAATACTGGCAACCTGAGAGGCCATAGCTTCAAGTTGCAGAAGGAAAATTTTAGGACAACCCCTCGTCAGTCTTTCTTGTCTAATCGAGTGTTCGATGCCTGGAACCGTTTGCCTTCGGAGATCGTTGGTGCTTCCTCAGTGAACGTTTTCAAGAACTCTTATGACTATTTCGTGGAGGTCCGGAGGACTTGAGATGTGTGGTGTGAAATATGATTTCTGTCAATCGATTGTTTTTGTGATGTTCAATTGGAAGTGTGCTGTCAACTTTATTTTTTTATAGAATGTCATTTAGAGCTACCTAAAGGCCTTGCCTCAGCTCCAATTTTTTGTTTAATAATAATAATAATAATAAATCACCTCAAGTAATTGAAATAAAAAGGCGATTGGATTACCTTTATACAGTTTCCCTTTTTCGACCTGAATTTGCTTATCTATACAAGCAGACTGAAAAGCTATATGACGGCATACTCCTAAAGAATATAACCTTCTGTTCCGATATTCCTGAACAGTACTGTCAGTATTTCAGAAACGATGCCTATTGGCCTAGTCATTCGAATTCTATTGTTATTCGATTGCGGGCCAGTAAAACCAGCAATATCGGAACAGGTCCTAAGAAGGATCATATAAAAAATCGTATAAATAACTCTAATAACAAAAGCAGAACCGTTTGGCGGATTATAAATGAGATAACTGGCCGTGGAAATGTGAATGCAGGTAATTTAATCAACACAGATAATCCCCAGACATTTCATTGAAATTTCCTCTTCCACGGCAGTACATAATCCTGTTGACACATTGACATCTAATGTTCGCCCTGTCAGTCGAAACCCGAAATCATTTTTCCTTTTTGAAATTACAGCTGATGAGGTTATTCGTACGGTGAATAAAATGAAGAATAAGAGTTCATTCGGATATGATGGTATACCAATGACGGTTATCAAGAAATCTATTAAATTGTTTGCTGAACCATTGGCCTATATTATTTATACATCTTTCAAAGAAGCATTTTTCCTAATTCTTTGAAAATTGCTGTAGTTAAACCTCTTTTTAAGAAGGGGAGAATAGAAGAGCTCGGTAATTATCGACCAATCAGTTTGTTGACATCTTTCTCTAAGGTTTTTGAAAAGGTAATTGTTAATAGGCTCCTAAGTTTTTTCAACAAACATCGAATATTCTCTAAGTGTCAACACGGATACCTAAGATCTAAGAGTACTGAGACTGCAATCAGATGATCCGCTCTGTTCTTCGGGCCCTGGAGGGTGGTGATGTTCCTGCCGGTCTTTTCATAGATTTCTCTAAGGCATTTGATTGCGTCGTGCATGAAGATCTACTAAGAAAACTGTTCCTTTATGGGATTAGAGATAAACAGTTGGATTTTATGAAGAGCTATTTGCGCAATCGTCGACAGAGAGTTTCTCTGGTGATCCAGGGTGTAGAGTATGTTTCGTTAGATTCAGAAGTTTTGGTGGGTGTGCCTCAGGGGGGTATTTTCGGTCCATTTCTGTTTTTATCATATATCAATGACCTACCAGAAAATATTTTGGTGGAGGAAGAATCTCTGGCTGTTGAGAGTATTTTGGCTATTGATAGCAGACCTGCAAATGAAGAAATTATTTATCTGGGTGATCTCTTTGCAGATTTCGAAGTTCAATCTGAGGGGGAAGTCGTCATGTTTGTGGACGATACTAATCTACTGGTGGCGGCATCTGGTATTTCAGAGGTTATTGGGATAGCTGCTAGGGGATTTTATGATATTTCGATTTGGTGTAATTCGAATAGAATTACAATCAACTCGAATAAAACGGAGTGTGTTGTTTTCGGTACCTCTCATTCAAGAGTTCATATTCCTGAAGATATTGTTCTCTCTGGACAAATTGTCAAGATCTCCACCAGTACTAGTTTCCTGGGTGTGATTATCGATCATCAACTTAATTGGTCTGAACATATAAAATCATTGCAGAGTAGATTGAACTCTGTTCTCTACACACTCCGTGTCTTGGCACTGCAGTCTGACTCTGAGTTGCTGAGGACAGTATATTTTTCTAATTTTCATTCGGTCATGTCCTATGGAATTTTGGCGTGGGGTAATGGTTCGGATGTTTGAAAAACCTTTTTGGTCCAGAAAAAGGCTATCAGAGCTATGCTTGGTCTAACAGCGAGGACATCTTGTCGAGGACATTTTAAGAGTCAAGGTATACTCACAACTGCTGGGACATTTTTAGATGCTTGATTTTTTTGAAAAGCAATTATAATCTATTCAGGGAGTATGAGAACGGCAATAGAACAAGGCGCATTCATCCGTTTCTCTTTCCCAAGTGTTCGCTCACTTTGACCCAAAAGAATGTGGAATATATGTGCCTAAAACTATTTGATAAACTTCCGAGAGATTATCAAATTCTCGATGGTAATAAGTTCAAGACTAGAATCAAGAAATTATTGATAGAATTGGAACCGTACGATGTGAAGGAGTACCTAAATCATAAATTTCAAATCTGAGCGTTTTATATTTGTTCAGTTGCTTCTTATATTGACGTATTTTCTTTTCAATATTATTTTATTATGGAAATAAATATTATTATTATTATTATTATTATTATTATTATTATTATTATTATTATTAATCTCTGTTGCAGTGCTGGTGCGACATTAGTAGAGTTCCAGAATTACATCTCGGAGGAAAGAGAGCGAGCAGACTTTGCTCTGATTCGTAGATAGACGTAGATCTACGCTCTGATTGGACGGTATTGACGTAACAGATGGAAAAAATGCGATTCTGGAACGAGGCAAATGTCAAGGGCTGGTGAAAATGCTCATTCTACTGATTCACACCCTCCACAACCTTCGACATCGACTGAAACCAGTCATAATTGTAAAATAAGGGAAAGAAGGGTGCCATACTATTTCAGAGATTATAAGAGGTATTAAATTTAAATTTAGGTTAAGATTTATATAAGTTTATACAAACAAACAAAAAAAATGTGAAAGCGTGTTATATAGTAAAAATAAGAAGAATATATTCTGTGCTAATGTCGATGATCACAGAATATGAGGCCGGCTCTGCGACTAGGACACGGAGACAGAACGATCCCATAAAGTAAGTCAAGATAGAGGGGAAACTGAGCTAGGAAAACTGGACCCCTTATTTAGTTTGTTGGACCACCGCATGGGGTCGCTTCCATCGCTGATTTTACGTTTGTAAACATTTCCATAACCTCATTCTTTTCGTCTTTGTCTGCAGTGAGAAGTGCATCGTGATTCCTAAGTGTTTTTTCTGATAATTGAATAAGATGTCGGAAAATAGAAATATTAAAAGCAATAATTTTTGTGTGCCGAACTGTGGTGATAAGACTAGTAGACGTCATCGGTTTCCTGAAGCAGATAATAAACAACCGGAAATTATCAACTTTGGATGGAAAAAGTTTGTAATCCCTTGTTGACTACTAAAAGCATTGAACTTTAGTTCAATGACTAAAAGTACTGAACAAATACGAAAATCCTATTTTGAGTGAAAGTGTGAATTTATTTTTTATATATATATATGGGAATTATTGGTTACATGAATATTAGTGCTTTATGATGAAGGGTTTTCCCAAATTGAATTGAATTGAAAAAATCAGCAAAGTACTGATGAAACGTCGACTAAGTTAAAAAAAAACAGTATTTTCCTTCAGTCCTATAACCAATAATTCCCATAGGACATTATAATTATTTCTATTTTATTTTTTACATATATGCCCATACACTTTGATGTATATATCGACATTAGAATCATTTCTATTTTATTTTTTTCCTATCAAGTCCATACACTTTGATGTATATATGGACATTAGAATTATTTCTATTTTATTTTGTACTCATAAACCCATACACTTTGATGTATATTATATGGACATTAGAATTATTTCTATTTTATTTTTACTTATAAACCCATACACTTTGATGTATATTATATAGACATTAGAATTATTTTTATTTTATTCTTTACATATAACCCAGCAAACCAACATGTTACATGCTTAAGGGTGCTACATAACATAAACAGAACATTTGAAACACAACTGTGTATTTATAAATAAATATTCCATATTACGTTCTCATTTCACGTGATACATATCAAACATAATATAATATTTATGTATCATATACATTAATTTGTTATGTTTTTCATGAAAAGTATATGGTATATCAATTTCGTATTATCTATGATATGTATCATTTTGAATGAGAATGTTATGTATATGGTATATTAATTTATAAATGCACAATTTTCATTCAAATGTTCTGTTAATTTTATGTAGCAATCAGAGCATTAAATACATATTATTACGATATGAGAGTATACACATAACATATACCTAATTTTTCAGCAGTCATCCCGACAATGAAACTTACGGTATGATTTATTGAATCGTAAAAAAGTACAAACATCAGTACTGAAAGTAGCTGTTATCGAAACTGTTTTATTCAATTTCTTACTACTAGCGGATAGAATCCGCCAAAATAGGCGAATTATGAACTTTGATAACTCAACTTTCATAACCTCAATTATCGACGTTCGGAGGAAAAAGAAGGGTTGTGTGATTATGCTGAATGTTCACATTCATGCATCAGTATGACAAATTTATTATTTATAATATGTATTTGCAAGGATAGTAAACCTGATTCCATTCGTCAGATATACAAAATATTGTATCTCTGATGATTTTGTGTGACAAATGAAAAGCAAATACTCGAGTTATTTTTTAAAACATAAAGAATGCGATTTTAGTTCGAGTTTTGAGAATTATTTGGTTTCCGCATTGATAAAAGAAGCAATTTTAATTCCATACAGTTAATATGGTGCACTTATATGAGTAGTCACATGTTTCCATAGCTAGATAGGTTGGAGGGACCACTCAGGAACACAAGATGTCGAAAAGTAAGCAGGTTCGAGCCCGGAATGAGAAGGAATTTTAGGTCGGTGCGGGAGACAACCACGGATCGTAGACATAGGTTACTAAAGAAGTCTCATATATGAATACTGACAATCAATCAGGTGTAACAATAAATTATCGTTCTGGTACAGTTTTGCCCAAAATAAGTACGTATTTCATGAAATATGGCGATCCATTAAATTTTGGAGATCCTTGTTTTTATTGAGGTTATATTTCAAATTGGTATCAGATGTTCTGTACCAGAGCTATCATCCTTTGCACATAGCATGTAAGGTACAAAGTACCTATATGTGTACCGAACATGTAATATTGCAGTTTCGTTACAGTATACATAGCGAAAGGCGGCCATAGAGCTCTCGTTGGACAGATAACGGATAGATCGTGTACGGAACTTTGCTATGTAACACGGAACGTTGCAATATGTATGATACGTTGATGTTATGCAATTGTGTTTGCTGGGAATTGTGACGAATGATTCGTACAATAAATCGCGAAGACTAAGTCAAGACTGATCAATTAGTGGCCCTGAATCTTATTTATAATGACAATGAAAAATAATTCGATAACGGAAAGATTCCATGGACGGATGCTCCGTAGGTGCTTGGTCAGCATCCTTGCCACGTGCTGGAATATGTGGGATATGTAACTCCTCCCTCCTCAGTACTTCCATTATGGGGTGAAGAATGGAACTCTTGGTTGAGATGTTGGAGCTTCTGCCTGGTTTTCTGAACGTGTTGTTTGGGCTTCGACCTGGTTTACTGGATTTCGGTCCTTCAGCCATTGTCTCATTTTTTTGGAACAGAAAGAGAGAATAATTAATATCAGAATAAAATAGAGTATTGTGATGAATGTTCCATGGGATGATCGTGAGGTCTCGTGGTTAAATACCAGTGGCTGAATTTCCTATTGTTTCTTCTTAAGTTTATGGATTCGGTCTAATGGAACATTTTTCAATTGAATTTTGAGATCATTCATTTTTGGCGAAGTCCAATTGGTTGTTATTTTTGGGAGTAGCATCGGTTGTGTGGCAGTTACTTCCTTGTCGTTGAAGTATTTTCTTTCTTCAGTTCCGAAGTAGCATCCTTTTGGAATTGAAATCAGATAGTTTCCCTTGAGAGTGGTAAAGTCTTGATTTTTGCACGACGTTTGAATTTTGGTTTCTTCAGGGATTATTGCGATGAATTTTGAATTGTCTATCCTCTGAATGAAATTTTGATTGGCTGTTACTGAATGATGTTGGCAATTTACAATTGGTTTCTTCAACTGCATCAGTTGAAAAATACAGTCTTCCACTTTGGAACCCTTAACCAGGTGGTTCTCATCGCAATAGAATTGTTTTTGCAATTTTACACAAGATGAAGAGGTATACTGATAAAACTTTTCATTCATTGTCAGATAAGTGTTTTTGGGTAGAATTATGGTATTATTGATTGTCGGAATAGAATAAAGATGATAGTGGGAGAATAATTGAGGGAGGATAATTGGAAAGTGCAGAATGAAAACAATTCTAAATTGGGCATGGTTTGCATCTACTTTGATCAGTTCATAAAAACTATGATATTCATCTTCATTCTTGAAGATTAAACTATCCTGAGAATATTTTTTCGTTATTTTCGCAATGATCGATTTCAATTCAGAAAATTTGATGATGCTATGATGTAAAACTCCTAATTTAGAGAAACTAATAGCGTTTTCAATTTCATCGATCATTGTCATAACGATATTGACTGATGTTCCAATTTGATCCATAATATCTTTGATTCTCATGAATCCAGAAAAATTATCTTTAAGATTTTTGAATTTTATAGAGATTTTTTCGAACTTAGAAGTGATAATTTTTTGATTCTGTTGAAGTATCGAAAGAGTTTTATTAAAATTCTCAATTATTTCTCCCGATAAAGAAATATCAGAATTTAATTTAGTTATAACTTCTTTCTGCTTATCTTGGAGATTTCTGAGAGCATTTTCATAATAAACTGCATCGTCAGCGTCCAAATTTCCAGTTATACTTTTAATGATTGTACCTAATCCATTAACAAGACCTCTCTTCCTTCTTCCCTTTGGAATTAAGCTATCCAATTTTTGTTTAGCAACATTAAATTGATATTCGAAAATATTTCCTTCATTTTTCAATTCGGTGTAAAATATACTTTTGGGTTGATTAAGAAGAACATCTTTCACAGCCAAATATTGATTTTGAAGGTAATTAAGTTCCTCGAGGATAAGTTTGATATCGTAATAATGTATGAAATCGTGAAATTTTCCCTTAATTGTAGCTTGGCCCAGGTATATCGGAAGAATCCCTGGATTCTCTTGGAGGTTCATTATTTCTATCTCCTGAGCTGCTACTAGATGCACTAGGAGCATCCTGTAAAAGTATTTTGGTTTTAATTCTTTTTTTTTCAAATTTTGCTTGTGAATTATTTTAGAATCACTTTGTATTTTAATCTTACTGCTACTCAAGACCTTTTCCTTCGCGAATTTGGGAGTAAGCTTGTTTCTAATATTTGACTTAACTTTACGATATACAACAGAATCTGGTTCATAATTGAGGGGTTCTTGCCTTTTTTCGTTATGTTTGTCTATGATGTGTTGTTTTCTATTTTTCAAGTCTTCATTTAATTTTTTATAAATCTCCTTAGTCCTTTCTCTATGATTTTCAATATAATTATTTATCAATTTTTCATTAATATCTATATCGAGGGGATCTTTAGTATCAAGATGGCCGTTTATAACATCAATGGGCTTCTGTTTAGTGGAAGAATGGATGGAATTATTGTAACCGAAAATAGCATAAGGCATTAAATTTTCAATGTTAGTAATTTCTTTTTCTTGGATTTTCACTATTCTCAAATGTTCTATTAATGTCGAATGAAATCTTTCGATCAATCCATTCTATTGAGGATTATTAGGAGTTATGTAATGTGGAGTGATCCGATGGACTTTCAAGAATTCCGTAACTACACCATTTTTAAGTTCTGTTCCGTTATCCATAATTATTGTTGTAGGTGAACCATGATGGGTCATAAATATTAAAAGTGAGCGAACGATCTCAATACCTGTTAAAGAAATCAATGGATAAGCCTGAGCATATTTGGAAAAAGCATCAACAATTGTGAGAAACTTTTTATTTTGAGCCTGGAAGGTATCGATACGAATTAGGTATTTCGAATGGCTTTGAAGGTGTTGGTGTGAGCATAAGCTTTTGACAAGGAGGATCTCGATCGTATTTGTTAATCTGACATATTTCACAATTATTAATATATTCAGTAACGTCATTTTGAATGCTAGGCCAATAATATGTCCTTCTGATTCTAGTAACTGTTTCGGTTATTCCTCTGGGATTGGTTTTGCCCTCATGCATTTAGTTGGATAGTTTGAATTTGTAGATCTTTTTCCGTTACATCTTCTAATATATCATTGCATTTCACTAGCTTAAAAGCAGAATGGTTAAATGTTTTTCTTAGGATTTCACAAACTTCGGAATAATAATTTTCTTTTTTGAAATGAAGGGCATAGAGAATTTTTGGTCGTATGTATTTCTTGAAAAATTCAATAACAGCTTTACTTAAATCATCAGTTGCAAGCTGGACAAAAATTCTTTGCTTGTTTGGAAAAATTCTATCTAGTTTAACCTCAGCTGGGGAATGCAAAACAAAATCTAAAACTACTTGATTGTCAAATATATTCAATACCTTTTCGGAAATAGGAATTTCTTGAATTGGATTTTCACAATTTGAATGTATGGTATTACTTTCAGATTGGTTAATGGGTTCTTCAACACTGATTGTTTCTTTCGGAGAAAACTGATAAATAACAATTTGGATTTCTGAATTCATGAAAACATAATGTATCATCTTAAAAATTTTTGTCCATTCCAATTTATCTAATCCGCAAGAAATTCTTGGTAATGCAAGATATATTTCGCTATTTTGTTCATATATTTTAAGATTCAAAAGAGCTCGAAAAACATCCTCATACCTGGGTTTGTGATGATAACATTCTTTTTTACAAGGTAATAAATTCGACGATTATTGCTTTCAATTTGGGCTACTTCGCCAATTCTTTTATTTTGGGATTTCAGTTCCTCTACTTTACCAAACTTTTCTTTGAATGAAAGTGCAATACCCTTACTCATATGAAAATCTTGAGATACACAATGAGCCAACGAATAAGCTTCTGGTGCCGTAAATAAATCGCCCTCTCATTCCACTATGTTAGGTAAAAGTGTAATGTTATTGGAATCAAGGAGTTTCAGAAAATTTTCAAATGATAAACTTTGATGTTCATCCTGTTCATGAATTTCCGAGTCGTCGAAATTTACAATCATAGATTCATTATCAGTACTTGGATTCAATTTGGAAAATTCCTCGTTAAATTTTTCCATATATTCAAAAAAATCTTTGTTGTGAATTTCAATTCTAGAAAGTGCGTCTGCATTAGTATTACAACTTCCTTTTTTTCAAATGATTTCAAAATCAAATTCTTCCAATTTCAATCTCCATCGTAAAAGTTTACTATTTGGTTCTTTCAGCGACATTAACCATTGAAGAGTGTTCGCACGTCGAGTATTTGACTTGGATGTACTGTTCTATTAGTGATAATATAGTCGATCATTGAATTTTGGTCTCTTGTATTACCGAAGGTATATTTTTGTTGGATTTTGTGTTTAAAGAATGTATTATTTATTGGTAATTCGTTCTGCGCGCATAGTGTTATAAGCATCTCTCCATTGTTGTTGATAACATCTTCATTAAATCTTTGCATAACACCCGGCAGAACTGTATTACCAATCCTAGAGTTGAAGTCTCCCATTATGAAGATCTTCGATTTTTTAGGTATTTCATCTATTACCTGATGTAGTTCTTCGAAAAAGGCAGTTCTCTCTTCATTAGGTCTGTTTACATCCGGTGCATATATGCTTATGAAGTACGTTCTCGTTGTTTCGTCTTTGAGGGAAATGTACATGATATTACTATTTATGTATTGCACTTCATCGATATGGTCTTCAAATTTATCGTGTATTAGGATCCCCACTCCGGCTTTGGCTCTCTGGTGTTTCTCTCTTCCGCTGTAGAATAGTATATGGTGTTGGTATCTTATGTTGCCTTTTCCTTTCTTCTTCAGCTCAGATAGTGCACATATCTCGATATTATGTTTGTTCACCTCTATCATAACCTCCTGTTCCCTGCCGTTCCATGATGTTATGTTCCAACTTCCAATTCGTAATTTTCGCGATTTCCATAGTCGTTTTTTCCTTTGTCTAGCAATTTAACCTATTGAACTAAAGAAAGTTAGTTCAATGATTTAACCGAGTCCCCTTTGGGCTAAAGGCTGAACAGTATTGGCGAATCCAAAAATCTAGACGCCCTCTGCCGACTGAATTCCGAAACTACTTTGTCAGTACTGGAAAGTCAAAACAAGTTTTGATCTTATGTTTTCTCCATTGAACTAAAGAAAGTTCTTTAGTTCAATGGTTTTCTCTCATCTCACGTTGTCCAACAAAGTATTATAATTATTATTTGGGGAGGTTATATTGGAATTATTTTCTGGGTTTCTGAATAGAAGATTTAATTCAGAAAAAATATTGGAAAAGGTATTTATACCAGTGCTTTCAACTGCCAGGAGTTAGGTTAAACGATTTTTCTTTGCGAGAGTTTTTGCTAAATCCAATTGATGATTTAGAAATACAATTTCATAATTTTCATACTTCACACCATTTGGCAGATATAAATTTAACCTATTGAACTAAAGAAAGTTAGTTCAATGATTTAACCGAGTCCCCTTTGGGCCAAAGGCTGAACCTGAAATATTTCAAAAGAAAAACATAGAAATATTTGGTGACATTCCAAATGTTTACACGCTGCGATCTGTTAATACTCAGCCCTTAGCTTGGGGATTCGTCTTGTCGATTAGACGAGACCCCGGTGGTAAAGAGACCGCGACCGATAAGGAATACCCATTGAACTCTATGGGAACTGGAATGGCTTCGTAGGTAGCAAAATTCGTCGAAAATTGTGACCGAGAGAGAGGGAAGAAGTAGAGCAACCTTTCTCTCTCTAGCGTGTTTTTGTTTACACTATTATAACCTAAATTTAAATGTCATTTTCGTAGATAAATTTTAATTTACATTGTTTAATGTCTTTTTGTCACTATTTTAGTAAAAATCAAGGTGAAAAATTGTTTAGAAGCCATATACTTCCGATTTACATTCCTAAGAAACTCGAAAAATGTCTATATATCAAGTCAAGTTAGCTGTTGAACAGAATTTCTTGTGCTTTTTCAAAGCTTAAATATAGTTTTTTGGTGAGTGTTTTTTAAGTCTATGTGTTTCCCAGAGTGACAAAAGTGGTTTTTGCAGTAACAAAAAACATTTTGAATAAGAAGAATTTCATAACAACAATGGTCCAGTATTGTGTTGGAAACGGATGCCATAATGCAGGGGACATAAATATAATATAATATTTTTTCTGTGAAGTGTTGGTATCACATAAACCAATCCATCCTGAACAGTCTAACAGAAGTGAGAATCCACAAAAGGAGAGAAGCAATAAATAATTAGGAATTATGCCTTATGTTTTTCATTTTTTTAGGTTCCCTCTCCGAAAACCATTTACTTTACAACTTTGGACCAAAGCTACAGGAAGGAAAAATTGGTATCCGTAGAAATACATTTGCAGAAAAAAATTTGCAGTCCCCCACAGGAAATATTTCTTGGCAGTTTGTCAAGGAATTAAAAAAGTTCAAATGGAGGAAGGTCTAAGGTTGGCTAATTCCCTCTCATCTCAGCATATCAATTATAAAAATAGAATTATGAATGTCAGATTAGCTACTCGAACAATTAGTAATGGGGTAGCAGATGCTATGGAATTTCTTGATAACAAATGTAAGAACTTACAATTCGAAGATAGTGTCGCTGCCGTTGAATTCATTAGAAAAATTGATAGAGTGTTTGACATTCTTAATTCTAGAAATCTGTTCCGGAGAGAGTTTAAAGCTCCAATTAGATCTTCTTCCCTGAAGTATGTTGAGGAAATTTTCAGTGAAACTATAGAATATTTAGAATCATTGGAAATTGATGATACCAACATTCTTGGGGATCCTCTACTATTCGTCAGAAAATGACTAAATTAATTTTATTTAATAATTGTTAAGCAAATGTAACATTTTTGTCCCAATTATGTTAAATAAAAATATTTCAGCAATTTTGTTCTTTACTTTTTGATATGATTCCTTTTATATATTGAACTATTTGGAATATTTAAAATCTCTCGCACTGACACCAGAGACGACTGTCTCTGCTCCAGAGAGCAGACTCTGTCTTTGCTGACACTGCTTTTCATATGATTCCAAAGCTTTATCCGAGGCTTTTCAGAAGATCATTTCCTATATTCTTGCCTCAAGATTATAATTAATCGAATCGTCGTCGCAATTCAAACGCTTGTAACGGAGAAATATGCGATTTTCACCTCTAGGAGCATAAACAATGGAAAAGTGGTAAAAAATCGTAGTCCAAATCTCGAGAAAAACTCCGAAAAATGAAAATTTTCTTACGTGTAGACCACAAACTGGTACTCTTAGAGGCTTAAGACACAGTTTCCACAAGAATTTACTTCATTACTAGGGAAAAAACTTAAAATCAATCTGATAACTCGGAATGTACGTGCACCATCAACTTTTGCATATTTGTCAAAATATCTTCTGTGAGAACCAGCAACCCTAACCTTTATCAAAGGAAAAGCCAAATCAAAAATGGTTTTGAACCTGCCGAAAAAATTATCCCAGAGGCGGTCAACATCACACTGATTCTCCTCAAAAGTGAGACCATTCCACTCCTCAGTCGACAACAGTTCTAGGAATCTCAACATTGTTTCCTCATTAATCAGCCGAACATGTTTCTTTATAGATTTCGGTATGGATTCAGAGATATGAAAAGAAAATTTTTGAAAGGTGATTAAAAATTTACTATGCGCCCTCGTGCGATCCCCGAATTTACGGCTTCAAAGACCGTAAAAGGAGGACCGAGACGGCCGAAAGTCATACCCGCTCCGAACGCGAAGTGTTACGTCTTCGAGACGGAGCTGCGGTATTCCCATTGAACTCTATGGGAACTGGAATGGCATCGCGATACAGGCAAAATGAGGAAGAGTGAAAGGGAAGAAGTAGAGCAACCTTTCTCTCTCGCACGCCGTTGCTATTAGCAACGTAAACATTTCATGTGCGGGAATGAAAGAATGAACTATTCGAACCGAAAATATTTGAAGGTTTGATACTGATTGGAAAAATTCAGTTCTTTCTCTATTTCCCAAATTGTTCAAATCTTTCAACGAGTCGGTTCGTACTAAAAATAATTAATCATTAGTTTGTCTTTCCAATCGAAATTTCTAAAAATTTTGCATTTTTTTTAGTGATTTATGATGTTAATCATAATTTCCTGAATTTCGGGAACGAAATTTTTAATAATCACCCTTGCAGCCTTGATGAATTAATAAAATAGAGGCTTTAGAGTAATTTGAATATAAATATTAATTATAATCTTGAGGCAAGAATATAGGAAATGATCTTCTGAAAAGCCTCGGATAAAGCTTTGGAATCATATGAAAAGCAGTGTCAGCAAAGACAGAGTCTGCTCTCTGGAGCAGAGACAGCCGTCTCTGGTGTCAGTGCGAGAGATTTTAAATATTCCAAATAGTTCAATATATAAAAGGAATCATATCAAAAACTGTTTTATTCAATTTCTTACTACTAGCGGATAGAATCCGCCAAAATAGGCGAATTATGAACTTTGATAACTCAACTTTCATAACCTCAATTATCGACGTTCGGAGGAAAAAGAAGGGTTGTGTGATTATGCTGAATGTTCACATTCATGCATCAGTATGACAAATTTATTATTTATAATATGTATTTGCAAGGATAGTAAACCTGATTCCATTCGTCAGAGATACAATATTTTGTATATCTGATGATTTTGTGTGACAAATGAAAAGCAAATACTCGAGTTATTTTTTAAAACATAAAGAATGCGATTTTAGTTCGAGTTTTGAGAATTATTTGGTTTCCGCATTGATAAAAGAAGCAATTTTAATTCCATACAGTTAATATGGTGCACTTATATGAGTAGTCACATGTTTCCATAGCTAGATAGGTTGGAGGGACCACTCAGGAACACAAGATGTCGAAAAGTAAGCAGGTTCGAGCCCGGAATGAGAAGGAATTTTAGGTCGGTGCGGGAGACAACCACGGATCGTAGACATAGGTTACTAAAGAAGTCTCATATATGAATACTGACAATCAATCAGGTGTAACAATAAATTATCGTTCTGGTACAGTTTTGCCCAAAATAAGTACGTATTTCATGAAATATGGCGATCCATTAAATTTTGGAGATCCTTGTTTTTATTGAGGTTATATTTCAAATTGGTATCAGATGTTCTGTACCAGAGCTATCATCCTTTGCACATAGCATGTAAGGTACAAAGTACCTATATGTGTACCGAACATGTAATATTGCAGTTTCGTTACAGTATACATAGCGAAAGGCGGCCATAGAGCTCTCGTTGGACAGATAACGGATAGATCGTGTACGGAACTTTGCTATGTAACACGGAACGTTGCAATATGTATGATACGTTGATGTTATGCAATTGTGTTTGCTGGGAATTGTGACGAATGATTCGTACAATAAATCGCGAAGACTAAGTCAAGACTGATCAATTAGTGGCCCTGAATCTTATTTATAATGACAATGAAAAATAATTCGATAACGGAAAGATTCCATGGACGGATGCTCCGTAGGTGCTTGGTCAGCATCCTTGCCACGTGCTGGAATATGTGGGATATGTAACTCCTCCCTCCTCAGTACTTCCATTATGGGGTGAAGAATGGAACTCTTGGTTGAGATGTTGGAGCTTCTGCCTGGTTTTCTGAACGTGTTGTTTGGGCTTCGACCTGGTTTACTGGATTTCGGTCCTTCAGCCATTGTCTCATTTTTTTGGAACAGAAAGAGAGAATAATTAATATCAGAATAAAATAGAGTATTGTGATGAATGTTCCATGGGATGATCGTGAGGTCTCGTGGTTAAATACCAGTGGCTGAATTTCCTATTGTTTCTTCTTAAGTTTATGGATTCGGTCTAATGGAACATTTTTCAATTGAATTTTGAGATCATTCATTTTTGGCGAAGTCCAATTGGTTGTTATTTTTGGGAGTAGCATCGGTTGTGTGGCAGTTACTTCCTTGTCGTTGAAGTATTTTCTTTCTTCAGTTCCGAAGTAGCATCCTTTTGGAATTGAAATCAGATAGTTTCCCTTGAGAGTGGTAAAGTCTTGATTTTTGCACGACGTTTGAATTTTGGTTTCTTCAGGGATTATTGCGATGAATTTTGAATTGTCTATCCTCTGAATGAAATTTTGATTGGCTGTTACTGAATGATGTTGGCAATTTACAATTGGTTTCTTCAACTGCATCAGTTGAAAAATACAGTCTTCCACTTTGGAACCCTTAACCAGGTGGTTCTCATCGCAATAGAATTGTTTTTGCAATTTTACACAAGATGAAGAGGTATACTGATAAAACTTTTCATTCATTGTCAGATAAGTGTTTTTGGGTAGAATTATGGTATTATTGATTGTCGGAATAGAATAAAGATGATAGTGGGAGAATAATTGAGGGAGGATAATTGGAAAGTGCAGAATGAAAACAATTCTAAATTGGGCATGGTTTGCATCTACTTTGATCAGTTCATAAAAACTATGATATTCATCTTCATTCTTGAAGATTAAACTATCCTGAGAATATTTTTTCGTTATTTTCGCAATGATCGATTTCAATTCAGAAAATTTGATGATGCTATGATGTAAAACTCCTAATTTAGAGAAACTAATAGCGTTTTCAATTTCATCGATCATTGTCATAACGATATTGACTGATGTTCCAATTTGATCCATAATATCTTTGATTCTCATGAATCCAGAAAAATTATCTTTAAGATTTTTGAATTTTATAGAGATTTTTTCGAACTTAGAAGTGATAATTTTTTGATTCTGTTGAAGTATCGAAAGAGTTTTATTAAAATTCTCAATTATTTCTCCCGATAAAGAAATATCAGAATTTAATTTAGTTATAACTTCTTTCTGCTTATCTTGGAGATTTCTGAGAGCATTTTCATAATAAACTGCATCGTCAGCGTCCAAATTTCCAGTTATACTTTTAATGATTGTACCTAATCCATTAACAAGACCTCTCTTCCTTCTTCCCTTTGGAATTAAGCTATCCAATTTTTGTTTAGCAACATTAAATTGATATTCGAAAATATTTCCTTCATTTTTCAATTCGGTGTAAAATATACTTTTGGGTTGATTAAGAAGAACATCTTTCACAGCCAAATATTGATTTTGAAGGTAATTAAGTTCCTCGAGGATAAGTTTGATATCGTAATAATGTATGAAATCGTGAAATTTTCCCTTAATTGTAGCTTGGCCCAGGTATATCGGAAGAATCCCTGGATTCTCTTGGAGGTTCATTATTTCTATCTCCTGAGCTGCTACTAGATGCACTAGGAGCATCCTGTAAAAGTATTTTGGTTTTAATTCTTTTTTTTTCAAATTTTGCTTGTGAATTATTTTAGAATCACTTTGTATTTTAATCTTACTGCTACTCAAGACCTTTTCCTTCGCGAATTTGGGAGTAAGCTTGTTTCTAATATTTGACTTAACTTTACGATATACAACAGAATCTGGTTCATAATTGAGGGGTTCTTGCCTTTTTTCGTTATGTTTGTCTATGATGTGTTGTTTTCTATTTTTCAAGTCTTCATTTAATTTTTTATAAATCTCCTTAGTCCTTTCTCTATGATTTTCAATATAATTATTTATCAATTTTTCATTAATATCTATATCGAGGGGATCTTTAGTATCAAGATGGCCGTTTATAACATCAATGGGCTTCTGTTTAGTGGAAGAATGGATGGAATTATTGTAACCGAAAATAGCATAAGGCATTAAATTTTCAATGTTAGTAATTTCTTTTTCTTGGATTTTCACTATTCTCAAATGTTCTATTAATGTCGAATGAAATCTTTCGATCAATCCATTCTATTGAGGATTATTAGGAGTTATGTAATGTGGAGTGATCCGATGGACTTTCAAGAATTCCGTAACTACACCATTTTTAAGTTCTGTTCCGTTATCCATAATTATTGTTGTAGGTGAACCATGATGGGTCATAAATATTAAAAGTGAGCGAACGATCTCAATACCTGTTAAAGAAATCAATGGATAAGCCTGAGCATATTTGGAAAAAGCATCAACAATTGTGAGAAACTTTTTATTTTGAGCCTGGAAGGTATCGATACGAATTAGGTATTTCGAATGGCTTTGAAGGTGTTGGTGTGAGCATAAGCTTTTGACAAGGAGGATCTCGATCGTATTTGTTAATCTGACATATTTCACAATTATTAATATATTCAGTAACGTCATTTTGAATGCTAGGCCAATAATATGTCCTTCTGATTCTAGTAACTGTTTCGGTTATTCCTCTGGGATTGGTTTTGCCCTCATGCATTTAGTTGGATAGTTTGAATTTGTAGATCTTTTTCCGTTACATCTTCTAATATATCATTGCATTTCACTAGCTTAAAAGCAGAATGGTTAAATGTTTTTCTTAGGATTTCACAAACTTCGGAATAATAATTTTCTTTTTTGAAATGAAGGGCATAGAGAATTTTTGGTCGTATGTATTTCTTGAAAAATTCAATAACAGCTTTACTTAAATCATCAGTTGCAAGCTGGACAAAAATTCTTTGCTTGTTTGGAAAAATTCTATCTAGTTTAACCTCAGCTGGGGAATGCAAAACAAAATCTAAAACTACTTGATTGTCAAATATATTCAATACCTTTTCGGAAATAGGAATTTCTTGAATTGGATTTTCACAATTTGAATGTATGGTATTACTTTCAGATTGGTTAATGGGTTCTTCAACACTGATTGTTTCTTTCGGAGAAAACTGATAAATAACAATTTGGATTTCTGAATTCATGAAAACATAATGTATCATCTTAAAAATTTTTGTCCATTCCAATTTATCTAATCCACAAGAAATTCTTGGTAATGCAAGATATATTTCGCTATTTTGTTCACATATTTTAAGATTCAAAAGAGCTCGAAAAACATCCTCATACCTGGGTTTGTGATGATAACATTCTTTTTTACAAGGTAATAAATTCGACGATTATTGCTTTCAATTTGGGCTACTTCGCCAATTCTTTTATTTTGGGATTTCAGTTCCTCTACTTTACCAAACTTTTCTTTGAATGAAAGTGCAATACCCTTACTCATATGAAAATCTTGAGATACACAATGAGCCAACGAATAAGCTTCTGGTGCCGTAAATAAATCGCCCTCTCATTCCACTATGTTAGGTAAAAGTGTAATGTTATTGGAATCAAGGAGTTTCAGAAAATTTTCAAATGATAAACTTTGATGTTCATCCTGTTCATGAATTTCCGAGTCGTCGAAATTTACAATCATAGATTCATTATCAGTACTTGGATTCAATTTGGAAAATTCCTCGTTAAATTTTTCCATATATTCAAAAAAATCTTTGTTGTGAATTTCAATTCTAGAAAGTGCGTCTGCATTAGTATTACAACTTCCTTTTTTTCAAATGATTTCAAAATCAAATTCTTCCAATTTCAATCTCCATCGTAAAAGTTTACTATTTGGTTCTTTCAGCGACATTAACCATTGAAGAGTGTTCGCACGTCGAGTATTTGACTTGGATGTACTGTTCTATTAGTGATAATATAGTCGATCATTGAATTTTGGTCTCTTGTATTACCGAAGGTATATTTTTGTTGGATTTTGTGTTTAAAGAATGTATTATTTATTGGTAATTCGTTCTGCGCGCATAGTGTTATAAGCATCTCTCCATTGTTGTTGATAACATCTTCATTAAATCTTTGCATAACACCCGGCAGAACTGTATTACCAATCCTAGAGTTGAAGTCTCCCATTATGAAGATCTTCGATTTTTTAGGTATTTCATCTATTACCTGCTGTAGTTCTTCGAAAAAGGCAGTTCTCTCTTCATTAGGTCTGTTTACATCCGGTGCATATATGCTTATGAAGTACGTTCTCGTTGTTTCGTCTTTGAGGGAAATGTACATGATATTACTATTTATGTATTGCACTTCATCGATATGGTCTTCAAATTTATCGTGTATTAGGATCCCCACTCCGGCTTTGGCTCTCTGGTGTTTCTCTCTTCCGCTGTAGAATAGTATATGGTGTTGGTATCTTATGTTGCCTTTTCCTTTCTTCTTCAGCTCAGATAGTGCACATATCTCGATATTATGTTTGTTCACCTCTATCATAACCTCCTGTTCCCTGCCGTTCCATGATGTTATGTTCCAACTTCCAATTCGTAATTTTCGCGATTTCCATAGTCGTTTTTTCCTTTGTCTAGCAATTTAACCTATTGAACTAAAGAAAGTTAGTTCAATGATTTAACCGAGTCCCCTTTGGGCTAAAGGCTGAACAGTATTGGCGAATCCAAAAATCTAGACGCCCTCTGCCGACTGAATTCCGAAACTACTTTGTCAGTACTGGAAAGTCAAAACAAGTTTTGATCTTATGTTTTCTCCATTGAACTAAAGAAAGTTCTTTAGTTCAATGGTTTTCTCTCATCTCACGTTGTCCAACAAAGTATTATAATTATTATTTGGGGAGGTTATATTGGAATTATTTTCTGGGTTTCTGAATAGAAGATTTAATTCAGAAAAAATATTGGAAAAGGTATTTATACCAGTGCTTTCAACTGCCAGGAGTTAGGTTAAACGATTTTTCTTTGCGAGAGTTTTTGCTAAATCCAATTGATGATTTAGAAATACAATTTCATAATTTTCATACTTCACACCATTTGGCAGATATAAATTTAACCTATTGAACTAAAGAAAGTTAGTTCAATGATTTAACCGAGTCCCCTTTGGGCCAAAGGCTGAACCTGAAATATTTCAAAAGAAAAACATAGAAATATTTGGTGACATTCCAAATGTTTACACGCTGCGATCTGTTAATACTCAGCCCTTAGCTTGGGGATTCGTCTTGTCGATTAGACGAGACCCCGGTGGTAAAGAGACCGCGACCGATAAGGAATACCCATTGAACTCTATGGGAACTGGAATGGCTTCGTAGGTAGCAAAATTCGTCGAAAATTGTGACCGAGAGAGAGGGAAGAAGTAGAGCAACCTTTCTCTCTCTAGCGTGTTTTTGTTTACACTATTATAACCTAAATTTAAATGTCATTTTCGTAGATAAATTTTAATTTACATTGTTTAATGTCTTTTTGTCACTATTTTAGTAAAAATCAAGGTGAAAAATTGTTTAGAAGCCATATACTTCCGATTTACATTCCTAAGAAACTCGAAAAATGTCTATATATCAAGTCAAGTTAGCTGTTGAACAGAATTTCTTGTGCTTTTTCAAAGCTTAAATATAGTTTTTTGGTGAGTGTTTTTTAAGTCTATGTGTTTCCCAGAGTGACAAAAGTGGTTTTTGCAGTAACAAAAAACATTTTGAATAAGAAGAATTTCATAACAACAATGGTCCAGTATTGTGTTGGAAACGGATGCCATAATGCAGGGGACATAAATATAATATAATATTTTTTCTGTGAAGTGTTGGTATCACATAAACCAATCCATCCTGAACAGTCTAACAGAAGTGAGAATCCACAAAAGGAGAGAAGCAATAAATAATTAGGAATTATGCCTTATGTTTTTCATTTTTTTAGGTTCCCTCTCCGAAAACCATTTACTTTACAACTTTGGACCAAAGCTACAGGAAGGAAAAATTGGTATCCGTAGAAATACATTTGCAGAAAAAAATTTGCAGTCCCCCACAGGAAATATTTCTTGGCAGTTTGTCAAGGAATTAAAAAAGTTCAAATGGAGGAAGGTCTAAGGTTGGCTAATTCCCTCTCATCTCAGCATATCAATTATAAAAATAGAATTATGAATGTCAGATTAGCTACTCGAACAATTAGTAATGGGGTAGCAGATGCTATGGAATTTCTTGATAACAAATGTAAGAACTTACAATTCGAAGATAGTGTCGCTGCCGTTGAATTCATTAGAAAAATTGATAGAGTGTTTGACATTCTTAATTCTAGAAATCTGTTCCGGAGAGAGTTTAAAGCTCCAATTAGATCTTCTTCCCTGAAGTATGTTGAGGAAATTTTCAGTGAAACTATAGAATATTTAGAATCATTGGAAATTGATGATACCAACATTCTTGGGGATCCTCTACTATTCGTCAGAAAATGACTAAATTAATTTTATTTAATAATTGTTAAGCAAATGTAACATTTTTGTCCCAATTATGTTAAATAAAAATATTTCAGCAATTTTGTTCTTTACTTTTTGATATGATTCCTTTTATATATTGAACTATTTGGAATATTTAAAATCTCTCGCACTGACACCAGAGACGACTGTCTCTGCTCCAGAGAGCAGACTCTGTCTTTGCTGACACTGCTTTTCATATGATTCCAAAGCTTTATCCGAGGCTTTTCAGAAGATCATTTCCTATATTCTTGCCTCAAGATTATAATTAATCGAATCGTCGTCGCAATTCAAACGCTTGTAACGGAGAAATATGCGATTTTCACCTCTAGGAGCATAAACAATGGAAAAGTGGTAAAAAATCGTAGTCCAAATCTCGAGAAAAACTCCGAAAAATGAAAATTTTCTTACGTGTAGACCACAAACTGGTACTCTTAGAGGCTTAAGACACAGTTTCCACAAGAATTTACTTCATTACTAGGGAAAAAACTTAAAATCAATCTGATAACTCGGAATGTACGTGCACCATCAACTTTTGCATATTTGTCAAAATATCTTCTGTGAGAACCAGCAACCCTAACCTTTATCAAAGGAAAAGCCAAATCAAAAATGGTTTTGAACCTGCCGAAAAAATTATCCCAGAGGCGGTCAACATCACACTGATTCTCCTCAAAAGTGAGACCATTCCACTCCTCAGTCGACAACAGTTCTAGGAATCTCAACATTGTTTCCTCATTAATCAGCCGAACATGTTTCTTTATAGATTTCGGTATGGATTCAGAGATATGAAAAGAAAATTTTTGAAAGGTGATTAAAAATTTACTATGCGCCCTCGTGCGATCCCCGAATTTACGGCTTCAAAGACCGTAAAAGGAGGACCGAGACGGCCGAAAGTCATACCCGCTCCGAACGCGAAGTGTTACGTCTTCGAGACGGAGCTGCGGTATTCCCATTGAACTCTATGGGAACTGGAATGGCATCGCGATACAGGCAAAATGAGGAAGAGTGAAAGGGAAGAAGTAGAGCAACCTTTCTCTCTCGCACGCCGTTGCTATTAGCAACGTAAACATTTCATGTGCGGGAATGAAAGAATGAACTATTCGAACCGAAAATATTTGAAGGTTTGATACTGATTGGAAAAATTCAGTTCTTTCTCTATTTCCCAAATTGTTCAAATCTTTCAACGAGTCGGTTCGTACTAAAAATAATTAATCATTAGTTTGTCTTTCCAATCGAAATTTCTAAAAATTTTGCATTTTTTTTAGTGATTTATGATGTTAATCATAATTTCCTGAATTTCGGGAACGAAATTTTTAATAATCACCCTTGCAGCCTTGATGAATTAATAAAATAGAGGCTTTAGAGTAATTTGAATATAAATATTAATTATAATCTTGAGGCAAGAATATAGGAAATGATCTTCTGAAAAGCCTCGGATAAAGCTTTGGAATCATATGAAAAGCAGTGTCAGCAAAGACAGAGTCTGCTCTCTGGAGCAGAGACAGCCGTCTCTGGTGTCAGTGCGAGAGATTTTAAATATTCCAAATAGTTCAATATATAAAAGGAATCATATCAAAAACTGTTTTATTCAATTTCTTACTACTAGCGGATAGAATCCGCCAAAATAGGCGAATTATGAACTTTGATAACTCAACTTTCATAACCTCAATTATCGACGTTCGGAGGAAAAAGAAGGGTTGTGTGATTATGCTGAATGTTCACATTCATGCATCAGTATGACAAATTTATTATTTATAATATGTATTTGCAAGGATAGTAAACCTGATTCCATTCGTCAGAGATACAATATTTTGTATATCTGATGATTTTGTGTGACAAATGAAAAGCAAATACTCGAGTTATTTTTTAAAACATAAAGAATGCGATTTTAGTTCGAGTTTTGAGAATTATTTGGTTTCCGCATTGATAAAAGAAGCAATTTTAATTCCATACAGTTAATATGGTGCACTTATATGAGTAGTCACATGTTTCCATAGCTAGATAGGTTGGAGGGACCACTCAGGAACACAAGATGTCGAAAAGTAAGCAGGTTCGAGCCCGGAATGAGAAGGAATTTTAGGTCGGTGCGGGAGACAACCACGGATCGTAGACATAGGTTACTAAAGAAGTCTCATATATGAATACTGACAATCAATCAGGTGTAACAATAAATTATCGTTCTGGTACAGTTTTGCCCAAAATAAGTACGTATTTCATGAAATATGGCGATCCATTAAATTTTGGAGATCCTTGTTTTTATTGAGGTTATATTTCAAATTGGTATCAGATGTTCTGTACCAGAGCTATCATCCTTTGCACATAGCATGTAAGGTACAAAGTACCTATATGTGTACCGAACATGTAATATTGCAGTTTCGTTACAGTATACATAGCGAAAGGCGGCCATAGAGCTCTCGTTGGACAGATAACGGATAGATCGTGTACGGAACTTTGCTATGTAACACGGAACGTTGCAATATGTATGATACGTTGATGTTATGCAATTGTGTTTGCTGGGAATTGTGACGAATGATTCGTACAATAAATCGCGAAGACTAAGTCAAGACTGATCAATTAGTGGCCCTGAATCTTATTTATAATGACAATGAAAAATAATTCGATAACGGAAAGATTACATGGACGGATGCTCCGTAGGTGCTTGGTCAGCATCCTTGCCACGTGCTGGAATATGTGGGATATGTAACTCCTCCCTCCTCAGTACTTCCATTATGGGGTGAAGAATGGAACTCTTGGTTGAGATGTTGGAGCTTCTGCCTGGTTTTCTGAACGTGTTGTTTGGGCTTCGACCTGGTTTACTGGATTTCGGTCCTTCAGCCATTGTCTCATTTTTTTGGAACAGAAAGAGAGAATAATTAATATCAGAATAAAATAGAGTATTGTGATGAATGTTCCATGGGATGATCGTGAGGTCTCGTGGTTAAATACCAGTGGCTGAATTTCCTATTGTTTCTTCTTAAGTTTATGGATTCGGTCTAATGGAACATTTTTCAATTGAATTTTGAGATCATTCATTTTTGGCGAAGTCCAATTGGTTGTTATTTTTGGGAGTAGCATCGGTTGTGTGGCAGTTACTTCCTTGTCGTTGAAGTATTTTCTTTCTTCAGTTCCGAAGTAGCATCCTTTTGGAATTGAAATCAGATAGTTTCCCTTGAGAGTGGTAAAGTCTTGATTTTTGCACGACGTTTGAATTTTGGTTTCTTCAGGGATTATTGCGATGAATTTTGAATTGTCTATCCTCTGAATGAAATTTTGATTGGCTGTTACTGAATGATGTTGGCAATTTACAATTGGTTTCTTCAACTGCATCAGTTGAAAAATACAGTCTTCCACTTTGGAACCCTTAACCAGGTGGTTCTCATCGCAATAGAATTGTTTTTGCAATTTTACACAAGATGAAGAGGTATACTGATAAAACTTTTCATTCATTGTCAGATAAGTGTTTTTGGGTAGAATTATGGTATTATTGATTGTCGGAATAGAATAAAGATGATAGTGGGAGAATAATTGAGGGAGGATAATTGGAAAGTGCAGAATGAAAACAATTCTAAATTGGGCATGGTTTGCATCTACTTTGATCAGTTCATAAAAACTATGATATTCATCTTCATTCTTGAAGATTAAACTATCCTGAGAATATTTTTTCGTTATTTTCGCAATGATCGATTTCAATTCAGAAAATTTGATGATGCTATGATGTAAAACTCCTAATTTAGAGAAACTAATAGCGTTTTCAATTTCATCGATCATTGTCATAACGATATTGACTGATGTTCCAATTTGATCCATAATATCTTTGATTCTCATGAATCCAGAAAAATTATCTTTAAGATTTTTGAATTTTATAGAGATTTTTTCGAACTTAGAAGTGATAATTTTTTGATTCTGTTGAAGTATCGAAAGAGTTTTATTAAAATTCTCAATTATTTCTCCCGATAAAGAAATATCAGAATTTAATTTAGTTATAACTTCTTTCTGCTTATCTTGGAGATTTCTGAGAGCATTTTCATAATAAACTGCATCGTCAGCGTCCAAATTTCCAGTTATACTTTTAATGATTGTACCTAATCCATTAACAAGACCTCTCTTCCTTCTTCCCTTTGGAATTAAGCTATCCAATTTTTGTTTAGCAACATTAAATTGATATTCGAAAATATTTCCTTCATTTTTCAATTCGGTGTAAAATATACTTTTGGGTTGATTAAGAAGAACATCTTTCACAGCCAAATATTGATTTTGAAGGTAATTAAGTTCCTCGAGGATAAGTTTGATATCGTAATAATGTATGAAATCGTGAAATTTTCCCTTAATTGTAGCTTGGCCCAGGTATATCGGAAGAATCCCTGGATTCTCTTGGAGGTTCATTATTTCTATCTCCTGAGCTGCTACTAGATGCACTAGGAGCATCCTGTAAAAGTATTTTGGTTTTAATTCTTTTTTTTTCAAATTTTGCTTGTGAATTATTTTAGAATCACTTTGTATTTTAATCTTACTGCTACTCAAGACCTTTTCCTTCGCGAATTTGGGAGTAAGCTTGTTTCTAATATTTGACTTAACTTTACGATATACAACAGAATCTGGTTCATAATTGAGGGGTTCTTGCCTTTTTTCGTTATGTTTGTCTATGATGTGTTGTTTTCTATTTTTCAAGTCTTCATTTAATTTTTTATAAATCTCCTTAGTCCTTTCTCTATGATTTTCAATATAATTATTTATCAATTTTTCATTAATATCTATATCGAGGGGATCTTTAGTATCAAGATGGCCGTTTATAACATCAATGGGCTTCTGTTTAGTGGAAGAATGGATGGAATTATTGTAACCGAAAATAGCATAAGGCATTAAATTTTCAATGTTAGTAATTTCTTTTTCTTGGATTTTCACTATTCTCAAATGTTCTATTAATGTCGAATGAAATCTTTCGATCAATCCATTCTATTGAGGATTATTAGGAGTTATGTAATGTGGAGTGATCCGATGGACTTTCAAGAATTCCGTAACTACACCATTTTTAAGTTCTGTTCCGTTATCCATAATTATTGTTGTAGGTGAACCATGATGGGTCATAAATATTAAAAGTGAGCGAACGATCTCAATACCTGTTAAAGAAATCAATGGATAAGCCTGAGCATATTTGGAAAAAGCATCAACAATTGTGAGAAACTTTTTATTTTGAGCCTGGAAGGTATCGATACGAATTAGGTATTTCGAATGGCTTTGAAGGTGTTGGTGTGAGCATAAGCTTTTGACAAGGAGGATCTCGATCGTATTTGTTAATCTGACATATTTCACAATTATTAATATATTCAGTAACGTCATTTTGAATGCTAGGCCAATAATATGTCCTTCTGATTCTAGTAACTGTTTCGGTTATTCCTCTGGGATTGGTTTTGCCCTCATGCATTTAGTTGGATAGTTTGAATTTGTAGATCTTTTTCCGTTACATCTTCTAATATATCATTGCATTTCACTAGCTTAAAAGCAGAATGGTTAAATGTTTTTCTTAGGATTTCACAAACTTCGGAATAATAATTTTCTTTTTTGAAATGAAGGGCATAGAGAATTTTTGGTCGTATGTATTTCTTGAAAAATTCAATAACAGCTTTACTTAAATCATCAGTTGCAAGCTGGACAAAAATTCTTTGCTTGTTTGGAAAAATTCTATCTAGTTTAACCTCAGCTGGGGAATGCAAAACAAAATCTAAAACTACTTGATTGTCAAATATATTCAATACCTTTTCGGAAATAGGAATTTCTTGAATTGGATTTTCACAATTTGAATGTATGGTATTACTTTCAGATTGGTTAATGGGTTCTTCAACACTGATTGTTTCTTTCGGAGAAAACTGATAAATAACAATTTGGATTTCTGAATTCATGAAAACATAATGTATCATCTTAAAAATTTTTGTCCATTCCAATTTATCTAATCCACAAGAAATTCTTGGTAATGCAAGATATATTTCGCTATTTTGTTCACATATTTTAAGATTCAAAAGAGCTCGAAAAACATCCTCATACCTGGGTTTGTGATGATAACATTCTTTTTTACAAGGTAATAAATTCGACGATTATTGCTTTCAATTTGGGCTACTTCGCCAATTCTTTTATTTTGGGATTTCAGTTCCTCTACTTTACCAAACTTTTCTTTGAATGAAAGTGCAATACCCTTACTCATATGAAAATCTTGAGATACACAATGAGCCAACGAATAAGCTTCTGGTGCCGTAAATAAATCGCCCTCTCATTCCACTATGTTAGGTAAAAGTGTAATGTTATTGGAATCAAGGAGTTTCAGAAAATTTTCAAATGATAAACTTTGATGTTCATCCTGTTCATGAATTTCCGAGTCGTCGAAATTTACAATCATAGATTCATTATCAGTACTTGGATTCAATTTGGAAAATTCCTCGTTAAATTTTTCCATATATTCAAAAAAATCTTTGTTGTGAATTTCAATTCTAGAAAGTGCGTCTGCATTAGTATTACAACTTCCTTTTTTTCAAATGATTTCAAAATCAAATTCTTCCAATTTCAATCTCCATCGTAAAAGTTTACTATTTGGTTCTTTCAGCGACATTAACCATTGAAGAGTGTTCGCACGTCGAGTATTTGACTTGGATGTACTGTTCTATTAGTGATAATATAGTCGATCATTGAATTTTGGTCTCTTGTATTACCGAAGGTATATTTTTGTTGGATTTTGTGTTTAAAGAATGTATTATTTATTGGTAATTCGTTCTGCGCGCATAGTGTTATAAGCATCTCTCCATTGTTGTTGATAACATCTTCATTAAATCTTTGCATAACACCCGGCAGAACTGTATTACCAATCCTAGAGTTGAAGTCTCCCATTATGAAGATCTTCGATTTTTTAGGTATTTCATCTATTACCTGCTGTAGTTCTTCGAAAAAGGCAGTTCTCTCTTCATTAGGTCTGTTTACATCCGGTGCATATATGCTTATGAAGTACGTTCTCGTTGTTTCGTCTTTGAGGGAAATGTACATGATATTACTATTTATGTATTGCACTTCATCGATATGGTCTTCAAATTTATCGTGTATTAGGATCCCCACTCCGGCTTTGGCTCTCTGGTGTTTCTCTCTTCCGCTGTAGAATAGTATATGGTGTTGGTATCTTATGTTGCCTTTTCCTTTCTTCTTCAGCTCAGATAGTGCACATATCTCGATATTATGTTTGTTCACCTCTATCATAACCTCCTGTTCCCTGCCGTTCCATGATGTTATGTTCCAACTTCCAATTCGTAATTTTCGCGATTTCCATAGTCGTTTTTTCCTTTGTCTAGCAATTTAACCTATTGAACTAAAGAAAGTTAGTTCAATGATTTAACCGAGTCCCCTTTGGGCTAAAGGCTGAACAGTATTGGCGAATCCAAAAATCTAGACGCCCTCTGCCGACTGAATTCCGAAACTACTTTGTCAGTACTGGAAAGTCAAAACAAGTTTTGATCTTATGTTTTCTCCATTGAACTAAAGAAAGTTCTTTAGTTCAATGGTTTTCTCTCATCTCACGTTGTCCAACAAAGTATTATAATTATTATTTGGGGAGGTTATATTGGAATTATTTTCTGGGTTTCTGAATAGAAGATTTAATTCAGAAAAAATATTGGAAAAGGTATTTATACCAGTGCTTTCAACTGCCAGGAGTTAGGTTAAACGATTTTTCTTTGCGAGAGTTTTTGCTAAATCCAATTGATGATTTAGAAATACAATTTCATAATTTTCATACTTCACACCATTTGGCAGATATAAATTTAACCTATTGAGCTAAAGAAAGTTAGTTCAATGATTTAACCGAGTCCCCTTTGGGCCAAAGGCTGAACCTGAAATATTTCAAAAGAAAAACATAGAAATATTTGGTGACATTCCAAATGTTTACACGCTGCGATCTGTTAATACTCAGCCCTTAGCTTGGGGCATAGAGAAAGGGAAAGAGGAGAGTAGTCAATTCAGTGTTATTCATGGGCGACACGTTTTGTGACGCCCCCCTTGGCTACTGGAGAAACTAATCCGAAAAAATTTGCGCGGGAAATTCAAATAACGGCCTCGTTTTTGAAATATTTACCAAGTTCGAAAAATACACTCCGTCGCCTCTCTCTACTCCTATTGTTCTTTTTATCGAGTTTAGTGGGAAAGATTCGATTAAAAGAACGATAGGAGTAGAGAGAGTCGATGGAGTGTATTTTTCAAACTTGGTAATTATAGATTTTTAGACGAATCATGAAATAGTGTAATAAAATAGAAAATCAACTGAAATAAATATATATTCAGGAAAATATTAGAAAATTACATTTGTATAGAAAGAATATACAGAAATTTAACCGAAATGAATATATAATAGAAATATTTGACAATAACAACTATAATTACAATATTGTACAGGATACATTATATAAAGGAACTGATCTTTTAAAGGGTTGAATGGATAAATAATATGGGCCAAACTAAACACAAAAACTGAACTTTGATTTACATGAATAACTGAAATTGATGGATTCAGGCTTTATTTCTATGTGGTCATATCATATTGTATATTATCGTAATACTTTTTTACAATTATTAGAGAAATACATACCATAATCCAATTAATCATGAACAACCGAGTCCACATGTTCTTCATATGTAAACCAGAAAAATGTTACATGCGACTTTAAAAATAATTTCAACTTAGGGGTTATCGATGCAATATGTCCAAATGGCGGTACAATATGCCAATCTCATCATTTTCATAACTCTTGTTAGATTTAGAAATGGTCAAATATCAAATTATTGCAGTTTTATATGATGTAATAATAACAGTTCGAAAAGCAGCAAACATATTTCCTGGAGGATCCCCTAGATTGAGACTTCTAGTTCTCAAAAACTTGAATCCCTGGTCCCTACAACTTTTGTGTGGCATTTATTGTTTAAAGCCATCCAGACTTGAAAGCCATTTGAGTCTTTCTTGTTTCTTCTGGGCATGGGATCTGAAAAAATGTTCTATATTTTGGTATCCAAAAAATGAATAACATTTCGCAATTTTGTAAAATCAAGCAATACATAATTTTAATTGATTATAAAATAGAAATATATACAAAAACTCACCATGTGTTCGAAAGCAAACAATTTCTTTTTCGGGGAATAAACAAAAATCTCGAAATACTCTAACTTTTTGCATTAAACAAAAAACAAAACAAACTCAGACGGAATGACGGAAATCAGCTGACTTGAGTTCTGTCATAGATTACAGATTTCTTTCATCCACATCCACTAGTTCTTGAACTGGCCATCAAACACTAGCGCCATTTCCGACGGGATTCCAAAAATTCTTAACCTAATTCTAAAAACGTGTCCCCCGTGTTGCCTATCTATTCGGCAGTCTCTCTTTTCTCTTGTCTCTTGTCTCTGGCTTGGGGATTCGTCTTGTCGATTAGACGAGACCCCGGTGGTAAAGAGACCGCGACCGATAAGGAATACCCATTGAACTCTATGGTTCCCATAGAGTTCAATGGGAATACCGCAGCTCCGTCTCGAAGACGTAACACTTCGCGTTCGGAGCGGGTATGACTTTCGGCCGTCTCGGTCCTCCTTTTACGGTCTTTGAAGCCGTAAATTCGGGGATCGCACGAGGGCGCATAGTAAATTTTTAATCACCTTTCAAAAATTTTCTTTTCATATCTCTGAATCCATACCGAAATCTATAAAGAAACATGTTCGGCTGATTAATGAGGAAACAATGTTGAGATTCCTAGAACTGTTGTCGACTGAGGAGTGGAATGGTCTCACTTTTGAGGAGAATCAGTGTGATGTTGACCGCCTCTGGGATAATTTTTTCGGCAGGTTCAAAACCATTTTTGATTTGGCTTTTCCTTTGATAAAGGTTAGGGTTGCTGGTTCTCACAGAAGATATTTTGACAAATATGCAAAAGTTGATGGTGCACGTACATTCCGAGTTATCAGATTGATTTTAAGTTTTTTCCCTAGTAATGAAGTAAATTCTTGTGGAAACTGTGTCTTAAGCCTCTAAGAGTACCAGTTTGTGGTCTACACGTAAGAAAATTTTCATTTTTCGGAGTTTTTCTCGAGATTTGGACTACGATTTTTTACCACTTTTCCATTGTTTATGCTCCTAGAGGTGAAAATCGCATATTTCTCCGTTACAAGCGTTTGAATTGCGACGACGATTCGATTAATTATAATCTTGAGGCAAGAATATAGGAAATGATCTTCTGAAAAGCCTCGGATAAAGCTTTGGAATCATATGAAAAGCAGTGTCAGCAAAGACAGAGTCTGCTCTCTGGAGCAGAGACAGTCGTCTCTGGTGTCAGTGCGAGAGATTTTAAATATTCCAAATAGTTCAATATATAAAAGGAATCATATCAAAAAGTAAAGAACAAAATTGCTGAAATATTTTTATTTAACATAATTGGGACAAAAATGTTACATTTGCTTAACAATTATTAAATAAAATTAATTTAGTCATTTTCTGACGAATAGTAGAGGATCCCCAAGAATGTTGGTATCATCAATTTCCAATGATTCTAAATATTCTATAGTTTCACTGAAAATTTCCTCAACATACTTCAGGGAAGAAGATCTAATTGGAGCTTTAAACTCTCTCCGGAACAGATTTCTAGAATTAAGAATGTCAAACACTCTATCAATTTTTCTAATGAATTCAACGGCAGCGACACTATCTTCGAATTGTAAGTTCTTACATTTGTTATCAAGAAATTCCATAGCATCTGCTACCCCATTACTAATTGTTCGAGTAGCTAATCTGACATTCATAATTCTATTTTTATAATTGATATGCTGAGATGAGAGGGAATTAGCCAACCTTAGACCTTCCTCCATTTGAACTTTTTTAATTCCTTGACAAACTGCCAAGAAATATTTCCTGTGGGGGACTGCAAATTTTTTTCTGCAAATGTATTTCTACGGATACCAATTTTTCCTTCCTGTAGCTTTGGTCCAAAGTTGTAAAGTAAATGGTTTTCGGAGAGGGAACCTAAAAAAATGAAAAACATAAGGCATAATTCCTAATTATTTATTGCTTCTCTCCTTTTGTGGATTCTCACTTCTGTTAGACTGTTCAGGATGGATTGGTTTATGTGATACCAACACTTCACAGAAAAAATATTATATTATATTTATGTCCCCTGCATTATGGCATCCGTTTCCAACACAATACTGGACCATTGTTGTTATGAAATTCTTCTTATTCAAAATGTTTTTTGTTACTGCAAAAACCACTTTTGTCACTCTGGGAAACACATAGACTTAAAAAACACTCACCAAAAAACTATATTTAAGCTTTGAAAAAGCACAAGAAATTCTGTTCAACAGCTAACTTGACTTGATATATAGACATTTTTCGAGTTTCTTAGGAATGTAAATCGGAAGTATATGGCTTCTAAACAATTTTTCACCTTGATTTTTACTAAAATAGTGACAAAAAGACATTAAACAATGTAAATTAAAATTTATCTACGAAAATGACATTTAAATTTAGGTTATAATAGTGTAAACAAAAACACGCTAGAGAGAGAAAGGTTGCTCTACTTCTTCCCTCTCTCTCGGTCACAATTTTCGACGAATTTTGCTACCTACGAAGCCATTCCAGTTCCCATAGAGTTCAATGGGTATTCCTTATCGGTCGCGGTCTCTTTACCACCGGGGTCTCGTCTAATCGACAAGACGAATCCCCAAGCTAAGGGCTGAGTATTAACAGATCGCAGCGTGTAAACATTTGGAATGTCACCAAATATTTCTATGTTTTTCTTTTGAAATATTTCAGGTTCAGCCTTTGGCCCAAAGGGGACTCGGTTAAATCATTGAACTAACTTTCTTTAGTTCAATAGGTTAAATTTATATCTGCCAAATGGTGTGAAGTATGAAAATTATGAAATTGTATTTCTAAATCATCAATTGGATTTAGCAAAAACTCTCGCAAAGAAAAATCGTTTAACCTAACTCCTGGCAGTTGAAAGCACTGGTATAAATACCTTTTCCAATATTTTTTCTGAATTAAATCTTCTATTCAGAAACCCAGAAAATAATTCCAATATAACCTCCCCAAATAATAATTATAATACTTTGTTGGACAACGTGAGATGAGAGAAAACCATTGAACTAAAGAACTTTCTTTAGTTCAATGGAGAAAACATAAGATCAAAACTTGTTTTGACTTTCCAGTACTGACAAAGTAGTTTCGGAATTCAGTCGGCAGAGGGCGTCTAGATTTTTGGATTCGCCAATACTGTTCAGCCTTTAGCCCAAAGGGGACTCGGTTAAATCATTGAACTAACTTTCTTTAGTTCAATAGGTTAAATTGCTAGACAAAGGAAAAAACGACTATGGAAATCGCGAAAATTACGAATTGGAAGTTGGAACATAACATCATGGAACGGCAGGGAACAGGAGGTTATGATAGAGGTGAACAAACATAATATCGAGATATGTGCACTATCTGAGCTGAAGAAGAAAGGAAAAGGCAACATAAGATACCAACACCATATACTATTCTACAGCGGAAGAGAGAAACACCAGAGAGCCAAAGCCGGAGTGGGGATCCTAATACACGATAAATTTTAAGACCATATCGATGAAGTGCAATACATAAATAGTAATATCATGTACATTTCCCTCAAAGACGAAACAACGAGAACGTACTTCATAAGCATATATGCACCGGATGTAAACAGACCTAATGAAGAGAGAACTGCCTTTTTCGAAGAACTACAGCAGGTAATAGATGAAATACCTAAAAAATCGAAGATCTTCATAATGGGAGACTTCAACTCTAGGATTGGTAATACAGTTCTGCCGGGTGTTATTCAAAGATTTAATGAAGATGTTATCAACAACAATGGAGAGATGCTTATAACACTATGCGCGCAGAACGAATTACCAATAAATAATACATTCTTTAAACACAAAATCCAACAAAAATATACCTTCGGTAATACAAGAGACCAAAATTCAATGATCGACTATATTATCACTAATAGAACAGTACATCCAAGTCAAATACTCGACGTGCGAACACTCTTCAATGGTTAATGTCGCTGAAAGAACCAAATAGTAAACTTTTACGATGGAGATTGAAATTGGAAGAATTTGATTTTGAAATCATTTGAAAAAAAGGAAGTTGTAATACTAATGCAGACGCACTTTCTAGAATTGAAATTCACAACAAAGATTTTTTTGAATATATGGAAAAATTTAACGAGGAATTTTCCAAATTGAATCCAAGTACTGATAATGAATCTATGATTGTAAATTTCGACGACTCGGAAATTCATGAACAGGATGAACATCAAAGTTTATCATTTGAAAATTTTCTGAAACTCCTTGATTCCAATAACATTACACTTTTACCTAACATAGTGGAATGAGAGGGCGATTTATTTACGGCACCAGAAGCTTATTCGTTGGCTCATTGTGTATCTCAAGATTTTCATATGAGTAAGGGTATTGCACTTTCATTCAAAGAAAAGTTTGGTAAAGTAGAGGAACTGAAATCCCAAAATAAAAGAATTGGCGAAGTAGCCCAAATTGAAAGCAATAATCGTCGAATTTATTACCTTGTAAAAAAGAATGTTATCATCACAAACCCAGGTATGAGGATGTTTTTCGAGCTCTTTTGAATCTTAAAATATGTGAACAAAATAGCGAAATATATCTTGCATTACCAAGAATTTCTTGTGGATTAGATAAATTGGAATGGACAAAAATTTTTAAGATGATACATTATGTTTTCATGAATTCAGAAATCCAAATTGTTATTTATCAGTTTTCTCCGAAAGAAACAATCAGTGTTGAAGAACCCATTAACCAATCTGAAAGTAATACCATACATTCAAATTGTGAAAATCCAATTCAAGAAATTCCTATTTCCGAAAAGGTATTGAATATATTTGACAATCAAGTAGTTTTAGATTTTGTTTTGCATTCCCCAGCTGAGGTTAAACTAGATAGAATTTTTCCAAACAAGCAAAGAATTTTTGTCCAGCTTGCAACTGATGATTTAAGTAAAGCTGTTATTGAATTTTTCAAGAAATACATACGACCAAAAATTCTCTATGCCCTTCATTTCAAAAAAGAAAATTATTATTCCGAAGTTTGTGAAATCCTAAGAAAAACATTTAACCATTCTGCTTTTAAGCTAGTGAAATGCAATGATATATTAGAAGATGTAACGGAAAAAGATCTACAAATTCAAACTATCCAACTAAATGCATGAGGGCAAAACCAATCCCAGAGGAATAACCGAAACAGTTACTAGAATCAGAAGGACATATTATTGGCCTAGCATTCAAAATGACGTTACTGAATATATTAATAATTGTGAAATATGTCAGATTAACAAATACGATCGAGATCCTCCTTGTCAAAAGCTTATGCTCACACCAACACCTTCAAAGCCATTCGAAATACCTAATTCGTATCGATACCTTCCAGGCTCAAAATAAAAAGTTTCTCACAATTGTTGATGCTTTTTCCAAATATGCTCAGGCTTATCCATTGATTTCTTTAACAGGTATTGAGATCGTTCGCTCACTTTTAATATTTATGACCCATCATGGTTCACCTACAACAATAATTATGGATAACGGAACAGAACTTAAAAATGGTGTAGTTACGGAATTCTTGAAAGTCCATCGGATCACTCCACATTACATAACTCCTAATAATCCTCAATAGAATGGATTGATCGAAAGATTTCATTCGACATTAATAGAACATTTGAGAATAGTGAAAATCCAAGAAAAAGAAATTACTAACATTGAAAATTTAATGCCTTATGCTATTTTCGGTTACAATAATTCCATCCATTCTTCCACTAAACAGAAGCCCATTGATGTTATAAACGGCCATCTTGATACTAAAGATCCCCTCGATATAGATATTAATGAAAAATTGATAAATAATTATATTGAAAATCATAGAGAAAGGACTAAGGAGATTTATAAAAAATTAAATGAAGACTTGAAAAATAGAAAACAACACATCATAGACAAACATAACGAAAAAAGGCAAGAACCCCTCAATTATGAACCAGATTCTGTTGTATATCGTAAAGTTAAGTCAAATATTAGAAACAAGCTTACTCCCAAATTCGCGAAGGAAAAGGTCTTGAGTAGCAGTAAGATTAAAATACAAAGTGATTCTAAAATAATTCACAAGCAAAATTTGAAAAAAAAAGAATTAAAACCAAAATACTTTTACAGGATGCTCCTAGTGCATCTAGTAGCAGCTCAGGAGATAGAAATAATGAACCTCCAAGAGAATCCAGGGATTCTTCCGATATACCTGGGCCAAGCTACAATTAAGGGAAAATTTCACGATTTCATACATTATTACGATATCAAACTTATCCTCGAGGAACTTAATTACCTTCAAAATCAATATTTGGCTGTGAAAGATGTTCTTCTTAATCAACCCAAAAGTATATTTTACACCGAATTGAAAAATGAAGGAAATATTTTCGAATATCAATTTAATGTTGCTAAACAAAAATTGGATAGCTTAATTCCAAAGGGAAGAAGGAAGAGAGGTCTTGTTAATGGATTAGGTACAATCATTAAAAGTATAACTGGAAATTTGGACGCTGACGATGCAGTTTATTATGAAAATGCTCTCAGAAATCTCCAAGATAAGCAGAAAGAAGTTATAACTAAATTAAATTCTGATATTTCTTTATCGGGAGAAATAATTGAGAATTTTAATAAAACTCTTTCGATACTTCAACAGAATCAAAAAATTATCACTTCTAAGTTCGAAAAAATCTCTATAAAATTCAAAAATCTTAAAGATAATTTTTCTGGATTCATGAGAATCAAAGATATTATGGATCAAATTGGAACATCAGTCAATATCGTTATGACAATGATCGATGAAATTGAAAACGCTATTAGTTTCTCTAAATTAGGAGTTTTACATCATAGCATCATCAAATTTTCTGAATTGAAATCGATCATTGCGAAAATAACGAAAAAATATTCTCAGGATAGTTTAATCTTCAAGAATGAAGATGAATATCATAGTTTTTATGAACTGATCAAAGTAGATGCAAACCATGCCCAATTTAGAATTGTTTTCATTCTGCACTTTCCAATTATCCTCCCTCAATTATTCTCCCACTATCATCTTTATTCTATTCCGACAATCAATAATACCATAATTCTACCCAAAAACACTTATCTGACAATGAATGAAAAGTTTTATCAGTATACCTCTTCATCTTGTGTAAAATTGCAAAAACAATTCTATTGCGATGAGAACCACCTGGTTAAGGGTTCCAAAGTGGAAGACTGTATTTTTCAACTGATGCAGTTGAAGAAACCAATTGTAAATTGCCAACATCATTCAGTAACAGCCAATCAAAATTTCATTCAGAGGATAGACAATTCAAAATTCATCGCAATAATCCCTGAAGAAACCAAAATTCAAACGTCGTGCAAAAATCAAGACTTTACCACTCTCAAGGGAAACTATCTGATTTCAATTCCAAAAGGATGCTACTTCGGAACTGAAGAAAGAAAATACTTCAACGACAAGGAAGTAACTGCCACACAACCGATGCTACTCCCAAAAATAACAACCAATTGGACTTCGCCAAAAATGAATGATCTCAAAATTCAATTGAAAAATGTTCCATTAGACCGAATCCATAAACTTAAGAAGAAACAATAGGAAATTCAGCCACTGGTATTTAACCACGAGACCTCACGATCATCCCATGGAACATTCATCACAATACTCTATTTTATTCTGATATTAATTATTCTCTCTTTCTGTTCCAAAAAAATGAGACAATGGCTGAAGGACCGAAATCCAGTAAACCAGGTCGAAGCCCAAACAACACGTTCAGAAAACCAGGCAGAAGCTCCAACATCTCAACCAAGAGTTCCATTCTTCACCCCATAATGGAAGTACTGAGGAGGGAGGAGTTACATATCCCACATATTCCAGCACGTGGCAAGGATGCTGACCAAGCACCTACGGAGCATCCGTCCATGGAATCTTTCCGTTATCGAATTATTTTTCATTGTCATTATAAATAAGATTCAGGGCCACTAATTGATCAGTCTTGACTTAGTCTTCGCGATTTATTGTACGAATCATTCGTCACAATTCCCAGCAAACACAATTGCATAACATCAACGTATCATACATATTGCAACGTTCCGTGTTACATAGCAAAGTTCCGTACACGATCTATCCGTTATCTGTCCAACGAGAGCTCTATGGCCGCCTTTCGCTATGTATACTGTAACGAAACTGCAATATTACATGTTCGGTACACATATAGGTACTTTGTACCTTACATGCTATGTGCAAAGGATGATAGCTCTGGTACAGAACATCTGATACCAATTTGAAATATAACCTCAATAAAAACAAGGATCTCCAAAATTTAATGGATCGCCATATTTCATGAAATACGTACTTATTTTGGGCAAAACTGTACCAGAACGATAATTTATTGTTACACCTGATTGATTGTCAGTATTCATATATGAGACTTCTTTAGTAACCTATGTCTACGATCCGTGGTTGTCTCCCGCACCGACCTAAAATTCCTTCTCATTCCGGGCTCGAACCTGCTTACTTTTCGACATCTTGTGTTCCTGAGTGGTCCCTCCAACCTATCTAGCTATGGAAACATGTGACTACTCATATAAGTGCACCATATTAACTGTATGGAATTAAAATTGCTTCTTTTATCAATGCGGAAACCAAATAATTCTCAAAACTCGAACTAAAATCGCATTCTTTATGTTTTAAAAAATAACTCGAGTATTTGCTTTTCATTTGTCACACAAAATCATCAGATATACAAAATATTGTATCTCTGACGAATGGAATCAGGTTTACTATCCTTGCAAATACATATTATAAATAATAAATTTGTCATACTGATGCATGAATGTGAACATTCAGCATAATCACACAACCCTTCTTTTTCCTCCGAACGTCGATAATTGAGGTTATGAAAGTTGAGTTATCAAAGTTCATAATTCGCCTATTTTGGCGGATTCTATCCGCTAGTAGTAAGAAATTGAATAAAACAGTTTTTGATATGATTCCTTTTATATATTGAACTATTTGGAATATTTAAAATCTCTCGCACTGACACCAGAGACGGCTGTCTCTGCTCCAGAGAGCAGACTCTGTCTTTGCTGACACTGCTTTTCATATGATTCCAAAGCTTTATCCGAGGCTTTTCAGAAGATCATTTCCTATATTCTTGCCTCAAGATTATAATTAATATTTATATTCAAATTACTCTAAAGCCTCTATTTTATTAATTCATCAAGGCTGCAAGGGTGATTATTAAAAATTTCGTTCCCGAAATTCAGGAAATTATGATTAACATCATAAATCACTAAAAAAAATGCAAAATTTTTAGAAATTTCGATTGGAAAGACAAACTAATGATTAATTATTTTTAGTACGAACCGACTCGTTGAAAGATTTGAACAATTTGGGAAATAGAGAAAGAACTGAATTTTTCCAATCAGTATCAAACCTTCAAATATTTTCGGTTCGAATAGTTCATTCTTTCATTCCCGCACATGAAATGTTTACGTTGCTAATAGCAACGGCGTGCGAGAGAGAAAGGTTGCTCTACTTCTTCCCTTTCACTCTTCCTCATTTTGCCTGTATCGCGATGCCATTCCAGTTCCCATAGAGTTCAATGGGAATACCGCAGCTCCGTCTCGAAGACGTAACACTTCGCGTTCGGAGCGGGTATGACTTTCGGCCGTCTCGGTCCTCCTTTTACGGTCTTTGAAGCCGTAAATTCGGGGATCGCACGAGGGCGCATAGTAAATTTTTAATCACCTTTCAAAAATTTTCTTTTCATATCTCTGAATCCATACCGAAATCTATAAAGAAACATGTTCGGCTGATTAATGAGGAAACAATGTTGAGATTCCTAGAACTGTTGTCGACTGAGGAGTGGAATGGTCTCACTTTTGAGGAGAATCAGTGTGATGTTGACCGCCTCTGGGATAATTTTTTCGGCAGGTTCAAAACCATTTTTGATTTGGCTTTTCCTTTGATAAAGGTTAGGGTTGCTGGTTCTCACAGAAGATATTTTGACAAATATGCAAAAGTTGATGGTGCACGTACATTCCGAGTTATCAGATTGATTTTAAGTTTTTTCCCTAGTAATGAAGTAAATTCTTGTGGAAACTGTGTCTTAAGCCTCTAAGAGTACCAGTTTGTGGTCTACACGTAAGAAAATTTTCATTTTTCGGAGTTTTTCTCGAGATTTGGACTACGATTTTTTACCACTTTTCCATTGTTTATGCTCCTAGAGGTGAAAATCGCATATTTCTCCGTTACAAGCGTTTGAATTGCGACGACGATTCGATTAATTATAATCTTGAGGCAAGAATATAGGAAATGATCTTCTGAAAAGCCTCGGATAAAGCTTTGGAATCATATGAAAAGCAGTGTCAGCAAAGACAGAGTCTGCTCTCTGGAGCAGAGACAGTCGTCTCTGGTGTCAGTGCGAGAGATTTTAAATATTCCAAATAGTTCAATATATAAAAGGAATCATATCAAAAAGTAAAGAACAAAATTGCTGAAATATTTTTATTTAACATAATTGGGACAAAAATGTTACATTTGCTTAACAATTATTAAATAAAATTAATTTAGTCATTTTCTGACGAATAGTAGAGGATCCCCAAGAATGTTGGTATCATCAATTTCCAATGATTCTAAATATTCTATAGTTTCACTGAAAATTTCCTCAACATACTTCAGGGAAGAAGATCTAATTGGAGCTTTAAACTCTCTCCGGAACAGATTTCTAGAATTAAGAATGTCAAACACTCTATCAATTTTTCTAATGAATTCAACGGCAGCGACACTATCTTCGAATTGTAAGTTCTTACATTTGTTATCAAGAAATTCCATAGCATCTGCTACCCCATTACTAATTGTTCGAGTAGCTAATCTGACATTCATAATTCTATTTTTATAATTGATATGCTGAGATGAGAGGGAATTAGCCAACCTTAGACCTTCCTCCATTTGAACTTTTTTAATTCCTTGACAAACTGCCAAGAAATATTTCCTGTGGGGGACTGCAAATTTTTTTCTGCAAATGTATTTCTACGGATACCAATTTTTCCTTCCTGTAGCTTTGGTCCAAAGTTGTAAAGTAAATGGTTTTCGGAGAGGGAACCTAAAAAAATGAAAAACATAAGGCATAATTCCTAATTATTTATTGCTTCTCTCCTTTTGTGGATTCTCACTTCTGTTAGACTGTTCAGGATGGATTGGTTTATGTGATACCAACACTTCACAGAAAAAATATTATATTATATTTATGTCCCCTGCATTATGGCATCCGTTTCCAACACAATACTGGACCATTGTTGTTATGAAATTCTTCTTATTCAAAATGTTTTTTGTTACTGCAAAAACCACTTTTGTCACTCTGGGAAACACATAGACTTAAAAAACACTCACCAAAAAACTATATTTAAGCTTTGAAAAAGCACAAGAAATTCTGTTCAACAGCTAACTTGACTTGATATATAGACATTTTTCGAGTTTCTTAGGAATGTAAATCGGAAGTATATGGCTTCTAAACAATTTTTCACCTTGATTTTTACTAAAATAGTGACAAAAAGACATTAAACAATGTAAATTAAAATTTATCTACGAAAATGACATTTAAATTTAGGTTATAATAGTGTAAACAAAAACACGCTAGAGAGAGAAAGGTTGCTCTACTTCTTCCCTCTCTCTCGGTCACAATTTTCGACGAATTTTGCTACCTACGAAGCCATTCCAGTTCCCATAGAGTTCAATGGGTATTCCTTATCGGTCGCGGTCTCTTTACCACCGGGGTCTCGTCTAATCGACAAGACGAATCCCCAAGCTAAGGGCTGAGTATTAACAGATCGCAGCGTGTAAACATTTGGAATGTCACCAAATATTTCTATGTTTTTCTTTTGAAATATTTCAGGTTCAGCCTTTGGCCCAAAGGGGACTCGGTTAAATCATTGAACTAACTTTCTTTAGTTCAATAGGTTAAATTTATATCTGCCAAATGGTGTGAAGTACGAAAATTATGAAATTGTATTTCTAAATCATCAATTGGATTTAGCAAAAACTCTCGCAAAGAAAAATCGTTTAACCTAACTCCTGGCAGTTGAAAGCACTGGTATAAATACCTTTTCCAATATTTTTTCTGAATTAAATCTTCTATTCAGAAACCCAGAAAATAATTCCAATATAACCTCCCCAAATAATAATTATAATACTTTGTTGGACAACGTGAGATGAGAGAAAACCATTGAACTAAAGAACTTTCTTTAGTTCAATGGAGAAAACATAAGAATCAAAACTTGTTTTGACTTTCCAGTACTGACAAAGTAGTTTCGGAATTCAGTCGGCAGAGGGCGTCTAGATTTTTGGATTCGCCAATACTGTTCAGCCTTTAGCCCAAAGGGGACTCGGTTAAATCATTGAACTAACTTTCTTTAGTTCAATAGGTTAAATTGCTAGACAAAGGAAAAAACGACTATGGAAATCGCGAAAATTACGAATTGGAAGTTGGAACATAACATCATGGAACGGCAGGGAACAGGAGGTTATGATAGAGGTGAACAAACATAATATCGAGATATGTGCACTATCTGAGCTGAAGAAGAAAGGAAAAGGCAACATAAGATACCAACACCATATACTATTCTACAGCGGAAGAGAGAAACACCAGAGAGCCAAAGCCGGAGTGGGGATCCTAATACACGATAAATTTGAAGACCATATCGATGAAGTGCAATACATAAATAGTAATATCATGTACATTTCCCTCAAAGACGAAACAACGAGAACGTACTTCATAAGCATATATGCACCGGATGTAAACAGACCTAATGAAGAGAGAACTGCCTTTTTCGAAGAACTACAGCAGGTAATAGATGAAATACCTAAAAAATCGAAGATCTTCATAATGGGAGACTTCAACTCTAGGATTGGTAATACAGTTCTGCCGGGTGTTATGCAAAGATTTAATGAAGATGTTATCAACAACAATGGAGAGATGCTTATAACACTATGCGCGCAGAACGAATTACGAATAAATAATACATTCTTTAAACACAAAATCCAACAAAAATATACCTTCGGTAATACAAGAGACCAAAATTCAATGATCGACTATATTATCACTAATAGAACAGTACATCCAAGTCAAATACTCGACGTGCGAACACTTACGTCAGCAAATGTTGGCACAGACCACGGCTTAGTGCTGTGCAAATACCGCTTCAAAGCCATTCCCATAAAGAAGAAACAGCCACTGTATATTGAGAAATTCAACGTGGAATCCTTACAAGACAGCTCAACGAGGGCATTATATCAGAGAAGATTAGATGAAAAAATAGCCTCCAACCCTATAGAAGAGGAAGAAGATGCTGAGCAAATATGGAATAAAATTAAAACAAATATAATTCAAAGTGCCACTGAAGCACTTGGGGTAAGGAAAGTGAACATAAATGGAAAGAAAAACAAAAAAGAATGGTTCACAGACGAGGTGAAAACTCTGGCATCGAAAAAAAAGGAAGCATACATCAAGTATAAAAACAGAAGAACAACAGAAGAATACGAAAGATATAAAGCGACCAGGAACAGAGTGAATGATGCCATAAAAGAAATAAAGAAGACATACTGGGAAAAATTCTCTGCTGACATGGAACATGATCTTTACGGAGGACAGAGGAAAGTTTGGAATACATTAAGAAACAGAAAACGAACAGTCAACGAAGAAGTGCAAGTAAACATGATTACACCTGAAAAATGGGAAACGTACGTAAGAGACCTGTATGGATCGCGACCAGGTAATAACGAAGATAATGATAACGAAGACAATACCTACATTGAAGAACTTCCAGAAGAGGATGGCATAACACTAGAAGAAGTACATGAGGCACTATCAAAATTGAAAAACAGAAAAGCTCCTGGCCCGGATCGAATCGTCAATGAAATGCTGAAGTACGGAGGAACTGAATTGGAGAGAGCGATCACACTACTCTTCCAAAAAATAATCTCGACCCAAAAAGTGCCTGATGATTGGAAAAACAGCATTACAATACCAATCTACAAAAAGGGAAACAAACATGATCCGGACAATTATAGGATGATATGTTTATTAAACAGCATAAGTAAACTATTGACCAAAATAATTACAAAAAAAATTATGAATAAAATTAAAATTAGTGAAGAACAACAAGGATTCAGACCAAATAGATCGACAATAGACGCAGTTTTCATCCTCAGGCAAATGATTGAAAAGTCCATCGAATTTCAAAAACCTCTGTTCCTCTGTTTTGTCGATCTCAAGAAGGCATTTGATAGAGTTCGGATAGCCGACATCATTGATATAACGTGCGTTCAAAAAAATTCGTCGTCAAGTAGGCTATGAAATTTTGAAGGCTGATGTTCGGTGGCCGAACGTATGTCTTTCCTTGAATTACTTCATCTTCCCAAAATGTAAACAATGATGACATTAACCTATATATCGTAATTTTGTAAGGAAAGGCACTTTTAAGAAAAAGTTACCTGTAAATTTCACCCAACGTGCGAAAAGCATTCCTTTCATTGAGTAAGATGACAAGAATGCAAACATTCTGAGGCGGTTAGAAAAATTCTTCGTAAAAATTTTAACCGTCCACTATTTTCATACGAATTGATCGTGGTATTATGTTTTTTTTGTGAGAAGGTTCTAGCTACTTCAGTCATATGAATAAATCACAGTAAGAATCTCAATAATATGTTTATTAATTCTCTATAAATATTGAATTGATTCAGTCATTACTGAAAATCCATGACTAAACTAAAAGAACTGAATTACATGAAAATAGCTATTGGACAATTTATTAAAATCCAATTCAGCTATAAGAAGGCATGATGTTTTCTCCTTCATAACGTTCTGCTATTAAAGTTCCATAAAAGAAAGTAGGTCCACATTTTGCCTCTGACTGATGCATACTGAACTCCAATTTTTCTTGGATGCTACAAGGTTAGGTAATCACAACCTTTTCAGTTTTCTGATAACATGTCAATCTATATGGAAACAAATGGATATCTTTTTTTCAAAATCGGGTGGCACATGCCAACGGATACTCCAGCCACTTGAGATAAAACCTGAACAGAGGTTTGTCGAGCTTCTGTCCTGATGTTTTCATTATTGCTGAACTCTGGAGTTTTCTTCTTTGGTCGACCACTTCCTTTTTTGTTTGAACATACCTGTTTCGTCAACACATCGCAAAACAGTACAATGGAAAAATTCATACTTAATAATCTACAGCAACATAGGCTTCTATGAAGTCGCCGGAACAGAATATTTCCATTCTCATTCAGTTTTCTTTCCAATTTTGAAGTAGGATTCAATAGTAAAAGCCTTTAACACGTCCGTAAAAACCATCTTTATAATTTGCTCATAATTTTAATTCAACAACAATCCAAAATGCTAAAATGACAGTTCACCTGGAAAATAGTATAGCACGAGCTAAGAATTACGTTTAGGCACGAAATATCGACGTTCAAAATTCCATAGCCTACTTGACGACGAATTTTTTTGAATGCACGTTACTTCAGGAACACAGAACACCCGTAAATTACATTAATGTGATAAAAGAGCTCAATAAAAACAACCGAACACAAATCAAAACATCGCAGGAGCTCACCGAGCAAGGTCCAATACTAACAGGAATTCGCCAGGGAGACTGTCTGAGCCCATTCTTGTTTAATTTAATTATGGACCGGATAATTAATGATGTGAGAAAAGTCTGTGGTGGATACAGAATGGGGCTACGATCAATAAAGATATTATGCTATGCTGATGACGTAATCTTGATGGCGGATAACGAGGACGACTTACAGAGACTGCTATATAGGTTCCAAACAACAGCCGAAAAGCTTAATATGCAGATATCCTTGGAAAAAACTGAATCAATGGTCATAGCAAAAGAGCCTACAAGATGTAAATTAGCTGTGAACGACAAACCTATTCACCAATGTATGCAATGCTCATACTTAGGAGTCGAGATCACAAGTTCCAAAAACTTACAACAAGAAGTACGAACACAAGTAAATAAAGCCTCAAGAATCTCTCGCTACCTCAGGGACCTCATATGGAAGAACAAATATATATCTACCGATAGTAAAGTCCGCATATACAAAACAGTCGTAAGACCAATACTTACATATGCAGTGGAAACTCGAGCGGATACAGCAAAAACAAAGAACATGATGAGGGCAGCTGAGATGAAAACGTTGAGAACTATCAAAGGAGTGAGCTTAAGAGACCAAATAAGGAGTGACGCTATAAGGGAAGATCTGAACATTCAGGACGTAGTCCGATTCACGAGATCGAGACGACGTTATTGGAGAGACCACGTCGACAGGATGACGGAAGATCGATGGGCAAAATGGGCAAAGGATGGAAGACCAAATTCACGGAGACCCCCCGGCCGACCTCCGAAGAGATGGCACGAAAGCTGGACATCTGTTTCCCAGGAGGCTGAATAGTGGAAGAAACAAGACTAAGTCTTAAGAAAAGAGAAAGAAGAAGAAGAAGAGGTTAAATTTATATCTGCCAAATGGTGTGAAGTATGAAAATTATGAAATTGTATTTCTAAATCATCAATTGGATTTAGCAAAAACTCTCGCAAAGAAAAATCGTTTAACCTAACTCCTGGCAGTTGAAAGCACTGGTATAAATACCTTTTCCAATATATTTTTTCTGAATTAATACTTCTATTCAGAAACCCAGACAATAATTCCAATATAACCTCCCCAAATAATAATTATAATACTTTGTTGGACAACGTGAGATGAGAGAAAACATAAGAATCAAAACTTGTTTTGACTTTCCAGTACTGACAAAGTAGTTTCGGAATTCAGTCGGCAGAGGGCGTCTAGATTTTTGGATTCGCCAATACTGTTCAGCCTTTAGCCCAAAGGGGACTCGGTTAAATCATTGAACTAACTTTCTTTAGTTCAATAGGTTAAATTTATATCTGCCAAATGGTGTGAAGTATGAAAATTATGAAATTGTATTTCTAAATCATCAATTGGATTTAGCAAAAACTCTCGCAAAGAAAAATCGTTTAACCTAACTCCTGGCAGTTGAAAGCACTGGTATAAATACCTTTTCCAATATTTTTTCTGAATTAAATCTTCTATTCAGAAACCCAGAAAATAATTCCAATATAACCTCCCCAAATAATAATTATAATACTTTGTTGGACAACGTGAGATGAGAGAAAACATAAGAATCAAAACTTGTTTTGACTTTCCAGTACTGACAAAGTAGTTTCGGAATTCAGTCGGCAGAGGGCGTCTAGATTTTTGGATTCGCCAATACTGTTTAGCCTTTAGCCCAAAGGGGACTCGGTTAAATCATTGAACTAACTTTCTTTAGTTCAATAGGTTAAATTTATATCTGCCAAATGGTGTGTTGAATGTGCATAGATTTGAACTATTCTTTGATAGCTGGATTTGCCAAAACCTACCTTTCATATCAATTACTGAAAAGACTGTTTTTCCTTCCAATTTAGTTAAAATATCATCACATTTGGGAATTATATAGTGTTCTCTACATATAAATTTATTTAGGGGTTTTGGATCAAGACACAGGCGGAGTGAGTCATTAGGATTTTCAACGATCATAAGTGAATTTACCCACTCAGTTCGATAGCCAACTTTAGAAACAAGACCTTTTTTTTCAAGGTCATTTAATGTCTGCTTCAATCTTTCATGAAGCACTAACGGAATCTTTCTCTGAGACTGAATAACTGGTATTGCATCATGTCTTACTTTTATTTCAACTGAACCCGGAATACAACCTAACCCTTCAAAAACATTCTTGAACCTAGTATATGTGCTACTCCAAATATAAGTCAATAATCACACGTCTTAGCACAAAAAAGTTTTATTTATTTTCTCCAATAATTCAATCCAACACTTCATAATAATATCTAAATCTCAAAAACCCCGTAACTATATCCAATGGACGTCCAAATGAAGTACAAACGTCCAGGGACCTTATATGGAAGTCCAATGGATGTACATTTCTGGACATTTACTGTACGTTCATAAATGGACGTTTTATGGATGTCCATTGTACTTTCAATAAGGGATGTTGGACAAACACCCATATACGTCCCTTATTGGACATCCTCTGGATATACAAATCTGGATCTTAAGTGTACGTCCATTCAACGTACAATTTTGGATCAACGTGAATTATCCATGAATGTACATCTTTTGGATGTTCGGATCTGGATACAAATATGTACTTCCAGAAATTGTACTTTTCTGTACGACAACTGGATGTATGATTTTCTAGTATCTATAATTATTCATTTCTCAACATTCGTCGGATGTACATTTCTAGACATTTACTGTACGTTCAAAAATGGACGTTTTATGGATGTCCATTGTACTTTAAATAAGGGATGTTGGCAAACAACCATATACGTCTTTTATTGGACATCCTCTGGATATATAAATTTGGATCTTAATTGTACTATCAGAAATTGTACGTTAGTGTACGTCCATTCAACGTACAATTTTGGATCAACGTAAATTATCCATGGATGTACATCTTTTGGATGTTCGGATCTGGATATAAATATGTACTTCCAGAAATTGTACTTTTCTGTACGACAACTGGATGTATCATTTTCTAGTATCTATAATTATACATTTCTCAACATTCGTAGGATGTACATTTCTGGACATTTGTACGTACAAAAATGGACGTTTTATGGATGTCCATTGTACTTTAAATAAGGGATGTTGGACATATATCCATATACGTCCCTTATTGGACATCCCTGGATATACAAATCTGGATCTAAATTGTACTATCAGAAATTGGTACGTTAGTGTACGTCCATTCAACGTACAATTTTGGATCAACGTGAATTATCCATGAATGTACATCTGTTGGATGTACGGATCTGGATACAAATATGTACTTCCAGAAATTGTACTTTTCTGTACGACAACTGGATGTATGATTTTCTAGTATCTATAATTATTAATTTCTCAACATTCGTCGGATGTACATTTCTGGACATTTACTGTACGTTCAAAAATGGACGTTTTATGGATGTCCATTGTACTTTAAATAGGATGTTGGCAAACCACCATATACGTCTTTTATTGGACATCCTCTGGATATATAAATTTGGATCTTAATTGTACTATCAGAAATTGTACGTTAGTGTACGTCCATTCAACGTACAATTTTGGATCAACGTAAATTATCCATGGATGTACATCTTTTGGATGTTCGGATCTGGATATAAAAATGTACTTCCAGAAATTGTACTTTTCTGTACGACAACTGGATGTATCATTTTCTAGTATCTATAATTATACATTTCTCAACATTCGTAGGATGTACATTTCTGGACATTTACTGTACTTTCAAAAATGGACGTTTTATGGATGTCCATTGTACTTTAAATAAGGGATGTTGGAAATAACAGGAATTTGTATGCAAGGACATACCCTTGTATTGATGCAATGTCGGTCTCGGCTCTTATTGAGAGTAGGTACATACTGACTCTGTTGAAACCCAGATGTTCTGCCCTCTCATAATTATTCCTTTTTTTACTCTTGAACTTTCGTCCCAAAGACCGAAACATTTATTTTTTGAGTTTCATTTGAGTGACACACAGCGAAATATTGAATCAGAACAGAATATCTTAGAGAAATTCATTAATCTGTCATCAGTGGATTTTGAAGTGGATTCGACAAATTTTGTAAATTTGTGAATATTTTGGCTTCAGCTTGTTGAACTACATTTGAGGTATAGTGTCTAGTTCTAGTTCCAGTGTGTGGTGAATATATATGATAGGATAGTAACGAGGTGAGTCGAAGTTTTTATTCTTGAGGGAAGTGGCAAATTTACGTGTAGATAGAAAAATATAATCTAATGGGTAGAAATGTTGAAGGAATTGAATGTTGAATGCTTATACGAACCACGAATGTTCATCTCTGTTTCATGTTAATTTGATGATTTCATTAGTTATGATTATATTCATACTATCGTAAAAAATATATTTTTGTCTTTTCACAACCATGAATATCTATTATTTGGTTATTGGGATACAACAATATAAGAATACTCGTGAGAATATGAAACGGAATTACGAGCAAACATCCAGAAATTCAATTTTCAATAGGTATTATCACCATTCTATTATAATTATAGTATGGTGATGTACTGATATGACAACAGCAAAATTTCAATGAAATAAATTCACAGAAACGGCCATACACTCCAGTAGAGGGGACAGGAAGGAGATAGAAGAGGCTATTTCTAAATGGGTTCGAGGAGCCAACGATAGAAAATATATCATAAGTGTTTCCTGTTCAGTGTATATATACCTATATATCTGCTTCTTTGATATTCAGTTTTTTATAGTTTAGTTTTTTTTTGCTAAGGGGCAGTAGTCCAATGTTCAAATTATACTTACTTGTTATTTATTTTATTTTAATTTTTCACATAAAGATGTGTAACATTTCCAGGCATTTCATTTTTCAATAATCCCAATTTGTCGCATCTATGTTAACTTAAGTTTCTTATAAGCTGGTTCCAGTTCCGTATTATTGCTTGAAATTACATAAAAAATATCTAATATACTTTTGAGCCTTTCGATTTCTGGATTATTCAATGGTGCGAATTTATTTTTAGGTGTTAATTTGATCACTTTTGTTGGAAAATAAATCTGAAACATATCTTTATATAAAGCTATGAATTGGTCCCATTGAGAATTTACATCTTCTGGAGGTATACTAATACAAACTCCCAGTTAAGTTCTGACAAATATTCATTTGTAAGGCCTACCTCATTTATTGTACGTACAGTTGTTGATTTGTATGACTTCTGCGAACTAACAATCTCGAAGGATACAATTTGTGCCAAATGATCTGATAGGTGTGGTTGTTCTGTATAGGCTGATTGTACATTGTCGAGATTTGTAATTATATTGTCGATACATGATGTTTTTCGTGTAGGAGTGCTGATAAGCAATTTAGCATTGAATGATTCAATGATATGTGAGAATTTATACTTGTTGGAATCTTTAGATGATATGTACCACTTACTAAAGTCAGCAAAAAACACCCTTTTTATTACTCCAAGAAAACTATAAAATTAATATTTTCCATTCAAGATGGAAAATATATGGCAGTGACTCTGATTTGGCTCAATTCCGAGTTCTCAGAACTCTATCGAAAAGGATGATATCCGAAGACCGGCAAAACTATCTGAGATCTGTTGAAGTGCAGGTTGCAGGAGATTCTGGTAATTTTTTCAAATTTATCAATTCTAGGATGGGGCACGTTGTGTTTCCATCCAGAATGTGGTATGATGAGGTTGAGTGTGAGGGGGAGGTTGCTGCTGCACTAAGAAATCTAGATGGATCGAAAGGACCTGGCTAAAGAATTGTGCTTGTGGTCTCGCGGTTCCCTTGCGGATTCCCTTCGAGCAATCATTAGCTTCTTGCGTCTTTCCCCAGAGGTGGAAGCTTTCCAGAATATTTCCAATATTCAAGAGTGGCCGAAAGAACTATATTGAGAATTACTGGCCAATTTCTATTTTATCCACCATACCCAAATTATTTGAATCCCTTTTGTATAAACAGATAGCCTTCCATGTAAAAAATATAATCATTGATAATCAACATGGTTTCGTTAAGGGCAGCAATATCGATTCCAATTTATTAACTTTCTTGGAGTGTGTTCAGGCGGGTATTGAGTCGAAGGCCCAGATAGATGCAGTTTACACCGACTTTAAGGAAGCTTTCGACAAGGTACATCATCCTTTGCTATTGAGAAGGCTCGCCGAGATTGGAATTGCTGGGGATCTGTTGAGATGGGTAAAATCTTATATTTCGAATAGTTTCCAGTTTGTTGAAGTTAATGGAAAGAGATCCAAAACAATAAATTATAGTTACCTCTGGAGTACCTCAGGGTTCCCACCTGGGACCACTATTCTTCATTATCTACTTGAATAATATATCATCTTGCTTTGAGCATGCATTCTTTCTCCTTTATGCGGATGATCTGAAGATTTTTACCAGATAAAAAGCGTTGATGATTGTCTCGATCTTCAGGGTGAAAAGGTTATCATTACTTCGAACAGGATGCTTGGTTTTATAACGCGACACAGTGTATGTTTCCGGGAAAGCAATACTATACTAAGGTTGTACTACTCATTTGTCCTTAGCAGACTATGCTTTGCTTCAACAGTATGGAATCCACGCTACAGATTCTACATTCAACGTTTGGAAAGTGTTCAGAACAGAACAGAAGAAGACATTTGTCTTTTAGATTCCCATACGTAACCATGACTACACGGAAGCACGTAGAAGATTCAATGTATTGAGTCTCGAAAGTCGGCGTAGGATGAGTGATTTGTGCCTGCTTCATATAGTGTTAACCAACTCTCTTTCGGTGCCTAGCTTATTGGAGTCAATGTTCAGGGTCCCGAGGGGAGGAACGAGAGGTAGAGAAATCTTCAGTGTACCTTTCAGGAGAATAAACCTCACGCAGAATTTCCCAGTGTGTAGAATGTTGGCATCCCTCAACGCACTCACTTTCGATGTGGATGTGTTCCAGGTTTCTCACGCAACTTTCAAAAGAAATTTAAAAAAAAGGTTCCTTCGGGTTCAGTCCAATCTTTAGTTCCGTTTTTTGCTTTCTATTGTTCCCTGGGTTTTTGTCATTCAGGTTTCTTTTATTTTGCAAATTGTTGCTGTTAGTGTTTCAAAGTAGTAATTAGGAAATAATTTTGTATTTGTTAGTTTAAAATTAGATTAATGTATGGAAATTGTAGTTTGGCGCTTTAGTTGGTGCTTTGTTGGGTAGTAATACCTGTTTCCCAGCAAACACAATTGCATAACATCAACGTATCATACATGTTGCAACGTTCCGTGTTACATAGCAAAGTTCCGTACACGATCTATCCGTTATCTGTCCAACGAGAGCTCTATCTCCGCCTTTCGCTATGTACATATAAACATATATTGTAACGAAACTGCAATATTACATGTTCGGTACACATATAGGTACTTTGTACCTTACATGCTATGTGCAAAGGATGATAGCTCTGGTAAAAAACATCTGCTACCAATTTGAAATATAACCTCAATAAATACAAGGACATCCAAAATTCAATGGATCGCCATATTTGATGAAATATGTACTTATTTTGGGCCATCACTGTACCAAAACGATAATTTATTGTTGCACCTGATTAATTGTCAGTTTTCATACTTGAGACTTCTTTAGTAGTAACCTATGTCTACGATCCGTGGTAGTCTCCCGCTCCGACCTAAAATTCCTTCTCATTCCGGGCTCGAACCTGCTTACTTTTCGACATCTCTTGTTCCTGGGTGGTCCCTCCAACCTATCTAGCTATGGAAACATGTGACTTTTCATATAAGTGCACCATATTAACTGTATGGAATAAAAATTGCTTCTTATATCAATGCGGAAACCAAATAATTCTCAAAACTCGAACTAAAATCGCACTCTTTATGTTCTAAAAAATAACTCGAGTATTTGCTTTTCATTTGTCACACAAAATCATCAGATATACACAATATTGTATCTCTGACGAATGGAATCAGGTTTACTATCCTTGCAAATATTATAATATATATAATAAATTTGTCATACTGATGCATGAATATGAACATTCAGCATAATCACACAACCCTTCTTTTTCCTCCGAACGTCAATAATTGAGGTTATGAAAGTTGAGTTATCAAAGTTCATTTATAATTCGCCTATTTTGGCGGATTCTATCCGCTAGTAGTAAGAAATTGAATAAAACAGTTTCGATAACAGCTACTTTCAGTACTGATGTTTGTACTTTTTTACGATTCAATACACCATACCGTAAGATTCATTGTCGGGATGACTGCTGAAAATTAATACTTATAAGTATATGTTATGTGTATACTCTCATATCGTAATAATATGAATTTAATGCTCTGATTGCTACATAAAATTAACAGAACATTTGACTGAAAATTGTGCATTTATTAATTGATATACCATATACATAACATTCTCATTCAAAATGATACATATCATAGATGATACGAAAACTATATACCAAATACTTTTCATGAAAAACATAACAAATTAATGTATATGATACATAAATATTATATTATGTTTGATATGTATCACGTGAAATGAGAACGTTATGTATATGGAATATTCATTTATAAATCTACAGTTGTGTTTCAAATGTTATGTAGCACCCTTATGCATGTAACATGTTGGTTTGCTGGGTTATCATACATTGTAATATTTGAAATAAAATAATTTTTTCTAATTACAGTCTCTCCCACAAAACTTAACTCGTGCGTTCGTGTTTGTTTACGTTTCGGAATCATGGCGGACAATATAGTGTTAATATTTTAAAAACTGATTTCGCGAGGCTTTCGCTGGCGGAAAAAAGCCGTATTAAACTGCTGGGTAGACCGACTCCCGATTTAAATTTAACCCAGGCAGATAAAACTCCAAAAACTTATTACACAAGACAATTCTCAAGACAAGTGTATAACGTGTATAACAAGTGATAACGTATGGGCAAGGGCAGGATTTAGAGATTTGAAGCACCTTAATGAAAAAATTAAGAAGCATGAGCTATCTGCCAAGCATGTAAATTGTACGACAGAATTAGCTTTTCTGGTTACGACTAATATCGCTGCTCAATTAGATTCAGCTTACCGGAATTATATTATTAAGCACAACGGGCAAGTAGATAAGAACAGGTATGTTTTAAAAAGAATTATAAATTGCATCAAATTTTGCGGAAAACTGGTTCAAAAATTCCATATTTTCATTATTATTCTAAAAGTAGCCCCCTAGTGAACTAGATCACGAGCCGCCACTGGCAGTCATTCATCTTCAAATGGGTTGTAGGTACCCTTCAATGTACTGACGAATGCTCATGTTCATAAATAAATAAATAAATTAGTGTGTTAGAGATAAACAGCTAGATCTCTTCAGAAGCTATTTAGGGATCGACCACAGATTGTTTCGGTAACTATTGATGGAAGAACATACCGCTCATCAAGCGTCATCATGAATCAGGGTGTTCCACAGGGAAGTATTCTTAGACCCCTTTTGTTTTTAATATATGTTAATGATTTGCCTAATGTCATTCCCATGTGGAAAGAATTCTTCACCAATTTTGCAGACGACATTATGTCCTGATAAAAGCCAAAACTTCACTTTTATTGAAGACCCTTGCACATGATAAAATTTTTTCAATGGATGAGTGGTGTCTAGCCCATAATTTGCGAATTAACATATCAAAGACCAACCGCATTTTGTTTTCTCATTGTCGTTCCCGATCAGTCGATGTGTCTGCTTTCTCCCTGAAGAATTTGCTGGACAGACCAGTTGGGAGCATCATACAGAGAATTTTATTGCCAGACTTAGATCTATGCTCTAAGGGTATTGAGATCTGACTCTTCTAAATCTTTTCTGATGGCTGTTTATTATGCGAATTTTCAGTCCATCCTGTCATACGGATTGATTTTCTGGGGTGGCAGTGTGCATGCGGAATCAGTTTTCAAATTGCAGAAAATGGCGGTTCGGACAACATTCGGATTCGGACAATCCTGTAGAGGCATCTTCAAAATGAACGGACTACTTACACTGTCTGGTCTGTACATTGACAAGTTAATGCAATTTTTCCACAAAAATCCCCACTATTTTTGGAACTTCATACGCCCTGATCTTTATCCTACCCGTCACAATATGTTGGTGTATCCACTGCATAGACTATCTTCTACCGAAAGGGGATGCTCTTACATGGCAGTGAAACTATATAACAGCCTTCCTCATAATATTCGCGAAATAAAAGATTTCAAAACCTTCAAAAGGAAGACATTCAATTTGTTAATTGATTCGGAACCATATTACGTGACCGTTTTTGTTGATTGGGAGCAGTTTGTAGGGTTTACATTCTGTATTCATTGTCATTTATGTATATTTTTTGACTTGTTTGTGTTTCATTCTTGTAAGGATTTCACAAAATGAATAAATTATTGTTATTGTTATTATAGATCATTTATGGAGGATAGTTTGAGTTTTTCATTGTTTTGAACATTCCTTGTGTATTTTATTTTCAAAAAATAAAATTTTTGATAAACCAAATTTTTGTCTACCCTATCACAAACATAACGAATTGCAGATATCGATTGAAATTTATTTTGGGAGGATAAAACTCTTGAAATAGTGAGAACAAAATTGATTAATGATAGAACCATTTATGAAAATTCGAAATTGACTATTGATGATATAATGGAGATATTAGAAGTTTGCCTGAATTCCACATATTTTCAATTAGATGATGTTTTCTATAAACAAAAATTTGGTATGGCTATGGGTTCTCCTTTATCACCAGTAATGAGTAACATATTCATGGAATCTTTCGAACAAAAATATATAGACACATACCCACTAAAACCAAAGACTTGGTGGCGATATGTAGACGATATTTTTGTGATTTGGCAACATGGTAGAGATGAACTAGAGAATTTTTTTGATCATATCAACAACAAAGAACCTACAATAAAATTTACAATGGAATTAGAGCAGGATAACAAAATTTCATTCCTAGATGTTTCAATAAAAAAGTTTCCGAATTATTTTGAAACGAGCGTATACCGAAAAAAGACACATACTAATAGATATTTAAATTTTTATTCCAATCACCAAGTAAGTGTCAAAAGAGGTATCATTAAAACACTTTATGATAGAGCTAATTTAATTTCATCTACACCCGAAATTAGAAATAATGAAGTTGACTTCATTAAACATTTTCTTAGGGATAATCAATACCCAAAAAATTTTATTGAAAAAACAATATTAAATTTAGAGAGAAAAATGACTAACCAAAATCGTAATAATGATCAGGAACAACCAACAAACCGTCAAGAACAACCAAATTTGTTGAATGTAATTCCTTATGTTAATGGCCTTTCAGAAAAAATAAGAAGAATCGGTTCGAAGTTCAACATACGAACTGTTTTTAAAACGCAAAATGATTTAAGATCTATATTAACAAAAACTAAACCTTTGAACGAAAAACAAAAATCAAAAAATTGTATTTACAACATACCCTGTATTTGTGGTAAAACTTATACAGGTGAAACGTCCAGACCTCTAGAAATAAGAAAACGCGAACATAAAAATAATATTAAAAATAGAGAAATTAATCGATCGCAAATCGCAGATCACATTTGTTCTAATACGGGAGACCACATGATGGATTGGGACAACACAAAAATTTTAATGACAGAACCAGACCATTATAAACGAAAAATTAAAGAGTCTACGTGTATTCTATTAGATCAGGATAATAATTTGGCAAATTGTTCGGTAGGAATAGATCATATTTGGATCAATTTATTAAAGAAGGAACTGTCATCCGGTAATTTCAAAATTAAATGAATCAACGTTTCTGTGCAGTCTCTGTTTCTGTGTGTTGACAATTAATGTCAGACAAAAAGCGACAATTCCAGAAGATTTTCAAAAGTAGATTTTTTCGTCTGATGAAGGAGTCTGATATAGACTCCGAAACGTTACGAAGAATTATAATTTCAACGTTATTTATTTTGAGTTCATTGTCAGGCAACAATTTTTTCTAGTTAATTTGCTCCTGACAAATTAGTGCAAGAATTCACGCAGGAGCAAATCCTGCGTTGATTTCATTTTTAATTGATTTTGTTTCAGAGATTGGGAGTGAAAGCCCTAAAAGGTTTGTGAAGAGATAACGAATTGCATTGGATTAATACAGGGTTTTATTGTGATAACTGAATGCGTTCTTCGATGCAAATAAGGGTTTTTTTTGTGATAATCGAATAAATTATTTGATGGAAGAGGAAAGATGGTTCTAATAATCAAACTATTTTAATGAAATCAAATAAACCGAATTAGTTGTAATAAAGTAATGAAGTAATACATATAATTAAATAATATTGAATTGATACAACTAAAAAAAAATATTGTCTCAATAGTTTGGAAGCAATGGCAATTATTTAGTTGGTTCTATTAACTTGGCTACTTGAGGCTATATTTGTTAAATATTTTAATTGCCACAATGCTTTTTTTTCTCAGTGTAATTAGTTTTTCACATCTTCAAGGAAAATATCAGCTTTCGGATACACAACCTAACTACTAAAAATTCTTCAGGTGATATTGACTTTTTCAGGTATTTTTCCTCACGAAAATGGGCGAGGAGAGAGGGGTTCTGAAATAACTGAATGAAAAAACTTCCAGCTTCATAAACTACTTTTATTATGTGTATAATTTGGGTTCATAACAAGAAAAATATGAAAAACTCCAAATAACAAATTTAAAATAAAAAAATTATAACAGCAAAATAAAATGAGCAAATATGTTAGCATTTAAGTACAAAACAAAGCTTTGAATAACTTAAAACTAAATAAAAAGTACATTTCAAATTGAACCAGAAGAGAGATTTAAAAGCATTTTTTTAAGCTTGCTGAACTACAGATTAAAACAAAGCTTGAAATTCAAAGAAAATAAGTATCAGACCAAAACTGTGGCCTTTCTAATAATATCAACTAACTTCAAGTCAATTCTATTGTGGTATGCTCTTTAAGGTATTGAAGAAGAATCCCTTCAAAATCGAAACATTTTAGAAATAGAGTTGTTACAAATATTTTTTCTACGGAACAGAATATTTTATAAACCCATATAATTCTTCTTTCGAAATTAGAATACTGACCATCATATAGTCCTATATTGTTTATTTGTCAAATATCCATTTGTTTCTGTTATCTTTCAGCGTCTGTTGTTGAACAATATGATAAGAGTGATGATAATAAAAAAACTGGAGTATTGAGGCTGAATGAATTAGATATTAAATATTCAATATTATGAATGGAAAAATAGGTTCGCGAAAAAACAATTTGTGTGATTAACTGGACAAGGTTACGGGGTATTGAAAGGAGATATCTCTGAATACTCCCAAAACTTTTGGCTCTATATAAGATACACATATTGTCAGCAATAATGTTATAATCTCACCTAAAATAATATTAATGTGTTGAGGATCTGATTCTATCAATTCATAATGATGTTTATAGTTCAAAACCCATAGCTGTCAATAATAAAGTATAAAATTGCTTCCATGAAATAATTAAAAATGTTTACAAATTGATATGAAAATGTTTTATTGCAGACATATGATATTATCCCATTATTATATTCAACAATTTTAACTTTGTACTGTATAATTGGAACATCTATAATTGATCTAAAATTCAACAATTTCGACATATTTATATTAATAATTAAAACTACGTTGTATCCTATGTTAAGTAAAATAGCATTAGCACCCATCAAAGCAATTTCTGCAGTTTGTATTGAAACATTATATCGGTACATATTTCGTGTTTTTCTGTCGCATATATCCAATTTACCTAGAACACTCATCGATTCGAAGAGTGAAAGCAAATCAGTAAAAATATAACTCTCATTGTTTAGAACTATTCAAAATTCTTTCAATTATCCACATAACTGTAAAATCTGAGATTCCCCAGGAGGAACATACTGCCTTTCATGCGAGAATAATTTCCCAGAGCTCTCCGATTTAAAGAAATATTGCAATACACACAGAAACACCCTTCAACAATGTTCAATTTCATGCCTCATTCTTCTCACAAAAACCTCATATACAAAGAACATGCAGAATAGGTAAAACTTGACCTTGATGGAGCAAGGTCGAAACATCTGTGTTATGATTTGTTCGACAGCAGGGACATTTCCTCTTCTTTTCCTTGCAATTCATTATGCAAGTCGGAATTGCTAAGTAACCCATTTATGTCTTTTTGGGGACTCGTGTTACTGAATATCGAGGCGTTCCTAGGAGTCGTAATCTTTGAATTCTCCGCTTCCCCCTGAGCTTGGATTACGTTTTTCGATGTTTTTCTTGGAGTAGCAGCACCTGTGCTCCCATCCTCCTCAAGTGAATGTAAAAGCTGCAAAACATTGGATTTCAATATGCGAATAACCACTACCAAATAAATTCCTTTTCAATAAATGGTTTTGATGAACATTAGGTATATTGAAGAAATCACAAAATGATATTGAAAGTCTTCTAACTGCAAAATTAATTTCCTTCCATATCCAGTATAGTGCAAATACATATATAAAATAAATTCATTTTCTATCGAAAAACCAATTTTCGAGAACATTCTTGCGAAAGAGATATGTCCATGATCGAGGTTTTTTAATGGGGAAGTATGTCATGTGACACCTCAATTTGAAGATCTTTCAATTACGTATTAAATGATACAAATTATTGTAGCATAAAAACTCTTGAACAATGTTGAAAGAGAGTTAATTGCCCCGTCTTTCTCATTGAATTATAGCTGGTCATCAGTTCGAGCTTATTTGTTGTAATTTCAATTACTATGATAATAATAGTACTGCTATAACAAAATACGAAAATAAAACAAATAAACATGTTTGTATTCATTTTGACGATTATATATATACAATTATTTGTACCATTAAATTAAATTTGAAGGAAGGCCTTCGAATTGAGGTGTTACATGACATACCTATATTGAAAAACATCGATGAGGTCATCACGGCCATATCAGTGATGAAATTCTCTTGAATTTCTCATATATATATGAATTCATATATTCGCATGAATGTCAAATATTGTTTTAGCAGAAATGTAAATCAACGCTTTTCAGCATTTTCAACAAAAATTGTTTTTTGGGAGAAACTGTATCTCATACACATGCTATAATTATTGTTTGCTGTTAAAGATTGTAACACTCTGTATCAAAATAATATACGGGTGGCCCACCCCAGACGCGGCGCTCATTTTGAGGGAGTAAATGACGATATTTTGAAAATCTTTCCTTCTCTATCCTTATAAAATTTTCCTACATCTAAACCTGATAGTTTCTGAGCAATTTCCGAATTTTTAATTCAAAACTAGTAAACCATTTTCGCCATTATCTCGTAAATGGGCCTTCTAAGGTATAAACTGATCTGAAGAAGAACATCATGAGTTGATAGGCCACTCACCTTGGGACACCCGATCATATTTATTTTCAAAGAAGAAATTTCATATTCAAATGTCCTCTCCACTGAAATATGGTCGATTCATCATTTCAAAATTTGTTCCAAGTTACTCTGGCGCATTCAAGAATGGGACAAAGATGTATCTTATGTTCATATTCCAAGTTACCAGTTTCAGCCGAACGTAAAAGTTTTTAATTTTTTGAAATTTGTTGAAAAATTGAATGAATTTTTTTGTGGTTGATAGAATGGGTTCCTATTCATGTGTCGAATAATTCAAAATATAGTCCATTCAAGAATGATTGACATCCCAGTAGGACTTGAAAGTCCAGACGCAACTTAAATCTGGTCATAAAATATATTCAATAATTTCTGTTGTTTCAATCACAGAAGTGGAATATTTAAATATAACCTAGAAGAGTATTCGAAAAGAAGAAATATTCAAATTCAGAGCATATTTATCAGCAATCAAAATTTAATTTAATTATATTTCCGATTTGTTGGATTAAGTTAAGAATGTAAACAGCTGTACAAAATCCAAATTATCTTCGGTCAGTGCATAGATTCAGAATAATTGGTCTGTGGATTGCCTTTCATTCACAATACCAACCTGAATTCCGCAACACAAAATCTGAATTTATGGGCTATTACCAACTTAAATACGATTTTCCATAGCCACCCGAGATGTCAATCATTCTTGAATGGACTATAGATACTTATATCTCATTCGCAAAGCAAACAGCATATGTTAGCATCTTTCATAGGGAAATTGGAGAGCCAATTATTAAAAGTAATGAAATGAGGAGTTCATTCAATATCAATTTTTTTTTAGATTCTCATTTGAGTGGGAAAGGAAGAAGATTCAAATTTAAAGCATCTCTGAAATTGATTATGAAACTGGCTATTATCTATATTAAAACACTCAAACTGAAAGAAGCTTTGAAATTAAACATTGGACATTGGAATTGATTATGAAACTTGGTTTGAATTGAAAAGATTTTAAAATTTAATATGAATATGGGCGTTAGATAGTACCATTGTGTAAAACAATACGTGCAATTCCTTTTTGAAAGATCAAAGCCTTTATTGCTAAATTTTTTCCGTTTTGTCAGAAGTGACTCGAACAACTTACTGTAGTGTTTTTGAACTAACGTTCATATAAGAAAAATTGACGGCATGTAGACAAATTATTGAATTCTGAAAAAGTACACCTCTGGGCAGGACTCGAACCCGCGAACTCTTGAGTCCTGCCCAGAGGCGTACTTTTTCAGAATTCAATATTCACAGACATTAAATCCACTTTTTGATTGTGTTAATTTCTGTTTTTTCCTCGAATAACACATTCGTGTTTGTGGAACGATAAAAAAAATCATTTTTGCGGAGTACTGAATAAAGATTACCTACAATCTCCTCCTTACGAATCTTCATCGTTGTAGTCTTGATATACAGGTTCTTCAGCGATAGAAACTGATGTACTATCGGTAATCAGTTTATCCGACAGGGTGATAATGAACTGGAAGGAAGTCAAGGATAGGAATTAGGTTCGGTTTTCAATGTGGTAGACTCGATACCGCCAAAACAAAAATAAATGCATATGAAGCTATAGCTGATATATGGCCGTTGACTATGCTTTTCCAGCAACAAGAGTGAATTACAGTCATGTTCTCCCAGCGCTGACTAATCTGAGTTCAACACAATCGATCGATTCACACAAGAGTTTCACATTTTAGATACTGTTTTTGTCATTTACAACATGGCAAGTTTACGAGTTTCGCGATAACTGGTTACTCCGCAGTTCTGGAGTCTCGAATTACGAATATTATACGTCACAATGCAATGGCATTAAGATGTCTAAAAACATGGTGAATGTTTCTCGTCAATTTTTAAATGCACCAAATCGAGAATAAGAGAATTGTTTCGTGGCGACGCGACGCCAACATGTCATTTGCTTCGTTTTACCCTTTTTCTATCAAGAAAAGTGCAATGATACTCTCTATTTTTTTTTGTTCTGCATTGATATCGATCACAGATTACCATAATCTGTGATCTCGATCGATCAACGAAATCTAAAAATGAAGTGGAACTTTTTGTCAGCTGTTAACGAATATTAGTGATTTACACTTTAATTTTCGTTGTGAAAACAAATCTGCAGATATTTCAACACTATCCAAGGAGTACCTACTATTCTTCTTCAAGATAATTTCTGTAGGCAAATTGTATTCACGAGGAGGGTTCAATACGATTTCAATAAAACATTGATTATTGAAATAGGCAATATATTTAGCTGACAGAAACCGAGTTTTCGCTATACTCGTAAAAAATATTTGTAGAATAGACTCGAATAAATTTATGTATTTCTGTTTCTTAATACATGCTCACAAGTCATAATACATATTAGGCTAGCCGTTCATTGAGACCGGAAAGCTGCGAACTGCGATTCAATCCGATTTCGTGCGATCGCCGTTTCTCAAAATTGGTGCGATGTCTATAGTCCATTGCCACAGTATTTATCCGAATTCAGAGCAGGATGAGATGCCTCTTTCGCAAAGTGTAATAGATTCAGATGAAGAATTGCTTTAGAATTTTCACCTTTGATTCGTCGACGAAGGCGGGAAATGTGAGTGAATCATATATCTTCAAAAAGAAATGAGTTTAGCGAATTTGTTCATTTGTGGCATGATCTGTATTGGATCCATTGTTATATGTTCTTAGTTACTATATTTTCATCTAGTCAAAGATTATAGAGTAGAAAGATAGGAAACGAAGCGACTAAAGTGATGTGAACGCCATCTGTGTTTCAAATGTGTTTTTAAGGCCCTAAGACTGGTTAAAATTTTGATTCGAGGGACATATGAAATTTTGCGAGATGTCAGAGTTATATGCCATTTTGATCAAACAGGTTTTGAATGTTTTGATTCTCGTATCCACAGACAACCTCGTATCGCCTTTTGTTTTTCAAGCCCGTTCTAGTTGCTGATTATTGAAATTTTTGTCTAATTTCTTGGCGAAAACCTCAGAATATCGTTCGAAAATTATTGTATGGTGAAGAACTGTGGATCAAATAAAACGAATTTTACTAAGGAAAATGGGAATGTAAGTATTAAAACTGGTAACATGTGACTCGGTCATTCATTGATTTTTATTTTCAGTGCTACGAAGTGGATAAAATTTTCAGGGCGTAAAGGCCTGCAAACACTACCGACTACACCAAGTGCAATGAACATTTTACTGCAAGTCGATTGAGAACTGTTCATCCACGTAAATTGTTGTGTGCAGAAGCATCCCTTACATGAAGGTCTCATTTAGGGGAAATTATGACTTTTATATGTCCATTCAAAGATTCTCAATTGCCTTCAATATATTCAGAAATCAGAAGTTTTATGGATTCCGTTTTGGGAATCGGGTGACTGTCAAATTGTTGTTTGGAAAGTCAAAGTTTAATGAAACCTTCTGTGAGTGTTTTGTTCATTCGTCAATCAATTTGTATATTGTATCATAAAGAGACCTTACCATGAAGAAATCATAAGAAAGCATGAAGAAATTATACTGACAGGCTTGAGTACAGGTCTTGTATATCTCTGTAAGGTTTTTTCAATTGTGGTTCTGAAAATTTTGTAAATAATATGTGAGTAACGGAAATGTGTATCTTATGACGGTAAATTGAATATTGGTTCATATCAATTTCTGATATAAATTGTACAAATTCAACTCAGTTTATTAATTCAAAACGTTTTCACATAAAAAACACCTTTGACGTACCTATAGCAGATTGTATCCTAGTCAAAGCTCTATTCGTTTTGCATAATTTCAAATTTTTGTAAATTTTTTATGAATTGCCTATAAAAATTTATCACATCCAACAGCGTATTTTATTGATACCAATCGATTTCAAACTGTGTTCAGATGAAAACTAACATCCTGGTCACAAAACAAAACCATCCGTTTGTTTTGTCGCTCAGGATGTTTGTTTTCTGGTCTCAACAAGGTCAATATTGAAATGTTATACAAGGAATAGAATTCGAATTTCTCGCCCCTCAATAATAAAACAGAAAACTGTTATTAAACAGTTTTTCTGTATTGATAATACGTTTTCAGCGCCATCTCATTGTCAAATGTTTTTTCACTGGCCAAAATGTAGTCGGTTTTTAGTACTGTAATGTTCTCTACTCTTCGAAGGAAAACTCTTATGTATTTTTATCAAACTTTATTCCGTCCGTCACAATCGACGCTAAATTAATATATTATCATCTCCATGGAAAATAGAACACTCACCATAATCTACGTGCATTAGTGCTCTGTGATAATAGCTTAATAATATTCTTTGTCTAACATGGGTAGGTCCACTACAAACCCTTTTTTACGTTTAAGTTAAAACAAAAACAAATGAACTGAATAAACAAAGCAGAAAATGATTATGACAAATCATAATCTTTCTGCCAAACTGGTTTCTGCTTATTGCGAACTGGACGTGACGAAACTGCTGCAGGTGGTGAACCTTCTCCACTTTTGATCGCTTCAGGTAATGTATCTTCTCTTAACTTCTCAGTTGGACGATGATCATACCATTCCACTTGATTTTTATGACGTTGAATTGAAGGCGTAGGTGTATTAACCGAGACCAATGGACCATCTACTGATGTAACTGTTCCTGTATCCCCTTCAAACTTGGAATCGGATTTAAGATGACTAAAAGGTCTTTTCACCAAAACTTCGTCTCCAACTTCAAATGCTTTGTCAGGAACTGAGTCATATTTGAGTCTTTCTGATGACAACGCTTTTTGGTATGCATCACGTTCTCGAACACCTGGAACTTCGATCCGTTCTCTCATCGTTGGAATTTTGTCTCGAAGTTTGCGATTGAACATGAGTTCTGCCGGACTAATACCAGTTACAGAATGAGGAGTTGAATGATACATCAGGAGATAATTGTTTAACTCCCGCTTGTGGTTTTTATCTTTCAGCATAGCAATTTTGATAATCTTGTTAATACTGCGATTTTGCCTTTCTACCTCTCCATTGGCTTGAGCCCAATTAGGTGGAGTGCTGTAATGAATGATACCTAACTCTTTACAGAAATTTGAAAACTCTTCAGAATTGAAAGGAGGACCATTGTCGGATGTTATTGAATAACAATAGCCAAACCTCGCAAAAACTTCTTGCAGGAATGCCGTCGTGGCTTCAGCTGTGGTCTTGTTCATGACCTTGCACTCGATGAATTTGCTGAAGTAATCTACTACAAAACATAAGTGTTTGTTTGATGGCAATGGTTTAAAATCAATGGCTAAGTCCTGCCAAGGTCCATCAGGGAGAGTACGACGAGACATCTCTTGCAAAGTGATTGACTTACCAACCTTCTGACACTCGTCGCAGGTGCGAACAAATGTATCTGCTTCCCTATCAATCCCAGGCCACCACACCTTGCTTCTGAGGCGTTCCTTCATCTTTATAATACCTGGATGACCTTCATGTGCATTCTCTAATACCTGTCTCCGTAGTAATGCTGGAATGACAATGCGAGAACCCCGTAGAAGAATGTGGTTGACAATGCATAATTCTTCGACTAATGCAGAATATGGCTTCTCAGTGACTCGTCGATTTGAACGAAGGCTTTCACAAACAGACTTTAAAATTTCATCTGCTCCTAATGCAGTACGAATCTCTTTCAAGGTAATAGCTCTTGGAACTAAACTGTGTACAACCATTACTAAATTCTTCTCGTACATATCATTTTCTGTTACGATATTTGTAGGTGGAACTAAGCGTGACAATATTGTTCTTGCCTGGTACATGTATAATTCTGTATTTGTAACCTTGAATTCGCAAAAGCCACCGTTCTAGTCTTGCACACGGTTTTGACCTCGAACCAAAAATGGTTTAAAACGGTTTATGATCCGTAACCAGGTCGAATTCACGACCAACTAAATACATTTTTAACCTTTCCACTGCAAATACCAGAGCTAAAGCTTCTTTCTCCGTTTTAGAGTACCGTCGTTCAATTGGAGAAAGAGAACGGCTGACATAACATATCACTCGAAATTGATCATTCTTTCTTTGTAGTAGCACTGCGCCAAGACCTACTGGACTTGCATCTGCCATAACAATTGTTGGCAATTCAGGATCAAACAAACTGAGATAAGTATCTTCAGAAAGCAAAGATTGTACGTGAATGAATGTTTGATCCGCTTCTGCTGTCCACTTGAACGGATTATGACGAGCTACTTTCTGAAGTACATCAAATTCTGTGGAGAAGTGAGGAATAAAACGGCCCAGGTAGGACACCATCCCTATGAAACTTCGCAGTTCTTCTGCTGTTCGTGGTGCATGGAACTCCTTAATTGCACGTACCTTGTCAAGCATTGGACGAATAGAATTATTGCTGATGATGTGTCCAAGGAAAGTTACTTCATTTCTTCGAAACAGGCATTTTCCAGGGTTGATTACGAAACCAACATCTGATAAGCGTTAAAGGACTGCTTTAAGATTAGGCATCGTGTTCTTCCAGTGTGCGTCCAAAAATGAGAAGATCGTCTGAGTAATTGAAGACACCTTTCAGCCCTGATAAGATATTCTCTAAAATGCGTTGAAACATCTCGGGAGCACATTTTAATCCAAACATTAGTCGCTTATAACGAAACAGCCCCAAATGTGTACCAAAAGTTGTAATTTCTCTTGATTCGGGTGCTAACTCGATCTGATGATACGCTTGCTTAAGATCAACCTTACTGAAGACAGTAGCATCCTTCAACAACGGTGCAATATCATCGATCACTGGAATTGGATGTTTTTCATGTAGTACAGCTTCATTTGCACGACGCATGTCAACGCAAAGACGAATTTCATTTGGTCCTTTCGGAACCGGAACAATGGGAGAAACCCAAGGAGATGCACCTTCGACGCGCTCAATGATATCCAATCGAAGCAACTCATTAATTTGCTCTTCTATACGGGTGCGTAATGCGAAAGGTATCCTTCGAAAGGGCTGGATGACTGGAGGAACGGATTTGTCGATTGTCGAATCTGGAGCTGAAACTCTTTCAATTTGGATAAGGGCTCTTTTATTGGTGTCGAAACTACTCGAACGTAAAGGTCCTTGGTTGCATTCAGACCAACTCGAAGAACTCCGAGGGCCTTAGCATCGACACGGCCAAGAAGTGTTTGGATATGTTCTTTGACAACGATTACTTCTGCTGTCTGGATATTTTCACCAATCTGCAGTTCTATATTCTATATGAACCGTTTGAAGCATCGAAGAATCGAAGAAATTGACATCTGGGTTTGGGACGTAACTCAAGAATCGAACACCCTTACGATACAACATGTTCCATGTTTTTTTTGACATCATGTTTTTTTTGAACTCCACCGAAGTGACAAGTAACCAATTCGTCATTTGGCTCAATAAGATTTCGTACGCAAAAAACGTTTTCATCACAAACTACTTTGACGGAGGATGAAGATGGCTGTGACTCCTTTGCTTTCGACTCATTAAGCTGGGAACGAGACTTGCAAACTTTTGCGAAGTGACCTTTCTTCTTGCACTTGTTGCAGATTACACTTCGAGCAGGGCATTGAGGATCCCGTGACCGATGTCCTTCATTTCCACAACAAAAACAAGTAAACCTTGTGGATGAACCGAAAGACTGCGAATTATCAGACTCCTTCTTACCACTCTTTTGTGAATTTGTATGAGGAGTGCGGCAAACTGAGGAAGAATTTTGAGATGGAGATACAGAATGTCCTGTTATAGCATTGGACTGCTGAGTAACACTTTCCAAGGTTCTGGCTAGCTTTTCGACTTGATCTAGCGTCATATCCTCCTTTTCTAGTAAACGGTTACGAAGTTCCATAGAAAGGCAACCTTCAATAATCTGCATGTGAATGGCTTCATCGAGAGCCGAGGAATCTCGGAACGAACGAACTTTGCTTGCTTACGAACCCGTGTTAGGAAGGTAGTAATGGACTCGCCATTTTCTTGACGAATATGGTTCAATATATGGCGTTCATACCATTTGGTACTCTTTGGCTTAATCTTGGCTTCAAGACATTCCACTGTGTAAGAATATGCTTCATAGTTTTCTGGATATTCAGTCACCGTTGGCAACGAAAAAAATAAATCCTGAATTTCTGGACAACCTAGCAACAGTAATTTTGCTTGTTTTACTTAGGCATCATCAATTTTCTCGGCCGTGAAGTAGAACTCCAGAGTTTGCCTCCAACGATCCCAGTCATTTACAGAAGTTGCATTTCGCACGGAAAATGGAGAAAACGGAGACTTATAACTCTCCATGGCTTGAAAACTCTTGTGCGTTCTCAGTAAAATCTATTGGAAGAAACTGCCACCTTTCCACAATTCAACACCACGTTTTTTTCACCTCGTCGCCATTTGTAATGTTCTCTACTCTTCGAAGGAAAACTCTTATGTATTTTTATCAAACTTTATTCCGTCCGTCACAATCGACGCTAAATTAATATATTATCCAAAGATTATAGAGTAGAAAGATAGGAAACGCCCTCATATCGCTAGTACTAAAAACCGACTACATTTTGGCCAGTGAAAACACGCGTGACAATGAGATGGCGCTAAAAACGCACTGTCAATACAGGAAAACTTTTTGATGACAGTTTTCTGTTTTTTAATTGAGGGGCGCGAAATTCGAATTCTATTTCTCGTATTGCATTCCAATATTGACTTTGTTTCTATCAGAAAACAAACATCCTGAACGTCAAAACAAAAGTATGGTTTTGTTTTGTGATCAGGATGTTAGTTTTCATCTAAACATTGTTTGGAATCAATTGATATCAACGAAAAACGCTGTTGGATGTGCTATTTGCAATTCATAAAAAATTTACAAGAATTGAAATAGTGGGCAATAAATGAAGCTTTAACTAGGACACTAAAGTATATGGCGATCTGCTATACGTCGAAGGTGTTGTTTCTGTACAAAAGGTTGTTCTGAATTAATGAAGTGGAATTTGTAAAATATACATATATCAGAAATCAATATGAACCAATATTCAATATAGTATCATAGCATACATATTCCAGTTACTTACATATGTAGGTATTATTTAAAGAATTTTCAGAACCACACTAAAAAAAAACCTTATGCAAGGCCTGTTTGTCAGTATAGTTTCTTGGTGCTTTTTTTATGATTTCCTAATGATATGGTCTCTTCATGACACAATATACAAATTGATTAATGAATGAACAAAACATTCACAGCAGGTTTCATAAAACTTTGACTTTCTAAACAATAATTTGACAGTCACTCGGTTCCCAAATGGAAATCAATAAAACCTCTGCATTTCTGAATATATTGAAAGAGTAGCAATTGAATGGACCTATAAAGATCATAATTTCGCAATTTCCCCTTAATAGGCCGTTCATGCAAGGGATGCTTTCTGCATACAACAATTTACGTCGATGAACAGTTCTCAATTGACCTGCAGTAAAATGTTCATTGCACATGGTGTAATTAGTAGTGTTTGCTGAAGTAATTGTCTTCAAGCCCTGAGAATTTTATCCACTTCGGAGCACTGAAAATTAGAATCAATGAATGACCGATTCACATGTTACGATTTTTAATACTTACGCTCCCATTTTCCTTAGTTGAGTGAAAAACTTAATCACGTAAAATATATTTTATTATTTGATCCACCGTTCTTCACCATTCAATAATTTTCGAACAATATTTTGATGTTTTCAACAAGAAATAAGACAAAAAACTTCAAAAATCAGCAACTAGAACGAGCCAGATAAACAAAAAGCGGTATGAGAATCAAAACATTCAAAACCTCTTTGATCAAAATTGACGTCTGAAATCTTGAAAAATTTCATATATTTCTGCAAATGGCACTCAAATTAATATTTTAACCAGTCCTAGCGTCTTAAAAACACGCGTGACACACAGATGGCGCTCAAATCGCTTTAGTCGCCTCGTTTCCCATCTTTCTACTCTATAATCTTTGATATTATCATCTCCATGGAAAATAGAACAATCACCATTAATCTACGTGCATTAGTGCTCTGTGATAATAGCTCAATAATATTCTTTGTCTAACATAGGTAGGTCCACTACAAGTACTAGCGACATGAGGGCGTTTCCTATCTTTCTACTCTATAATCTTTGCATCTAGTTATATGAACAATTGTGGAGACAGTAGTTGTCAATTAATAAAAAGGTTTGAGAGACTCTAAAAGTTACATTTTTCCTTTCGTCCATATAACAGGCGAGTTCATTCCTGCTTTGATAGATTTTATATTTGGCGATCCTGCCAGGATATGTTGAATTATTGGCGGTTGGAACGGGAAACCCTGAGAACAGGAATCAAGAAAATTATTACTGATGTGCGTTCCAGTTCTGGTGGGACGAAGGATGAAAATGCGGTTGAAATTTGGAAAATAACGATTGATGATAAAGCAAAAAGAATTTTCGACCTTGACAGTAATTTCAAAGAAATTTTGATGTCAGAAGAATCACTGAATTAAGACGAATTGATGAAAGAACTCGCCGAGCAAGAAATGTTACGAGAAGAAATTATCAAGATCAAACAAGAAATGGTATTTACGCTAAATAAATCAGTGCGTGAAAAATCGAACAATTGAAATTATCCAAAATTAGAACTGCAAAAATTTGATGGGAATGTCAAGAACTGGATAAAATTTTGGGGACAATTCAAGAAAATTGCTGACGTCATTTTACTGCTAGGATTAACAAAGTCTACTCACACTCTAAATTACTATTTTTTACTAACTGACGAGAGTTACACATACATTGGGACCGACGGAATATCTTTGTTTCCACTTTCAGTTCACCAGAATAACTCTCATTTATATACAATATGTACACTGGTGATCTCGATAGGTACGACAGCTTCGATAGCCCACTCTTTTTCAGATTAGCTCGACTGAAAGCAGTATGTTTATGTAAACAACCACTGTAATAAACTTGAAAAGGCTAGCTTGAGTAAATTCGGAGATTTTTCGTCGCTGTCTCTACAACTATTAAACTACTAGCTGACCCGGCAAACCTAGTTTTGCCATTTAAATTATTTCTAGGGTAGATAATAATAACGAACTCATCATTTTAAATTTTCGATTTACTCGATATAACTTAACTTTTTGTCCAAATGTCGAAAACCTATAAGTACTCTATGATTGCTCGTAAGAAAAAGGAATGCCTTTTTTTCTGTTCTGTACAATTTTTTTTGGGAATATTTTGTTATATAAACCTTGCTCTAACAATAATAAACTCAACAAAAAAGAATTGTCCAATTTAGTTCGATCGTTTGAACAATAAAGCATTTTGAAGTAAACCATAGATCCTGTTGAGCTGTCAATTAAATCATTGCTGCTATCTAACAAATAGGAATCATAATAAATAAATAAATAATTCACTTTATTTCAAATCATCATGCTACAAACAATTAGAAATGAAATTGTGTCAAAGTTGTACGTCTATTTAGGAAGGTTTCAACCTTCCTAAAAAAAATTCCTCTACGCTATATGATTCAATTTCCAGAACATTTTAGATATTTCTTTTGTATACGTTAATATTAGTTTCTTTTCGGATTTCTATTGGACAATGGTTGAAATATCTTACTGATTGGTATTGTGACCCCTTTTCTGTTGTTGTAAACCTGTGAGCTGGGTACAAAATCTGTGATGTTCTTGTATTGTAGTGCTGACTTCTGTTTTCGGTATAATAATGTCTGTTCTTAAAGAAAAGTAGATTCGCCTGTTCGTGGATAGCAGTTGTTATTAAAAGACCATTCTGTTTAAATTTAATTCTACAAGAGTCCTTCGACTTCATGCCAAGGATGATTCTTAGTGCTCTTTTTTGTATCTTGAAGATATTACTTATATTTGAGCTTGCTCCATAGAATAGAATCCCATATCTCAATTTCGATTCGAAAGAGTTTTTATAGATTATTTTTAAAGATTTTATGTCCAAATACTGTTTTACTACCCTCGGAAGATGACAGGTTATTGAAAGTTTTTTTGATAACTCTTGAATAGGTTCTCCCCAGCTCAAATTTTCATTTATGCATATACCAAGAAATTTTGTTGTTTCATTGAATTGTATCTTAGAGTCTGACAAATTAAGATATTCTGGGGTGTCATAACGGCATGATTAGTTTTGAAAAGAATTATGCTTGTTTTGTCTACATTCATACACAATTTGTTCTTGATAAACCACTTCTTCACTACTTTTTCTGCCTTGATGGTCATTTCAAGAAAAGTGTTTGCTTTCAATAATATATTTGTATTATCAGCGTAATTGACTTCATCTTCATTCATTAATTGATGGTTTCATCTCTTTCATCCACGATGGTGTGCAGGTAATTTATGAAAAGAGTGATAAGTTGATTGATAAGTCTGAGAAGAGGCCGAAGATCATTTTTGAGTTTTTCAAAGCTTATAATATTACAGTCATGAACTCATAAATAGCCGTATCACTATTGTCTCCTTCAGTTTTTTAGGGTAGATTCCATACTTTAAACAATTGTTGATAGTCAATGGTCAATAGTGGATACTTTGTATAAGTTATGGTAGCCTTGACGACAGTTGTTGGAAGTTCATCTATGTGGTATAGATGTATAGATGAACACAACTTTCGTTGTGTGTTTTAATAATGAACATATGTTTTGGATCTGTTTTTCTGTTATGGTGTCAAATATTAAACTTTTCTTATTTATTTTGATTTCACTAGTGAAAGGAATGTTCTTCAAGTCCTTTTATGAGGTTTTTGTCTGCCTCTGAGAAGTAGATATTGTAATGAGAGGATGGTTTTTCAAACCTACCCCCTCATTTTAGAAGAATCTTTTAGTTTTCATTTTCAAGTAATTTCATTTTCGAATTAATTTTGGAGAAAAATATTTTCAATTTCCAATTCAGGATTCCGACATCGTTCGGAATTGTAAACATACCGCACCGTTTTTGTTCCGTTTTCAGTTCTGAAAAAACGATGTCGTACCGTATAAAACATCTTGAATTGGAAGATAACCGTGTTTTTTTGGTCGCTAGCTAGATAAGTCGAAATTAAGACGTTTTCATCGACACAAATTTACCGAATTTCGACTGTCGGACACATCTGATTTCCGCACCCCCCTGTGGGTATAAAATCAGATGTTCCCCCGCGGGTCACTTCACTTACGATTTACTCACCGAGTGTTCACTTACGATTAACCTGCTGTCACTTAGTTTTTCGCCTGTTACGAGAACTTGCCTACGACTAGTGCCGTCCGCCGTACTAATCAGAAAATTTCTTTTAGTTTTTTTTCAACGAATAGAATTCCAATTTTCTTTTTTTTGTTTTCTTGTTCACCGTACTTGGGCGATTCTTTTTGTTTTGCGAGTGCAAGTGGCCAAACCGATAGGTAAGACGACACTCCGTTTTTTTTATATATAATTGGAACTTCAGTCTCCGTCTGCATCCCTCTTATACCCGTGTCTGAGTTACACCCTTACTGTCATTAACGTACCCTGCTGGTGTGGATACCCGGGGGGTACCGAAGGCACTTTGGGGTGGCTCACCCTTCCCTGAAATTTCCCGTCTCTCTTAGTTTCACCCCTATTGTCGTTAAAGTACCCTGCTGGTGTGGATACCCGGGGGGTACCAAGGACACTGTGGGGTGGCGCACCCTTTTCTCAGTTCCCGTCTTTTACCTCGTTCCTGTGTTCACCCCTAAGGTTAGGGAGGCATTCTGCTGGTGTGGATACCCGGGGAGTGCCGAACGAGCCTTGGGGTGAGCCGTCGTGACTCTGTTTTGTAATTTTTCATCCCCTAACCTGGCTGAAGTCCGATATCTGTCCGTTAAGTGTGCGTCTTAGGTTCTGGCTGGCGAACAAGTCCGTAAACCCCCGTATAACTTTTGAGATCGGATCCCGTTTCATTCCGTCCGTTTTGCCCTGTAAATTCACTGATTTCGAGTCACTGTACGAATTTTGTAATAGTGCCATTTGTGTTTCCTTGTAAGAGTCGACAAATATAATTTGTGTGCGTTGATTTTTAATTTCATTGGTTGTCGCTAACACACCAGACACCAAGGAACCTTGTCTTCGGCTAGTAGCTACCAGGGTAGATCTGCTATTCTCCCAAAGAATAGCTGGCGCTCGAGTGCACCGAGGAAAACCCGTTACATTATTAAAATCATTAGCAATGTCCTCAATTTGGCCTTCTATTGAAATATGTTGTTGATTGAGTTCACCTTTTATTTCTTTTATAGCTTGAATTAGACTTTTTGTTTTATTATCGGAATTTAATATTTTCTGCTTGTATTCATCCCCCTTTTCTTTCGTTAGTAGCAAATCATATTCTTTTTTGTTTTTTTGTATGCCTTCGTGAAAGCTTCATTTATTGTTTTACATGCAAGCAAAATATCTAGCCATTTCTTACATTCAGTCACCTCTGTATTATGTTGGTATGGCTTATTTGTTCTTTGTAAGGGCACTTTTTTCTTGGGGCACGCCATATTGAAAGCTGTTGTGAAGCATTGCATGAAGTTGTACCATTGCTTATCAACTTGCGATTCCTCCACGTCAGATATTGTCCTCCAATCTTGCTCCTCTAATCTGTTGCATAGGTCCTTGATGGTATCTTTATTTATTATTCTTTTATATGTGTATATAGGTTTGTTTAATAATTCATCTAATCAGCAACGAATTACATATCATATTGGAAATTCTGTAGAAAATAATCAAAGAATTTGAAAATGCATTGGAAAATTATAATATGCATACAGTGATAAGCACTTGCTTATTAACTTACTAATGGCCATATGCAGCGTTTCATTAAACGAGATCAATTCCTTAAACATCCTTTTTTCCATAGAGATTCTATGCTAAGACGTAGTTTTAGAGCTTAAGCTTCAATCAAACGGTGCATACGGCCATAAAAAGCAAGTGCTTATCACTCATGTATAAGAGTATTACACAACCCTATATAAGTCTCAAATTGATCAGACTAGAGAATAACTACTACAGAAGATACAAAACCAAGGTCCGAAGAGATACCCGATATATCCCGCGATGAATTATACTACGCACTTCATAAAATGAAAAATAACAGAGCTCCTGAACAGGATGAGGGAGAAACGGAGGCTATAAAGCTGGGAGGACCAATTTTGATACAAAAGATACTGGAATCTATGCCTACATAATCAGAAAATCCCAACCTCATGGAACGACTCATTTACGAGTCTAAAAAACTACAGGCCTATTAGCTTGCTCAATCATCTCTAAAAGTTGTACACCAGAATTCTCACAAATAGACTAGAATCAAAATTTGAACTGTACCAACCAAGAGAGCAGGCCAGATTTCGAGCTCGTTACGGCACCAACGACCACTTACAGTGCTTGAATGCCGAATCGACCATTGATAACAAATGTCTTCAAAAATATATACAACGATCAACTTCCACCCCAGACAAAGGAAATCAGAATAGGAAGAGGCGTAAGGCAAGGTGATACTTCATCACCTGAACTATTCTTCACTGTCCTCAAAAAGTTAAAATGGGAAAACAAGGGCATCAGTAACGATGGGGAGAAACTCAATCATCTTAGATTCGCCGACGATTTCGTACTCATCTCTGAAAATCTAAAAGAAGCCGTTAATATGATGTTACAGCACTAACATGGATTAGAAACTTAGATATCAATATTTAGTTAGTCTTATATGTAGCTTGTCTTAGTATACTTATGCTCTATATTTATATGTGTACTGTTTGTTATATACTTCTATTTTTGTTAATGGTGTAAAAAAATAAACACGCTATTTGTCCTTCAAATATTTTAATTCTAGGGCGATCGACTTCGGTTTTTAAACCATCATCAGGCCAGCTGAAAGACATAGGTATACACGTTCTGTTCTCTGTTGTAATTATGTAGGTAAGGGTTAAGTAAGAGCATGCAATTATATATATTTTACCTACCGTTCTTAGCGGTATATTCTGAATATTTCATAATCTTTGATTTTTGGTGTAATAATCATAAAAAAGTTGTTATCGGTGTGGTATTCTATATAAATTTTATAAATTCGTACGACGTGAAATATGTGACTGCTTTTTCGAGACGTAGTGGAAATTGAGGATGAGCTGTCAAATGTCCGAGCTGTCAGATGCCAAATCTTGTACAGTTCTTCTTGCTATGGTTGGTTTGCTCTATTTATCAACTTGATGAGATTATTATCGCGCAGATTGAAATCTGATATCTCGTTCAGTAGGAATTGTTTATCTCTATTTTTTAAAATCTCCAATTGTTCAAGTAACGTTATAGTTTGTGGTAATTATTTCCTCTGTTTAGTATTCTTAGATTTTCAAAACTGGTATTGTGTTTGTTTTCTTCTAGATGGCAACCTGAAGCTGATCTCGGTTGATTCCTATGGTGTTCTTTGAATCTCTTTTTTACATTACGTGTGGTCATACCGATGTAAAAAGCTGGGCAGTCGGCGCAATCAATTTTATATATTCCGCTTAGTTCTTACTTTGTTTTGGATTTATTATCAATTAACATGTTCTCTATAGTTTTGTGTTTTCTATTGATTAGGGTATAGTCATAATTATATATGATTGCATGCTCTTACAGAACAGAACGTGTATATGTCTTTCAGCTGGCCTGATGATGATTTAAAAATCGAAATCGATCGCCCTAGAATTGAAATATTTGAAGAACAAATGGTGCGTTTATTTTTTTACACCATTAATTGAACAATGCATACTGTGAAAGCATACATCACCAAAATAGAGAAATTCTATTTTGGTGTTCACACTGCATGTATTCTATACAAATAAATGAATAAATAAATAGAATATGATCCAAGAACTTAAAAATGCAATACAAATGGTCGGACTGAGGATAAATTGCAAAAAAACAAAAATGATGACCAATCTAGTCCCTAATAAGCTATTAAGTGTAGACAACAATCAGAAAAATGGTGCATAGCTACATATATCTGGGGTATAAAGTGAGGACTGATAAGAGACAACCAAACAGCAGAACTGCTCAGAAGAACAATACTGGGATGGCCAACATATGGCAAATTTCGTGATGTCTTCAAGAGCGATATTCCGATCAAACTGAAGAAGGAGGCTTTTAACAGGTGCGTTTGACCAGTTCTCACCTATGGGGCAGAGACTTTAACCCTGACAAAGTTGGAGCGATCGATGCTAGGAATAAGTCTAAGAGACAGAATTCGAAACGAGGAGATCCGTAGGAGAACGGGTGTGGATGATGTTCTGGACAGAATAACAAGAGCTGAGTGGAGTTGGGCAGGACATATTGCAATATCAAACGACGGCAGGTGGACGAGGAAAATTCTAGAATGGCGACCAAGAGCAGATAAGCGAAGCCGAGGCCGATCTCCAACCAGATGGACCGATGACCTGAAAAGAATCCATACTAATTTTATGGCAACGGCACAGAACAGATAAAGATGTAAATGCCTTGGGGAGGCCTATATTCAGCAATGGACGTTTCAAGGCTGAGAGTGATGATTCATCATGAATCCAGTATAACCGGAGGTCATGAATCGTTGCAAATATTTTAAAATATAAGGTCCATTCAATGGCGGCTGCCCAATATGTGCACATGTACACGTGTACCCCCAACTAATATCTTATTTATTTTTGTGTTTCACGTGAACGTAACGTTTTTTATTTGGGTATTCAATTTTATTTTTCATTTCCGATGTATTTCAGACTCCAGATAACGGGCGAACCTACTTGACAACTTCTTTGAACGCCAATGCAAATATACGCGTAGACGCTAGACGGCGGCAAGTACACTGCTCTCTCGAACTGATCCTTGATTGGTGCAGCAGCTACCTCTCGCGCCCCACACGTCCCGTAACAGTCCACAGTATTTAGCTGACGTAGGTACACACATCCAGTACGTCGTTTGGGGCAGTAGGTGAGCTTCTGTCTACCGTATTTGTTGTATTCGAGAAATTTTGGCAGAAAATTTGGATAATCCGATTTCCATTAGCGTACATTATTTGAAAACAATTCGTTTTTCTCCGCTGACATTAGAAGAAAACAAAAAATCAAAAGTGCCGAATTTATTGATCACGCATGTTACAAAATGTAAAACACGCGATTATCAGTCTGGAAACGCATCGGATGCAACATTTTGTTGCGATGTGTTGCGAGACGTTGCGAGATGTTGGAACCTCCCCATTTCCTTCAGAAACAAATGAGGCGGCACGCACCGCTCGAAACACGGATGAAGCGGTGAGCACTTATGTACTGCAAAATAAAATATCATCTCTACTCATAAGCACATACCTTATCAACTTCTTCATCGAATTGTTCACCCGTGGTTTGATTGTCTTTCTGGCATTTTTCCATTAAAGTAGCTCTCTTAGCAGCAAGATACAAGCTACGTTTGATCAAAAGGTATAAAACTTCTGTGCATGCCCGCACAGTATAGTCCGGTTGGAATGAATGTTTCAATAAACTGTCAATATTTAAAGATTCTAGACTGCCCAATGTAGAAGTGGGGATTGATGGTGATTCAGCTGGAAGAAACAGAAATGTTTGAATTGAACTTGTTTTCTTAAAATGGCGACAGATGCTCTGATGTAAACCAGCCTTTCAAATAAACTGCTTGCTGTAAGTTGAGGATACTGAATTAATTTGTGTCCTCTTTATAATTAGTCTCGAGCGTGCTCAATTGGATTCCGGTAAGGGGATCTTGAATGTTATGTGTAATAACTTAATTATATCTGGCAGTAATCATATATGGTGGTGTTGGGATCTATGTAGCATTATCACCCAATCTTTGTCAATATCTGCATGACATTCTGGGGCAGCTTCATAAACATATGGCTGAGAGTTCTTGGAAGTACTAATAAATTAGTTTTGATATCGACGCAAACACCACTCCCAACCATAATCGTGTCTCCTGGAAAAGGATGGACCTCTGTACACAGCGGCGGTTTTTTCGTATGAATGGCCGGCCGTTTCCACGCTCGTACCGTCGACTATGAAAAAAATGCTATATTTGGGCACGTCATTAAAGAGTAGGAACCTACGCATTGCCATTGATCACGCTCCATCGCACACTCTAGTCTTTGACGCTTGTGTTTGGGAAAGGGTTGAACTCTTATCAACAAACCTCTCGAAGTTGAATTGATTTTATGAGCCCGCTTTCCAACTGTGCTAGTGCTTAGGGAAATTGAAATATTTGTAACATCTCGAAGATATCGACTAATCATTCTGCAAGTACTGAAAGGCTGATTTCTCTCCGAAAATGTGGAAAAAAACTTCTACTGCTGTTGTAGCTTGTAGCACGCCGTCTAACCATTTTGGGTCTTTGACGAACAGTTTCTGTAGCAAAGTGCCCTGAGAGTGAACTTGACATCGCACATTAGTTAACATAAATCAATTGGTCATAGTCCAAGAGTCCGCAACAGCCAGGCGCACATCATTTCGTAAAACCTGAAAGTTTGTCTGCACACGTCACCAACACAGACACGTCACCAACACAGACGAACGAGGGTCGACTATGTGGTTTGGGTAGTGGTAACTTTGCAAGGTAATAGGTAACAAAGATGTAAAAAACAGCACTACAATTATGTTAAAATAGTAAAGTCAGTTTTTTGATATTTTCTTTGGAATAATATTTAAAAAGACTTCATCTATTGCCGGAAACGTATGATTTCAACCCCCTGCCGGACACCCCCCAAAAAAAATGTATCTACTTAAACTAACGTTATAGTATAAAAGCTGAATTTTTTATATGTTACTTGGAGAACTATCGAAATAAGTCACCACAGTAGTCGGACAGTTTTCATAGTTGTCCATCTTACTAGGCATTGAATCAGGCGTAAGTGCGAGCGCGTGACAGTATATATTCAGGCGGGTTCGATTGATATGGTGAGTTTGTTCTAATGCTATTTTTCACTGTTTTTTTTTTCACTTACTTACTATTATACAGGGCCGCCAGATATTTGCCGCCCCCGCAAAATGATATTTTGCCACCTTGCTGGGACACTATAATGAGTTTAAGTACATCATTCTTTATGGAATAACGTACAGCATGTTCAAAAGTTAGATATTCAGAGATAAGTCTTTTTTATGAATTGATATGCCTTAGTAAATGTTGAATCTAAAAAAAAGATAAGAAAAAAAGAATACAAGAGAGTGGGTTATATATCTACTAACAGTGGATCGTTTGAAAAATACAGATATAGAACGGACCTTCAATATGATGCAATTTGAAATTCTAAACTACATAGATAAAGAGATATGAAAATCTACATAACTGCCTCAATTCGTATAAACACGATATACTATTGTAAAGGTTTGATAGGTATTCTTGCTTCTCAACTATTTTAAATTCCTCCCAGAAATAAACATTTCGAATTCAGATTGGTTAACAGAATATAAAATTATTTCTGAATTATCTTGAAAGCCGTCCCAGAAACTATACGTTTATCAAAGAGACCGACTTGCTAGAGAGCAAAAAAAGGCACAGTAAGTGGCCGCTGCGGTGGAGATATTTACAGGCTGACTTTGATAGTTATTTATGAGTAGAATGCGGCATCTTTGATCGTTTTCCATCTGGCGGTATTCCCCTTGTTTCTGGTTGATATGCATTTTTATTCGGTACTTTGAGAAGAACATATGTGAATTGTTTGGCGACCAAGCGCAAAAATCGCCTTTTCGATTTCACTCTAATAATTCATAATGTTCGTCTTTTCGCTTTTGAAGAAAACAAAATTTGGTGTGAAAAAATTGGTATCGTTTTATCAACTGATTTGCCGCCCCCAAAATGTGCCGCCCCGGCAGGGTGCCCGGTTTGCCGGTCCTGACGGCGGCGGCCCTGCTATTATTTTTTATACTTGACAAAAATAAAAATAATAATTTAACAAAATAATTAATAATATAATAATAATAATAATGTCTGGCCTGCCGGGTAGCCATCGCAACGACGTAGACGGTGCAGCCAGCCACACTTGCTGTCCGCAGTCCCATTCCTTTATCGAAACCTCAGTTCAATGGAGATACCGGATGGATTTAAGATGAAAAGTCTGAAGCTATAAAATATGAGCCGATGCAACATGACATGATCACAATTGAAGAAGTAAAATCAGCTATCAGAGGACTACACAACTGGAAAACACCTGGGCCTGATGGATCACAGAACTTCTGGATCAAGAAACTTTGGAACATGCATGACAAATTGACCTCCGCAATAAATGGTGTCATTGAAAATCCTGAAAGAATGCCAATATTCCTTACACATGGCACAACGTACCTGTTACCTAAAGACCAAAGGAATACAGAAGACCCATCCAAATACCGACCAATCACACGTCTTCCAACGATGTACAAATTAATCACATCGTGCATTTCAAACCGAATTCACAACCATTGCGAAAGGAAAAACATCATCGCCATGCAACAGAAAGGATGCACCAAAGAGAGCCGAGGGTGCAAAAAACAGCTAATAATTGATTCAGTTATCTGCAATCAAGCGTTCTCCAAGCGAAGGAATCTTTACGCTGCGTACATAGACTACAAGAAAGCATTCGATTCCATACCTCACGAATGGCTCTTAACTATCTTGAACATTTACAAGGTGGATCCTAATATTGGTAAGTTCCTGAAAAACGCCATGTCAACCTGGCGCACTAGTCTCCAAATGAAAGCGGCAGATGGCTCCATTACAACAGGACCTATTCCAATAAGACGCGAAATTTTCCAAGGAGATTCGCTGAGCCCTCTGTGGTACTGCATGGCCCTGAATCCCTTGTCTCATAGATTGAATTCTACGGACTACGGATTTGCCATCAAAAGCGGCAGTAGAACTATGATGAAACTGAATCATCTCCTTCATATGGACGATTTGAAACTCTTCGCATCTACCAAAAAACAAATGCAACAGATGCTGAAAATGGTGGAAGGATTCTCGGAAGACATCAAAATGAAGTTTGAACTAGAAAAATGTCGACTGCTGAACATAACGAGAGGGAAAATAGAAGATGGTACGTTCAAACTCAAGGAAGGTGCAGGAATTGATGCATTAAAGGAACGAGACACATACAAATATCTGGGCATGAAACAGGCAAGAAAAATCAATCAGAGCCAGATGAAGAAAGAACTAACGGAGGAGTTCACCCGAAGATTGAGAAGGATAATGAGAACTGGCCTTAACAGCAAGAATCTGATAAAAGCTTGATAGCTTTTATCAGATTTTTTATCAGCAAGCGTAGGTATTGATATACCTACGCTTGCTCGGCGCTGAGCTATTCATTCGGTATCATCTCTTGGACCACCACCGATTTAGCAGCTTTACAGAGAAAAATAAGGACGATGCTGACTGAACACAATAAAACCCAAAAGCTCAATACAACGGACCGAGCTGCCACGACATCTTGGGGGTAGAGGAATTGTTGATTTGTCCAACCGTATGATCCAGGAAATTGAAGGACTACGAAATTATTTTCTAAGCAAGGCTACTTCTACGGAACTCCATCAGTAGATAAGCACACTGAAAAAATTTCAAAGTACAGAGATCTCGAGGAGCAAACCAGGAGACAGTGGAAGCTGAAAGATGTCAAGACCATCCCTATTGTCATATCATCTACAGGCCTGATACCGAAGAAACTACTAGAGAACTTGAGGAAACTTCAGCTGGACGAAAATATCTATAGGGTCATGTAGAAGACGGTACTGCTGGGAACGGCGAGAACTGTACGCAAGTACATGGGAAATTCAGAGGAACACCGTCTGCTCCGACAGAAAGTGCGGGTGGAGCAGGAATCCAACCGGCGGTAGGGAGCCAAGGAGCCCGATCTGCCCGAAAACCTGGAAAGGGCTTCAACAGAGCTTAATCCTTTTGATGTCTGAGATATCTGGGATGAGTGAATTTTCCTCTGGAGAGGAGTGTGAAAGCCGCAAGGCTAAGATCATAATAATAACAATTATTTCAACATCAAAACATTACATGTCACGTCAGAAAATACAAATTTTTAAATTTCATTTTGGAAAAATTCTTCCAGAGAGTATATGGTAATTTTAAGTAGCATATTTTTCAAATTGTTTTTGAATTTCTTTCCGTTAGGCTGCTTTATGGCAGGGGAAGTTTATTGTAAATTTTTGGGCCCCAGTAATCGACTCCTTGTTGGACGAATTTTCTCTGATGATAAGGGATGGTAAGTTTATCTCTACTCCTTGTGTCAATCCGATGGAACAAACCATTGGCAGGAAAGTTTTCCAAATTCTTGTGAACATATGTGGCGCATTCCAAAATATATATTGCTGGTATGGTAAGTATTTTGAGGATTTTGAAAAGTTCTCTACAGCTGTCTGTATGTTTTAGGTTCAAGATTGTTCTTACTGCCCTTTTCTGGAGAATCATGAGATCCTTCCCATCAACTGATGTACCCCACAGGAGAATTCCATATGAAACAACTGAATGGAAATTGGCGAAGTAGGTAATGAGAGCTGCCTGTTCAGAATAAAATCTACTCACTATTGAAATAGAGTACAGGGCTACCGTGAGTTTCTTCCTAATTTCAACAATATGTGTTTCCCAAAATAGAGCTCCGTCCACCATCAATCCGAGTAATTTTATTGAATTGTTTTTGTGGCTTTTGATTTGGAGAAATTGATCTCTGGATTCATTGATGGAGAGGGAGTTAAACCGGAACCAGATTTCAGAGGCCAGTAGCACATATTCAGTTGTCAGCTGGAGTTTTGCCTCCTCTGAGGCTTTCATGACAAAGGAGGTGTCATCAGCAAATAAAAGAGTTCTGACAAATCTCTCGACACCATCAGACTCCAAATCCAGGTCATTCATAAAGATTATGAACAGCAATGGACCCAACTTCGAACCCTGAGGAACTCCAGACCCCACGCTTCCCTTCTTCGACATCGCACCATTCCAGTGAACACACTGTGATCTGTTTGAAAGAAACGAGCAGATCAAATTCAAGGCTGGACCCCTCAGTCCATAATATTTGAGCTTATCTATAAGAATATCATGGTTTACAGTGTCGAAAGCCCTCGACAAATCTCGTGAAGAAATCTTCGCTATCCCCTTTGAATCAAGTGCGCTGACTATGTCCTTCAGCAGCGCCAACAGCAACCAGGCCCGCCGTAAGAGGGCGTGCAAGGCGTGCCCGGCACAAGGGCGGCACATTCAGGGGGCGGCAAATCCATTGAAATTGAAATTTTTTTTGGAGGGGACAAACAACGTGGTGAGCGGGGGGAGAGAAAAAAAAAGGGAGGGCAACTCCAACTGCTTTAAAATTTTGCCAACTGTCATAGAAACATAGAAATTTTGCCATATGCGATCGAAACTTTGGCAACTGCTTTGAAATTTCTCCAACTCCGTTCAACATTGGGGGCGGCAAGGTCTCCCCATTCTCCTAAGAGAGACTTTTTCTCTGGAGGTACAGGAGGACAGGCGTCCAACATCGATAATTTCCGTATATCCACGGAATTCAGTGAATTCACTGCAGTGTTTTTTTCAGGTATATTTCCGGGAGGGGCACTGCCGCCCCCGATTAAGTAATTTAGCTTTAATTTCAATTGAACACCATCTTCTAGAGAAGACTCTAGGGGGGGTACTTGGGTAATTAACCCTCCTCCCCAGGAAAGAGTTTTTCACACTAAATCTTCGAATGGGAACGATCTAAACCCCCCTTTCCCCGCTTTTCACTCAAGATCAGTTCAGATCCCTCGCTAAAACTTGGCGTTACCCCCCCCCTCCCTGAATTCCTCCCTGGATACGCCGCTAATGTAGCACCCTATTGGGGGCGGCATAACAGTATTTGCACGCGGGCGCTCGGACAGCTAGCGGCGGGCCTGACAGCAACGTTGTTGTCGATTTCGTGTTTCTGAATCCATGCTGATGGCTGCCAAGAATGACGTTGTCTTCAAAATGCGCTGAGAGTCTTATTATGATTATTTCTTCTAGAATTATCGACAAAGTCGGTAAAATCGAAATCGGACGGTAATTCGACGGATCATTATCATCGCCCTTTTTGTAAATAGGCAATACTCTAGCAGTCTTAAGTGCTTCTGGAAAGTGACCTTCAGAAAGACACTTATTGAAAATTATGGCTAGTGGTTCTGCAATTTCGATACAGATGGATTTTATGAATGTGGTTGTCATACAATATATATCCGGTGTTTCTTTGCCTTTGATTTCCTTTATAATACTTATTATCTCTAATTCGTTGGAATTATTACCAATTCACATCTTTTAAGATTTTTCTGCTCTAATATCTTGATAGCTTCACTCTTGCAATTTGAAGGAATCTTCAACATCCGCTCATCCACAGAAGAGAAATATCGATTGAAGGCGTTAGCGTCTAATATTCAGTTAGTTTGTGTATTCTTATTTTTTGCAGTTTCCCTTTTAATAATAGACCATATTGTTTTAGTTTTGTTGTTTGAATTTTTTATAAGTTCTTCATTTCTTTGTTTCTTGGTGTTTTCCAAACACTCTTTCAATTCTTTTTCACACAGGTTATATTCTCTAAGAACTTCTTTAGATCTAGACACTCTGAATATGGTGTCCAGTATGTCCAGTTTATTTTTTATTTTTTTTTTGTTTCATCATTATTTTCAATGATATATTTATTTTTGTTTTTATTATTTCTATTCTTTTCAGGAAACTCAACCTCGAACAAGTTTCTTAGCTGATTGAAGAACACTTAACTTTTTTCTGCCGCTAAGGGGGTGAGTATTTTTTTCCAGTTAATTGAATTTAGTTTGAGTTTGTTGTTATTTATTCCTTGATTTGTGATTTTCCTGTAGGTCTTGTTACACTCATTTGAGGTTGGATTTTTCTTTTCAGATATGAATGACATAATCTGCGCAGAATGATCTCCCATGTGCAAGTTCGAAGTACTTGTATTACTGGGATTGAAGTTGCAGACAACGTTATCATCACAAGTCGATGTGTCGGCAGTTATTCTTGATGGTTCTTCGAATTTATGGTGACCATTGTAGCATCTGAATAAATCCAATAATTTATTCTTCTCTTTGCTTTCATTCAACATATTTACGTTTGAAATCACCGCAAATAATCCACTTATATGTTGAGTATTTTCTGTTCATAATGATATTTTCAAAAACTTGTTCTAACTTGTTCAAAAAATTATACAAGTTCGCTTTCTGTGATCTATAAACAGTAAATGCTATTAGCTTCTGTTCGGGGATTTCTATTGCTGCTATTTCTAAACTGATTTCTTCCTTAAATTCGTTGATACTTCCAATTAATTTATATGATAGCGAATTTCGGACCATTATCATGGCTCTTCCACATTTAAGTTTTGATCTGCAGAAGTAGTCAGCAATATTATAATTGTCAATCATAATATGAGGGGAAAGGATACTCTCATCTCGACTATACCAATGCTTAGTAATTCACACTATTTCTGGGTTTAGTTCATTCAGTAGCAAATTCAACTGACTGATTTTATTTTTGAGACATTGTGTATTGAGATTGATTATTTTTATTTTAGTTGGTGCTAATTTACTTGGGGTTCGTAGATTCCTGTTGAAAAATTGTCGGAAACGATGTAATGCCTACCGATTTCTTATTATAATTAAATCGGTACCTCGAAAAAGCAACCCCTGACGGCCAGAATTTACAGTCATATACCTGTTCTTTATGCTTAAAGTCTAGTCCTACCTGGAAACATTCATTATCAGCAATTTGGTGATATGTGTTTATTTTATTCACAATAATTTGTTCTTCTTTCGACGTTTCCAATTTATCTGTTATATAGGTTTTTATTATTTCTTCCGTTACACCTGTTTTAATTTTCGAAAGAAATAGCCATACTTTTTTTACGCGAACGTCCCTACCTTGAAATGTAGTTTGGTTTTCATTGTTTGTACTTACCGCTGTACCAATAATTTTTGGGCGTTTCGGTTTAATCGTCCTCCATGGAATTTCCGAATTGCTTGAATTTCTCCCCGTGTTTTCTTGTTCCGTATTATTGTTTTGTTTACTTTCGTCCGATATCGTAGTTCGGTTGTGTTATTTCATTCTGCTGTCATTCACTTCCGTCAGTTGACTTTGACTTAACACTCTAATACCCAAGTTTTTTTTTCCTTTTTAAAATTATTTCCGTATAATTTCAAGTTAACTTATGTATAATCACATCTTTCTTTCGCAAATAGTTAACTGATTTACATTAACACCTGTTCTCACAGAATGAACCTATACTAAAATCGTCCAGGAAAACTAATTGAGGGGTCTAAACAGGCGGGACACAGTCTCCGTTGCTACTATCAGAATGTTCGAGGACTGAATACAAAAACTCACAACTTTCTTCAGTCTGCCTCAATAGGTGAATATCACATAGTCGCAGTAGCTGAAACATGGGTCCAGCCTAATGTATATAGCGCGGAACTTTTTTCCGGCAATTATTCAGTGTATAGATGTGACAGAAACCTAAAGGCCAATTCGGTTTCTCGTGGTGGTGGAGTGCTGGTGGCGATTAGAGGTGACTGTGAAATTGACTTGGCGGGTTTTAGTGCTGATTTCTATTCCGTTGACGTTGTTGGCTGCAAGATACTTTACAAACATAATGTTTTCTGTATATTTGTTGTCTATATACCTCCGAAGGCAAATATGTTGCACATTTTGAATCTGTTTGATATGCTGGAGTCGTTGGAATGTCTATACGGAAGCAAAATTCTAGTTCTCGGGGATTTTAATCAACCAGAGTTTTGCGATGAAAGAAACAGGCATGGTGATAAGTTGTTTAGACTTGATCAATTCGCTGGTTTTTTCAACTTGGAGCAGTTCAATTCCATCCTTAACTGCTCGGGCAGACTTCTAGATCTGGTTTTCTCAAATATAGATTGCAGTGTCCGTCGAGGTGAGTTTCCATTTGTCCCTGAAGACGGTTATCATCCTGCTCTGGATATTTCATTGACTTATCGTAAGCCAACTGCTGGTATCACTTTTGATGAGTCAGTAATAAACTTCAATTTTGCAAGGTCCAATTTTCCACTTCTCTACTCCCTGATTTTGGGCACAGACTGGGCATTCTTAGAGACCCACAATGATGTCAACTCAGCAGTAGAATCATTCTACAATACCCTTTTCAATATTTTCAACGAGTGTGTTCCTCTCAAGCAAAATTTCAATAGCAAATATCCTGCCTGGTACACCAAAGAAATAATTAACCTCATCAAAGAGAAAAGTAGAGTATTCAAAAAACTGAAAACCTACAACAACGATTCCTTGAAAGCCCGGTTTAAATCACTGAGAAGTTTGGTAAAGAGCAAGGTTGCGGCTGCCTATGAAGATTATAAGCGCAAGTCTGAAAATTCTATAAAAAGTGATCCATCTGCGTTTTGGAGTTATTTCCACAATAAAAAGAGAACCTCGAGAATTCCGGGTATATTGCGTTTGAACGATGTCGAATACAACAATCCTCCTGAGATAGTTAATGCTTTTGCTGATTTTTTTTGTAGGGCATATACTGATCGATCAGCTGGTGATCCTTCCCAACATTCGTATCCTATCTCAGAAAACAGTCAAATTATTTCACTGAGGTCCTTTGATGAATATGAGGTCCTGTACTGCCTGAGGGCGCTCAAGCCTAATTTTACCAGTGGCTTTGATGGTATACCAGCTTTTATTCTGAGGGACTGTGCTCATGTGTTTTCCAGGCCTCTGCAGACAATCTATAATTTGGCTTTGAAGAGTAGTTGCTTCCCAGATATATGGAAAACTTCCGTGATATGTCCAGTTTTTAAATCCGGGAAAATAAATGACATCTCGAATTACAGACCTATTACTCTTCTATCCAACTTTGCAAAGATATTCGAGATGTGTATATATAACAGAATCTTTCCCCTTGTCAGGAACCTCATATCGGATAGACAACATGGTTTTATTAACAAAAGATCTACGTCTACTAATTTAGCAATGTTTACACAATTTGTTTGTGAGGCTATGGACAATCAGTTGCAAGTGGATGCTATATACACCGACTTTTCGAGGGCCTTTGACAGAGTAGATCACACAATTCTATTGCAGAAGTTGGAAGGCTTTGACTTCGACCGTCAGTTGCTCCTGCTGTTTCTTTCTTACCTCACCAATCGTATTTAATATGTGGAATTTAGAGGTCATAAATCTCGTTCCTTCCCTGCACTCAGCGGCGTTCCTCAGGGCAGTAATTTGGCACCCCTACTATTCCTAATTTTTATAAATGATATTGGTGACCAATTGCGCTGTTACTTTTTGTTGTTTGCGGATGACTTCAAGCTTTTCAGGACTATATCATCTTTGAATGACTGTAGGTTACTCCAACAAGATCTGGATGTGCTGGACCAATGGTGCACTGTAAATAAACTACCACTAAATATTAATAAGTGCAAAACCATGAGCTACACTCTAAAGAGCACATTGGTTGAGCATGTCTACACTATAAGCCAGGTAGTATTGGAAAGAGTGCGGCAGATTAGGGATTTGGGAGTTGAGTTTGACCATAAATTAACATTTCTTCACCATAATAACTCTATCACAACAGCTGCAAAGCGAATGCTTGGCCTCATTTTTAGGGCGTGTCGTGATTTTGAGGATCCCAACTGTTTTACTGTCCTCTTCAATTCGTTTGTTCGCTCCAGGCTTGAGTATGGATGTATTGTCTGGGGTCCAATATACAAAGTTCACGTCGATCGACTGGAATCTGTTCAGAGGCAATTCTTAAAGTTCTTGGCATTTAGGTTGGATGGAGTTTACCCGCCTCGGGGTTTTGACCATAACACGCTTCTGAATAGGTTCTCGTTCTTGTCAGAAGAATCTACTGCCAATGTCTTGTGCTCTTCAAGCTGCTCAATTTCTATATGGATTGCCCTGATTTGCTGGCCAAGCTAAATTTTCGTATTCCGCGCAATGGTAGTAGACTTCAGCAGGTGATGTACCTTCCTAAACCCAGGACTAATATGATGATTAAATCACCTCTATATGCTATATGTCGACAATTCAATGGTATATGTGCTGATGTTGATGTCTTCAATGATAGTGTGCGTGCCTTTAAGCTAAAACTGAGGGAATTGCTGCATCTTGGGCAGATGCATCATTAGCCTGTAAATTTTTAATTTTTTTTTTTTGTAAATGTAACTCTGTTGTATTAGTTATATCAACCTTGTACTTGTATGGTCTTTATAATTGGGAGAACCTTTTTTTTTTCTTTTTTTTTTTTTCTATACTGAAGGCGGACATGGGCAGTTTAACTAAACTGCTCACAGGGAATAATTTTGTATCCAATGCAACCAGTCTCAAGGCGGAGTTGGGTATCAGAAGTTAATTTGTCTTTCGATGGTCGTAGGTCAGTTGTTTGTTTCTGCGTCTGTCTCTTCTCCATTGACGTGTTTTCATATTTATCAACATTTACATTTTTTTTCAACATTTGATTGTAGGATTCATGATCCGACTTTTGAATTTTGAAACTGACCTTATCAGAAAGGAGTATATTATTTTTTCGGAGGATTCTGTTGTTTTCCTGGCACTCTTCTAGCAATCTTTTCAGGTACTCATTTTCTAAATTTAATAACTCATTTTGAACAATCAGTTCATCATAAGATAATGACAGTTCTTCTGAACTTTTCTCCACTGGTACGTGCTTACAAATTGCATCCTTGCGATCTCCTGCCAGCCTAATGCATGATGGATGGAAGTTTTCAAAACACTTCCCGCACTGGACCGAATTCACAACTTTACGGTCACAACCTGCACACTTTTGTTCGGGTTTTTTGTCACCTTTATCGAGACGCAATTTTAGTTCGTCCTCAATCGTCGCCATCTTGAATCATTCATAATGAAATTATTAATGTACATGTATTTTTCAGTCATATTCATTCATTCATTCATATTATCCTGATTCTCCATAGGTATCGAAGTACCCCTCAGAAGCTCTGTGTCTTTTTTGAGTTCGGAGAATCAGTTGTGTTCTGTGTAGGCTTTGTAACGGTGTCGCCACCTTAGGCACAGCACTGCTAATTTGAACCCAACAGTGAATGGAATTATTTATTTTAGGTATTATTTTTATTTTTTGTCAAGTATAAAAAATAGTTCAGCATTAGAACAAACTCACCATATCAATCGAACCCGCCTGAATATATACTGCCACGCCCTCGTACTTACAGCTGACTCAAGGCCTCTGGCAAGATGTAAAAACTATGAAAACTGTCTGTCTACTGCGGTAACTTATTTTGATATTTCCCCAAGTAACATATACAGGGTCTTTCACGAGGAACCTCACCCATATTTATACGAGAAACTACTGAACGTATTTTCATGAAATTCAGCATTTATAAGTATTTAACGATGCTGATGAAATCTAAAATATTTTCAAGGCATGAGCACCTCCGGTTTTTCCGGAAATGACGTCAACTTCCGTTTTTCAAATTAGAATACCATTTTTTTATTGCAGAAATAGATTCCTTAGAAAATTTCAAGTCATTTTGATGTAACATTTTTCAGTTTTGGTTGGAAAATTCTCTCTGAGCGGGAAAATTCGAAAAAAAAAAATCGAAAATAGAGCTCCGCTGAAACAAGAATAACTTCGAGGTTTTTGGACGGAAAATTTTCATTTTTGGGATTTTTCAAGATGTAAGATTGATGTATCTACTTTAGAAATCGAAATCGCGATTCATGATACAGGGGGTGAAAAAATCGCTTTCAAAGTTAGGGATGACAAAATCGTGACAAATCAATTTTTTCAAATTAGAACCCCATTTTTTTATGGCAGATATTGAATCTACGTTAAAAAATAATGTGAGTGTATGCATCACACCCTTGCCGTAAAGTGGATATTTTTTGAGTTATTCACAAAAAACTGTTTTTCGTCTTGAATTCTCAGCTATTTCTTTTCCCTTCACGCCAAAACGATGAAATTTTCAGGAACTGTTACTTGAACCATGTTTTAGATTTTACTACCCTAATATGCAAGAGAAAAAAGTTACAGGTTGTTCCTAAATAGATGGCGAATTTGTATCGAAAACCTCTTTATTTCAACTAATCGGCCATCGGTTTTCTCTCCAGTGATAAAGAAATAATTCCTTATGAACCATATGCAAAAACTTACCATGTTTTACATTCTTTTTTTTAATGATAGATATCATTAATTACATCTTCCAAATTCCTCTATATTCAGTAGCATTTTGTGTTTACTATTAATTTGGTGATAATTCGTATTAAGTTATAAAATCGATCACTATGCCTAATTTTACCAATGAAGATTATTTAAACCTCATTCTACTTCATGGAGAATGTAATAAAGTTGTAGATAGAACGATTCGACTGTTCATTGAGAGGTTTCCTGACCGACCCAGACCAACGAGAGATACCATTAACAGAACCATGACAAACTTGAGAAATGTCGGATCTTTCGTTAAGAAAACTATACACGGAGAAAAAAGTGTAGTAGAAGATGAGAACAACGAAATTACAGTTCTTGCATATTTTCGTGTGAATCCTCAAAATTCTCTCAAAGATGCCGAGATTGATCTGGGATTATCTCAATCGAGTGTTTGGAGAATATTAAAAAACATAAAATGCACCCATATAAATTCAATAGGGTACAGCATTTGAAGGAAACTGATTTCGTCAGGAGAACAGAGTTTTGCGAAGCTATTATGATTCGATTTCAAGAGAATGAAAACTTTTTGGATTGTATAATTTGGATAGATGAATCTAAATTCACAAAGAATGGTTCTTTCAATAGGCATAACAGTCATTATTGGGATGAAGAGAACAACCACCACTTCAAACAATGGAACTTTCAAGAGACCTGGAGTTTCAATGTTTTTTGCGCCATCAAAAATAATGCAATTCTCGATGTTCACATTTATGATGGGACTTTAACTGGTAAGATAGAACACTACACATGTTTGCATTATTTAAAGAATGTTCTCCCTTAGGAGATAGACATATTGACTCAAATAATTGAGCCGCTAGTACAGAACCATAATGACTTATGGTATCAACAAGATGGCTCGCCTCCACACAATTCACTCAATGTGTCAAATATCCTCTACAGGCTATTTGAAGATCGATGGTTGACGAACAATGGTCCACATCTTTGGCCACCACGTTCTCCCGATTTAACTCCTTTAGACTATTATGTTTGGGGTAGGATAAAAAATATTGTCTACTCAACTCCCCTGACTGATAAAGAGGACTGCATAGAACGAGTCAGAAATGCGTTCAGGTTTGTTTAGATTTTTAGATTCATAGTTTTGAAACTCAATTTGGTTTTTAAACACTTTTGCAGATCTCTTCCTCCCGATGAAATAAGAAGAGCAACGCACGAAGCATTCCTGAAACGTATAAATAAATGTCTAGAAATTAACGGTCAAAACTTTGAGCATCTTCTCTAGTTATAACTGCGAGAGTTTGCCATGGTTCTCCTAATAGTAACTTGAAGTCGGTTTCAAGAAGGGGTGAAAAATCTACAGCATGGTTCAAATAACAGTTCCTGAAAATTTCATCTTTTTGGCGTGAGGGAAAAGAAATAGCTGAAAATTCAAGACGAAAAACAGTGTTTTGTGAATAACTCAGAAAATATCCATTTTAGGGCAAGGGTGTGATGCATACACTCACATTATTTTTCAAAGTAGATCTGCCATAAAAAAATGGGGTTCTAATTTGAAAAAATTGATTTTTCACGATTTTGTCATCCCTAACTTTGAAAGCGATTTTTTCATCCCCTGTATCATGAATCGCGATTTCGATTTTCAAAGTGGATACATCAATCTTACATCTTGAAAAATCCCAAAAATGAAAATTTTCCATCCAAAAACCTCGAAGTTATTCTTGTTTCAGCGGAGCTCTATTTTCGATTTTTTTTTAGAAATTTCCCGCTCAGAGAGAATTTTCCAACCAAAACTGAAAAATGTTACATCAAAATAACTCGAAATTTTCTAAGGAATCTATTTCTGCAATAAAAAAATGGTGTTCTAATTTGAAAAACGGAAGTTGACGTCATTTCCGGAAAAACCGGAGGTGCTCATGCCTTGAAAATATTTTATATTTCATCAGCATCGTGAAATACTTATAAGTGCTGAATTTCATGAAAATACGTTCAGTAGTTTCCCGTATAAATATGGGTGAGGTTCCTCGTTGAACGCTTATCCCTATGAGTCGATTATTTCCGAATATTTCTGAGTAACATTTTCGTTATTTTCTATGGAGTATCATCAGATTGGTTCCGAAGTGTCCGTGAATTTTTATCCCTAAGTTTGAACTGAAAATACTACTTTAATTGTGTTGAAGTAGTGGTGAAAGGAGATAGCGTAAGAAACTGCCAGATAAGATATAACATCTGCATGCTATAAGTACAGTCGCAGATACAAACATCCTATAATTATAATACCTTCGTTTTAAAATGGTTAATAAAGTAAACTGTCATTGCTGCAATCGCCTTTTCGGGGATCATCTTGTTCTTACCTGCTGTATATGCCATGGCATTTTTGGGAATTTATGTATTGGTTTAACAAGTTCTGAAATTCGCATTATAAGCTCGAAGAAGTCAATTTCTCGGAGTTGTGAGGATTGCGAAAAAATCGGCAATGACATACAATCGTTAAAGTCAGTGATTGTATCACTGCAGAAAGAAATAAAGGAACTCAAAACATCTGTCCAGTCGGTTTCCGGAGATATTAGCCCGGGTGTCCACTGGAAGCGTATTCGAGCGGCTACGCGCTCACGCGAAACGAGCAAGCGAAACGCGAAACGAGCAAGTCCGGCAAGCCGCTACAGATCCCAAGTAACGTATTTCAATACAGCGTTGTCCACTGCAGGCGACTTCGAGCGGGCGTTTTCAAGCGGCTACGAGCTCGTACGCGCGATCCGCCTGAAATGGGATCTGTAGCTAGTGTAGCGCGTGCACGCCCGTTGGCTCATTCATTTCAGTCCGGTTAAATTGAGATTCAGTAAGGATTTTGTGCCTATAAAAGATTTCTGTTGCTTAAATGGCTTCATCAGTGACCGAATTAAATCATCTTGGCTTTTTTCCTTCAAAGGAATTGAGCATAACATTTGGCGGCCAAGAAATGGGATTTTTTGTAGTTTTTCACTCATATGTCTTCAAGAAATACGGATATCGACTGATTACTTGCGAGAAAAGCTATAGAGTACTGAATTCCACGTCGAATGAGATCAAGTGAGTACTTTTTCTCATTAATGGATCCCAAAGTTGGGACAATTTCCTGAAACATTTTAAAATGTTATATTTCATATTGATTTCCCGGAAAAATCTTTAGAAGCAGCTTATATATGAAAGAAGTAAAAAAACGTATAAAAAAGTTGTAAGGCATTAAATTTCACATCGATTGAAAACACGCGTTCATTACACAAATACAATTTTTTCGTGAAGATTTCAGATTTAAAACGTCATAGACCATTTCGTGGTCATGGACAGTAAACGACAATATCTCTGAAATTTTGCTCAACATTGATATACTCTTGTATGGAAACGGGTTGAGGAACGCCGCCACAATCAACAATTTAGTGATCTACAATGAAAAAAATTGAGCTTTGTTTATATTCAGTTTTCCAGTCGATGGTGGCGTTTCGTTAAACTAGATGCACCCAATTGCAGACACAACCAATTTCACTGTTATTACCAAAACGTTAGAGGACTTAACTCGAAAGTGCGAGATTTTTTTGAAAACATTTTGAGTGGTGATTTTGATTTGGTGGCCATAAGTGAAACTTGGCTGCAGAATGAGACTTCGAATTCGGAGCTGTTTCCTGTGGATTATGATGTCTTTCGTTGTGATAGAGATCAAGTAGCAACTGGAGCGAAGAGAGGTGGTGGTGTATTGCTGGCTGTACATAGTAAATATAATGCAACTCTTATTGACTTGAATAATGTGAGAAGGTGTGCTCCAACTATTGATTTTGTCTGTTGTAAGGTAAAAAGTACCACCCAGAGCGGGATTCGATCCTACGACCCCCCGATTACCGGTCAGGTTCGAATCCTGCTCTGGGTGGTACTTTTTTCAGAATTCAATTCCTGTCTGTATGCCGCTAAAACATTCATTTTCATTATATTTTTAGACAAAAAACTATCATCACAGTTTATATTTTCGGCTTAATTTGTTCAATGATCGGAGGTTCGCATCCGATCCCCGCTGATGTCGCTATATGTCGACGACGCACTGGGAAATGGATATGTAGAATCCCAAAGATCATTGAAAGCGAATGTGTATCCCCTCCACCTATAACATTTCCAATCGCTTTCGAACGCCGGAGTTCGGAAGTGATAATACTAACATGTGAATTCTGAAGATAGTGGTTTCCAGACAATGCAGATGGATCCTCACGTCAGCCCGGGTAGCTCAGTTGGGAGAGTACATGACCGGTAATCGGGGGGTCGTAGGTTCGAATCCTGCTGTGGGTGGTACTTTTTTCAGAATTCAATTATTCTACTTTGATTATAATTGTTTTATATATTCCTCCAAGTACTGAGAACCGTACATATGAGTTATTTTTTGATATTCTGGCATCACAGGATATTTTGCTCAGTGGTGGCTTATTAATTGTTGGCGACTTTAATGCCACACTGTATATCGAGGATTCATTGGACAGTAAAACTTTAGCTTTAAAATTGTTTTCCCAAATATTGGAATTGAGGCAGTTCAATAACATCTTGAATGTAAAGCGGAGACTGCTGGATCTTGTATTTTCTAACATAAAATGTGATATTCTGGAGGATACATTTTAGCTTGTAAATGTTGATCCCTACCATCCTCCTATTCATTTCGTTCTTGAGAATGTATCTGTGCGTCGTCGAGTTATCGGAATTGATCACTATAATAATACTTATGAATTTAATTTTAGAAAAGCTGATTTCTTGACGATGTATAGGATGATTCTCGATGTTGACTGGTCAGTAATTTTGTTAAATCAGGTCAATTCAGAGGAGGCCTGCGAAGTTTTGTACTCCATGCTTCATGAAATTTTTAATAGAACAATTCCTCGTAAGTCTTCTAGAAGGAGACGTTTTTCTATGTGGTACAATGCTGAGGTTGTCAGTCTTGTGTTCAGGAAAGAGAAAGCTTTGAAACGGTTCAAAAATACAAAAATGATTTCTTATTACAGTGAATATAAGCAACTAAGAAAATTGTTGAAATCTAGTATATCCATTGCTCATGCTAATTATGTTCAATCAACAGAACAGAAAATTATGTCGGACCCGGCTCAGTTTTGGACTTTCATAAATGACAGAAAGGGTAATTCTCGTATTCCGGGTGAGTTGAGGGATACTGATGGAAATGTTAATAGCGGAGCGCGTAATATTGCAGACACGTTTGCTAGGTATTTTGAGAGTGTTTATCGGAGTCCGCGGTCTGTGCCGTCTGAAGATTTTGCCCGCGTGGCTGACTCATCTCTTGTTCATATTGATTCCGTATGTGAAGATGATTTAATATCGGCGGCCAAGAAATTGAAAAACAAAAATACAGCTGGTCCCGATGGAATACCGAGTTTTCTTGTTAAGGATTGTATACGTGTATTGGCGGTACCACTCATGCACATTTTTAATTTATCCTTGAGAACGGGTGTATATCCTTCAATTTGGAAACTTTCAAAAATCATTCCAGTTTTGAAGAAGGGAGACAAATCTGACGTGACCAACTATAGACCCATCTCTATATTGTCAAACTTTTCTAAGATTTTCGAGATAACCTTGCATAGACGTATATTTCCGGAAATTAAAAACAAAATAATATGTGAACAGCATGGATTCTTGCCGCATCGCTCGAGTCTAACAAACTTGGCGGTGTTTTCACAGACACTGGTCGAGATCTTAGACCAGTCTGGGCAACTAGATGTTATCTACACTGACTTTAGTAGAGCATTTGATAGTGTGGATCATCGACGGCTTATTATGAAGTTGAAGTATATCTATGGATTTTCGGACAGTTTGTTGGGACTCATCACTTCATATCTCTCAAACAGGAGACAATATGTCAGGGTGAAGTTCTAATTCATTTTGTTTCTTGCATCATCCGGAGTTCCCCAGGGCTCAAATTTGGGCCCATTATTGTTTATACTGTTCATAAATGACTTACTGGATGAAATTAAAGTTTTGGGTTTATTATTTGCGGATGATTTCAAGTTTTATCTCAGGATAATGTCAATTCTCAACTGTGCCACATTACAACTAGCAATTGATCAATTGTCTCGGTGGTGCAATCTCAATAACTTAGACTTAAATATAAATAAATGTCAGGTAATGTCTTATACTCGTAAAAAAAATGTTATTATGTATCCGTATAATATTAATGGAAAAGAGCTGGCAGGTGTTACATAGATTAGGGATTCAGGTGTGATATTTGATGAAAAATGTTCTTTTGTACCTCACATTGAAAATCTGATATCGTCAGCATTCAGAGTATACGGTTTTATAGTTCGTAACAGTGTGTATTTCGCAAGCACTAAAACTCTTCTTTCCCTTTTCAATTCGTTGATAAGAAGTAGACTCGAGTACGCCAGCCTTATTTGGCGACCTATATACCGGTGTCATGGGGATCAGTTGGAGAACGTTCAGCGTAAATTCTGTAAATTTCTAGTTTGGAGGGAAGACTCTGTATATCCTCCAATAGGGTGTAATCACAGACGTCTACTGGAAAGGTTCAATGGACAAACATTGGAGAACAGGAGGGGTATATTAGCCCTTAAAACTGTTTACAATTTGCTGAATAACAGGATTGATTGCCCGGCATTGTTGGAGATGTTACCAATTTTTATTCCACGGTTAGAAACTAGAAATAGACATTTGTTTTATTTGAACTCTGGTAGGACTAATCTGAACCTACAATCACCAATTAATTTTATGTGTTATATTTACAATACTGTGGCTGATAAGTGTGATGTAACTGTTGATTCTATAGATGAAATAGTGGACATATATGTTAATTCTATTGAGTAGAAATTTTTTGTTCGCAATATTCTGTACAATTTTTTTTTTCTCATGGGGGTCAGTTGATATTCGGCTGGATTTTTTTTATGTTAATGGGTTTGGTCATTTTTCATGTTTAACATTACAAATTTTTGTTTCATGCCTATGCTGTCATACGTTAGTATAAATTTCTGATGATTTCTCACAATTTTCCTGTAATTGGGTGTTAACCTGTTGGAAATAAAGGACTAATTATTATTATTATTATTATTATAATGTAAGTGCAAGTACCTACAATTTTTTAGAATTTGGAGATGTCCGGCAGGGGGTTGAAACCATACTAAGGGTACAATGGATGACGTCATTTTAAATATTATTCTAGAGGAAATATCAAAAAACTGACTTTTATACTTTAAAGTAATTGAGGTGCAGTTTTTAACATCTTTGTTACCAGTTACCTTGCAAAGTAACTAACATAAGTAAATTACATAGTCGACCATCGTTCTTACCTGTGTTCGTGACGTGTGCAGACAAACTTTCAGGTTTTATGAAATGATGTGCGCCTGGCTGTTGCTGGCAAGAGCCCGCAATTGGTCATAGCCCAAGAGGACTATGACCAATTGATTTATGTTAACTAATGTGTGATGTCAAGTTCACTCTCAGGGTACTTTGCTACTGAAAATATTCGTCAAAGATCCAAAATGGGTAGACGGAGTGTTACAAGCTACAGCACCAGTAGAAAAAATTTGCTTTTTGTACACACACGGACAAACAATGATTGAATTCGATAAAAACTTGCTTCACGATGAACCAGAATACTTTTCTATAATCGTTATAAGATTATGTGAATGAAAAAATATATTGATGGGCATTTTCGGAAAACATCAATATTACAACTTCTTGACGAGCAGTTTATTAAGGTGCATCAAAGTTACTTACCGACACCAATAGCTTGAATGAGAGCCTGTGTTCCAAAGTAAGTAAAAGGCCCCCCTTCAAAGGTCAAATTTTCCTTGCCAACAGTTACTTCGACACGACCTTCAAGAACCAGAACAAAGTAATCAGCTGATTTGCCCTGCTGGTATATAATACAGTTAGGATCTGTTCTCCAATTTTTATTCTTCTTTATCAAGCAGACGATATCCTGTTTCAGTAATCTTTTCAGAATCGTTTCTGATAATACATTAGGATGGAAGGATTCCACACCTACAAAAAAGTTTTTATGAATAAGAGGACAAAATTCCACACTTGGAAGATTATTTATCACTTACTTGTACTCAAGAACTGGTAAGCTGCAAGAGTTAATTGTGGACTTATACGTATTTTGTATGAGTCAGTCTTGCGATCAGCAAATATACTGAAATCTTGTCTTGTTCGATCTGCTATTCGTTTTCTTTTAGACCGGTTATCAGCTGAAACAAAAAAATTCCTAATTAGGAACTTATCAATTTTTCTTACAATTCGAGCAACTGAAGAGCTACGATTTCAACTGAGCTTTATCAAACTTCTATCGCGGGTATCCTCGTCGAAAATCCTAACGATAACTAACCTTCTCTTAAGCCAAATGGTCGGTGAGACAAAGGAGGAAACGTCCTAAGATGTCTAATAGTGAATTGGAGTTGCAATGCAAGTATCGTGTTCGGAATCAACGTCGAACGCGCTCTTTAACGGTAGTTAACGGTCCGATAACCAATAGAACAACCGTTTCAGACGTCGGACGCACACCGGGCGAAGATTCTGAACGCTACCAAAATTTTTCATTGATTTACAGAAGAGTATTGATAGTTGGGTATTTTAATTGACATCAACACTTCACGTGAAAAACTCTTCAAATGTTTTATGCTCCTCTGTATGTACCATATCAGTCATGTTTCAATACTCAAGCTTGGGGTTAAATTCTATTGAAAAATGTTGATGAAATAAGATTCAAAGGTGTTGCTTAATATAGCATTCAATCTAAGAAAAAATATACCACTTTGTTATGTTATCATCGTTCAATCTTCATATTGTTTAAAAACATAAGCAGATTCAGGATTACATATTCTCTTGTTCTCTTCTAACAAATATTTTCATTTGGAATATTTCATATAATTTTGGATTTATTTATACCTTATAAGAAGCAATCCAGTCTGAACTAACTTCCACTTTATCAAGATTCTGCCAATAATTTGGTATGTACTGAACTGAATCATGAAATGAACTGGGATGTATATGTGTATTTGAGCCATTATTTAAAGATATCCACTTCCACCTTTTGTTTTTAGATAATTCAAGTAATCCAGTGCTAAGTAGTAGTGTATGTGTAGATTGGAGTACTATATATTACGCTTTAGCAGTAAAATTTTCGAATATTTTTCAACACGGAATCATTAGGGTCAGTTGGGACTATATTTTGAAATTGTTTCTGAATATAAAGGAAAGTAGTAGGAACCAAATATATGATGGGGAATTTGTGGTTTTAGAGAAAAACCTCGATAACTTCGAATCAATTAATTTGGTGGAATGAGTTGGCTGTGAATACAAAAATAATGGAAAAAGACACTGCAACTATCATAATTATTTAAAACTCTACTAGGTGTTCGAAATGAAACAATGTATAGACCACATATTCAAACTATAAATAGCTTACCTCGTATTTTATTTTTGTTTATTCTATAGCAAAATTACCTTTGAAGAATTTGCTATCGTATGCAAAAATAACATTTTGGCAATGAACCCGAAATTTTGTACTGATTACTTTTCGTCCGGCTCGGGGCGATTGAATCAATTTTGTGAATACAGAATTTGATGTACCTGTGTTGTCAAATTAATTCTTTACGAAATCGGCTAGATTTTACAGTGAATTAGGTGCGTGGTCTGAATGTTAGACTTCATTATAATCAAGAATGGATAGTGATAGCGATATGGATAACAGTAACACTTCACCAGACCCCAGGGAATTGGCAATTGCGGACACCTAGATGACGCCATCTGTCTATATTGTCTTGCCTGCTTGCTATCCTCGGCTGCACCTCGTCTATCAATTTGCAGGCTCGACTGTAATACAGTTTTTCGTCCTTGATACATAAATAACTATTAACGACATCAGGTGAATATCAAGGTCACATATTATTATGTTTTCGAAATATTAATAAAATGGTCGAAATCGTAAAATACTGCTATCTTTGGTTGTATTTTGTTTTGCTTTGATAACGATCACACATAAAACTCATCTGTAGGTAATCTCAATCGATCCACGGGATAAACAGATGAACTGCAACTTTGAAGATATTCCGATGCGTGCAGAAATTTCAACAGCATCGGCGAACAACATTTTTCTTCTTTAAGATAATTCCAGTTGACAAAGGGTACTCACTGTGGGATGAATTCAATAAAACAAAGTTGACAAAATATCCAACATTTTAGTAGCACGATACGTAGGTCTTCATAAAAAGATTTCATTCAACGAGCAAACTCGTGAAGAATATAAGAACTGACCGAATAGAATTATTTCTGTTTCTTAATACATGTTCAGAATTCATGATGTGTATAACCAATACAGTATTGCTGAATTTGCTATAAAACGGGTATCATCCGATATTTATGGTTTCTTATAGTAAGAGTGGAATTTGAACGTCAAATGGTTAAAATTCGATACTGCTTAGTTCTAACCTGCAGCTCTAGATTACGACAAGGCTCCGTGCTCTCTCCCATTGACTGGGAATGGAATTGTCACCAACAATCTAAGATATGCTGACGACGCTCTCCTACTAGCAACAGATAGGATGATTTGTAGTTACTCTTATCAGTGGTAACAGACCATAGCCGACAAATCAGTCTACGGTTTAATACAAAGAAAACCAAATATATAGAATATATAGATGGTCCTCAGCGACAACAGAAATATATCAACAACTTAATAGATATCAGCAGAAATGGAGATTTGGGGAAGTACAGTCAAACAAATGCATGAGCCTACTCTACGATTGCCGAGTTGAGTGTTGTTTTGTGTTCGAACTGTCATTGTCATCCTCGACAATTTTCATATGTAAGAGCCATAAATTCTAAATGCAAAGATTATAGAGTAGAAAGATAGGAAACGCCCTCATATCGCTAGTACTAAAAACCGACTACATTTTGGCCAGTGAAAACACGCGTGACAATGAGATGGCGCTAAAAACGCACTGTCAATACAGGAAAACTTTTTGATAACAGTTTTCTGTTTTTTAATTGAGGGGCGCGAAATTCGAATTCTATTTCTCGTATTGCATTCCAATATTGACTTTGTTTCTATCAGAAAACAAACATCCTGAGCGACAAAACAAAAGTATGGTTTTGCTTTGTGATCAGGATGTTAGTTTTCATCTAAACATTGTTTGGAATCAATTGATATCAAGGAAGATCGCTGTTGGATGTGCTATATGTTTATTTGCAATTCATAAAAAATTTACAAAAATTGAAATAGTGGGCAATAAATGAAGCTTTAACTAGGACACTAAAGTATATAGTGATCTGCTATATGTCGAAGGTGTTGTATCTGTACAATAGGTTGTTCTGAATTAATGAACTTAGTTGAATATGTCAAATATACATATATCAGAAATTAATATGAACCAATATTCAATATACCATCATAGCATACATATTTCAGTTACTTACATATGTGGTATTATTTAAAGAATTTTCAGAACCACACTTTAAAACCTTACAGACATATGCAAGACCTGTATGTCAGTATAGTTTCTTGGTGCTTTTTTTATGATTTCCTTATGATATGGTCTCTTCATGACACAATATACAAATTGATTAATGAATGAACAAAACACTCACAGCAGGTTTCATAAAACTTTGACTTTCCAAACAACAATTTGACAAGCACTCGGTTCCCAAATGGAAATCAATAAAACCTCTGCTTTTCTGTATATATTGAAAGAGTAGCAATTGAGAATCATTGAATGGACCTATAAGGATCATAATTTCCCCTTAATAGGCCGTTCATGCAAGGGATGCTTTTTGCATACAACAATTTACGTCGATGAACAGTTCTCAATTGACCTGCAGTAAAATGTTCATTGCACATGGTGTAGTTAGTAGTGTTTGATGAAGTAATTGTCTTCAAGTCCTGAGAATTTTATTCACTTCGGAGCACTGAAAATTAGAATCAATGAATGACCGATTCACATGTTACGACTTTTGATACTTACGCTTCCATTTTCCTTAGTTGAGTAAAAAACTTAATCACGTAAAATGAATTATATTATTTGATCCACCCTTCTTCACCATTCAATAATTTTCGAACAATATTTGGATGTTTTCACCAAGAAAAAAGACAAAAAAATTCAAAAATCAGCAACTAGAACGAGCCAGATAAACAAAAATCGGAATGAGAATCAAAACATTCAAAACCTGTTTGATCAAAATTGACGTCTGAAATCTTAAAAAATTACATATATTTCTGCAAATGGTACTCAAACTAATATTTTAACCAGTCCTAGCGTCTCAAAAACACGCGTGACACACAGATGGCGCTCAAATCGCTTTAGTCGCGTCGTTTCCCATCTTTCTACTCTATAAATTCTTGCACTAATTTGTCAGGAGCAAATCGTTTATTTCATTTTTAATTGATTTTGTTTCAGAGATTGGGAGTGAAAACCCTTAAAAGTTTATTAAGAAATGCAGAATCCCCCCAGAATAAATTTCAATCCATATTGAATACTTACTGAACACATCAGTTTCATCCATAATCTCAGCCTGAATGAGCTCCTCGATTACATCTTCTAGTGTAATCAGCCCAATGGTTTCATAAAATGGATCACCCTCGCCTTCATTATTTACTCTGTGTACGAAAGCCATATGACCTTTGTTACCTAAAAAAATGAATGGAAGCTAGGCTGTTTAAAATTGCTTCGTAAGAATTAACTTACCTTCTTTGAAAATTCTGAACATGACATCCAAGGTAACATCTTCGAAAACAAAATTGCAAGGGTTCTGATAGAATTGGCACAAAGTTTTCAATGGGGTGTTATCATCAGGATCCACAAACGCCAAGTCCTTGATGTAAAGCATGGTCACTATATTTTGACGATTGCCTTCGAAAACTGGTATCCTAGAGAAACCTGTGGATGAATAAGAATGTGGTTATCAAAAGGTAAACTCGTTAGATAAAAAATTTCATCTTCTAAGAACGCCTCCCAGATGTGAAGCATAGAAAAAATAAACATACGAGAGACCCAGTGTAGGGGGGATTATTTAGCCGATTGTTAGGATAATCGAATAGTCGGTCTCGCGCCCTGAAGTTTAAAAACAATAAAATTCAATATTGAATATTGACATTCGGCTCTATTTTGTATCTTCAGATTCAATAGAGACAAATGTAGCAATTTCGACCCAAATCATCACCGGTGTGAACTTAGCAGCCACTTCAGATCTAGCGGCCATTTGATCAGTGGCGTCGGGTACTTTTTTTTTCGTGTACTGTCATACTGAAATCGGTATTAGGTATCGGAAATGAATGAACTCTTTCAAACCCAGAGTGTTTATTCATTAGAAGATGATAAATACTATTTGAAAGATTTTTTATTCCTAGAATGTTGAAGTGTCAGTTCCAGCCATAAAATGGATATTCGAAATATAATCGAAACTAGGTCTAAAAAATGAATAAAGAGTTTGAAATTCGGTGTATGTATTTATAAACCCTCAAGGAACGATATTCCAAGAGCTTTTCCATTTGCAGGACTTGGAAGGGTTAATTTCACTGCCTCCGTCCAATTTTTGGACGGACTGATTCTTCAACAATTTTACATTGGATAAAAGGAAACGGAAAAAACTTGCAAAGTTTGCATTACACAGAATCGGAGAAATTTTAGAGTTGACGAATTCTTCTGATTGGCATTGGGTTGCTACTGGTTCTAACATAGCAGACTAAGCTGCAAGTACATATTCGATCACTTCTCGACAGATCAATTTCGAATGGTTTACTGGACCTGAATTCCTGAAAGAAATAGACCCTGAACAATGGCCAAGGAGAATGATGAAGAGTTAACGAAAAATGCTTCCGTGAATTTGACTTCGGAAATTACGAAATTTGAATTTTTACCTGACATGAAACGTTTTTCTAAATGGTTGTGATTAATAAGAACAACAGCTTGGACAATGAGAATTTGCAGAATTTGGGTTAAGAGACTCAGAAAAAAAGGCATCGATTTTCCAGATTATTTGACTGCAGGTGAGATAAAGGACGCTGAACCGAAATGGATTGAGAAGAGCCAGTATGATAGTTGTTCCGAGGATATCAGCTTGCTGGAAGATGCTAAAAACTTGAACAAGAAAAGCAGATTGAAAAAATTATGTCCCGAAATCAATAACGAAGATATACTGGTCCTCAGAGGTAGACTAGACTTAGGCCCGGTACTTTCACCTTCGAATAAATTTTATTCAATGTCAATAAATATCTGTTAAATAATTTCCTATCTGAAGGATACCATATTTCGGTCAAAGACTATAGAGTAGAAAGATGGGAAACGAAGCGACTAAAGTGATGTGAGCGTCATAGAATATCGTTCGAAAATTATTGTATGGTGAAGAACTGTGGAGCAAATAAAACGAATTTTACTAAGGAAAATGGGAATGTAAGTATTAAAAGTCGTCATTTATTGATTTTTATTTCAGTGCAACGAAGTGGATAAAATTTTCAGCAAAGATTATAGAGTAGAAAGATAGGAAACGCTCTCATATCGCTAGTACTAAAAACCGACCACATTTTGGCCAGTGAAAACACATTTGACAATGAGATGGCGCTGAAAACGTATGTTCAATACAGAAAAACTGTTTAATAATAGTTTTCTGTTTTATAATTGAGGGGCGCGAAATTCGAATTCTATTCCTTGTATTGAATTTCAATTTGGACCTTGTTGAGACCAGAAAACAAACATCCTGAGCGACAAAACAGAAGGATGGTTTTGTTTTGTGACCAGGATGTTAGTTTTCATCTGAACATTGTTTGGAATCGATTGGTATCAATGAAATACGCTACTGGATGTGATAAATTTTTATTTGCAATCTATAAAAAAATTTACAAAAATTTGAAAGTATGGACAACGAATAGAGCTTTGACTAGGATACAAGAGTACATGGTTATCTGCTATAGGTACGTCAAAGGTGTTTTTTCTGTGGAAACGTTTTGAATTAATAAACTGAGTTGAATTTGTACAATTCATATCAGAAATTGATATGAACCAATATTCAATTTACTCTCATGGGATACACATTTCCGTTACTTACATATTATTTACAAAATTTTCAGAACCACAATTGAAAAAAACCTCAGAGAGGTATAGAAGAGCTGTATTCAAGCCCGTCAGTATAATTTCCTCATGCTTTTTTATGATTTCTTCATGGTATGGTCCAGAATGAATATTCTGGATGAATGAACAAAACACTCACAGAAGGTTTCATAAAACTTTGACTTTCCAAACGACAATTTTGACAGTCACCCGATTCCCAAAACGGAATCCATGGCTGAGTTCGGCTTGAAGTTCTACAGATCGAACCGAGAGAGCACGGGGAACGTGACGTCATTATTAGATCTCGTTCCCGGTCATTTTCAAACCCAAACGTACTGGGAGTTCCCTGTCGACATCACCTAGGAGTTTCAAATGGTTGTCAAGACGAGTTGACAACTTTTTGCCGCGTCCTATTTTGGCACTCCGAAAATAATTGTATAGAAATATTGGTGAAAACCAACGACGTAATATGCATAATATGAATTCGATAAGTGCAATTTGTAAAACAATTAGTGATCATTTCGAAATATGGTAGAACAAGACATATGTAAGAATGAGAAGATTTGAAAATTGTTTTGGGTGCTTTCAAGATTCCCGCAGTTCCTCGGAGCTCAAGAAAACAACGACCAACGTTTGACAGAAATTTGGTACTGGGTACACTGGCCTCATTGTGCTGAGCTCAGTTTGCCGTCACCATTGACTAGAGGTGCTGCTAGCTTGTGTGATTTAATTATGTACCAAGTAATAAATAGTAATATCCTAGTCATTTATTTATATGGTATTATTTGTACTATTTGATTTTTGTTTGTTTGAAAGTTTATCTGATATTTGAAAGTGCGAAATGAATTTGAACCATGCTATTATAAGATTTAGTGTTGAACTCTTTTTGGATTATGAGGAAGAGGAAAGTAAAGGCATCTGAAATGGTACCAACTTTAGTCTTCAATATCAGATTGAATTCTACATTGCTTCAATGATTCCGCAGAAAATTTTTCTGAAATCTGAAAAATATCTTCAAATTTTCTCAAATAGGGCATCATTCCAATGTCAATAATTGCGAGATTTTTGCTTCATATTCAGTTGAACCGTCCGAAAAAATCACTTTATTTTCTATTACGGCGGCAGGGGCAGTTTTTCAGAGGTACTCGTTAGTTTTTGTCACTGACGGCAGTCACAACTTCACACTTGACAGATCCTCATCGTTCTCTATCAGCAAACTCGGGGAAGTGCGAGCGTGATCGGAGAACATGCTCCGTCTCGACCCGAACAGAAAAAAGAATACTCAGAGATCGAAGTCGAACGCGATTGAAATACACTTGACATGCTCAGAGTCGAAAAGTCGCTAAGCCGAACTCAACCCATAAAACTTCTGATTTCTGAATATATTGAAGGCAATTGAGAATCTTTGAATGGACATATAAAAGTCATAATTTCCCCTAAATGAGACCTTCATGTAAGGGATGCTTCCTGCATACAACAATTTACGTGGATGAATAGTTCTCAATCGACTTGCAGTAAAATGTTCATTGCACATGATGTAGTCAGTAGTGTTTGCAGTCCTTTACGTCCTAAAAATTTTATCCACTTCGTAGCACTGAAAATAAAAATGAATGAATGACCGAGTCACATGTTACCAGTTTTAATACTTACATTCCCATTTTCCTTAATAAAATTCGTTTTATTTGATCCACAGTTCTTCACCATACAATAATTTTCGAACAATATTCTGAGGTTTTCGCCAAGAAATTAGACAAAAATTTCAATAATCAGCAACCAAAACGGGCTTGAAAAACAAAAGGCGATACGAGGTTGTCTAGGGTTTGTCTAACCCCTAATTGAATAACAACAATGGCGCCACGCTCAACTCACAGTGGAGAAAACGTTTGTAATAAATGTGCCAAAGAAGTGAAAATTTTCGTAACTTGTGCCAAGTGTTATAAGACATACCATCCTAGTTGTGTGTTAAAAATTTGTGGATTATACGTAGGAGGTTGCGGAGAAATAATTTGTTGTGACGACATAACCTCTAAACGTTCTGGAGAATGCTTGTGCGAAGAGAAGGATGTCGAAATACAAAAACTGAAAAGTCGTATTTCAGAATTAAACGAATTCTGTTTTGAAGAATCAATCAGTAGACAACAAACATCGATGCAGGCTGAAAACTGCTGCACTGATGATGGGTCTGCCACTCTACCAGAACCAGAGAATGTGAGAGAAGAGGACGCAGTTATGGAGGTGAAATATCTTAATATAATTATAGAAGAAAAAACGAAGCTAGTCGAAGAATTGCAGGATAAAATAAAAGTTATGAAAAAGTATACATCACTACTCGAAAAAATCGATGTAGAACACGAGGCGCCATCTTCTAGACCAATATCGCCGGAATGGAATAGAAAACTTTGTCAACAATCTGACATTGATAAGACTGCTCCTACTATCATCGTAGAGAAATCTGCAATACCAACCTCAATAGTTAATAAATCTGAATCCAGAGAGAAAACTGCAGATAAAACAGAAATCGACACGAGTATGGAGATTATAGAAAGGAGAAGAAGGAAAAAAGATAACTCCTATAAAACAGAATCAAAATACAAAAGAACTAAAAAGGAAAATCTATCTGCGAAAAGGAAGGAAGCTGGCGTTACTGGAACCGGAGACAATTTGGCCCAATTTTCGGGAGCCCCAAGACTCGCATGGATTTATTTGGGACGAGTAAGCAAGAATGTGGAGGAGAATCAAATTGAGAGCCATCTCAAAAATCATTTTCCCGATGAAAATTTTATAGTCGAGAAACTCCCCAAACGAGATGAATCTAGAAGCTCATCATTTAGGATTGGTGCTAACTTGGCTCTTGTGGAGAAGCTTTATAGGTCGGAGATCTGGCCTCTGGGAGTGGTTGTGAGGAGATTCAGGTTTTTTCGTGGAGGGAGAGAATCAGAAGGACAGAAACGTCAAGGAGAGACTACAAAAATCTAAAAAAAGGACGCTTAAAAAAACATCTAAAGACGCAATACTGAATGCCAATCTCCAAAGTCTGAGAAATAAACTCGAAACAGCGGATTTCGTACTGAACACAGAAAATTATAAAATAGCGTGTATAACTGAACATTGGATGCCTGACGACGAATTGAAATGTGTTAATATTCCGAACTATAGGGTAGCGACTTTCTTCGCCCGCGAAAGATTCGAACATGGTGGCAGCCTGATACTGATCAGGGATAATTACGAGTGTGATCCAGTTGTAGCAATAAACAAAATGTCTGTTGAGAAACATATTGAAATGTGTGCTGTCTTCGAGAGGTCTTCTGATACCCACTATTTGTGCGTTTATAGACCCCCAAAGGGCGACTTCAACTTGTTCTTGGAGCGACTGTGCGAGGCTCTGAATTTTATATTCGACCAACCTCATCATAATGTCGTGGTTGCGGGTGACTTCAATGTTTGTTTCGATGAGGCAAACAACGAGAAAATGAAACTGCAGGAAATGCTGACAACATTCGGTATGCACATTGCACTCAGCGAGCCAACCCGTATAACACTGACGTCGAGTAACTGCATTGACAACATATTTACAAATATAAACCCTGATGTTTATAATGCATCCACGGTGAATCATCACTTATCGGATCATCTGTCGCAAAGATTAGATATCCAGCGGGTAGACATTCCTAAAAAACATGAATGCAGAATTACTCATATCGTAAATGAGAACAATATATCTCTCTTCTGTAAACGGTTGGAAGGCACAGACTGGGGCTTTGTTAGAACGAACTCAGTGGCTGCGTCTTACAGAAAATTTCATGAAATAACAACTGACATATTCAAACAATGTTTTCCAATGAAGAGTATTCGAGTTTCTCGAAAACAATTCTGGGATAGTCCTGAGGTTGTCGAATTGAAAAAGAAAGTGGACGCAGCCCACACTATTTTTATGGTCAAAAGAAATGATGACTCGAGAAGATTGTACATGAGGTTGAAAAAAGAACTTAAGCAACTTATAACCATGACAATAAAAAATAAAAATATACAGTTCGTGAACGAATCCGACAATAAAAACCGCGCTATATGGAAGATCATCAATTCTAAGATAAAGAGCAGAAAAGTGGATAGTAACCTGACGAGATTGTCAGCGGAGGACCTCAATGAATATTTTTCAACAGTAGTTGACAAATTAAGTATACCGCAGTCATCCAGAGATCAGCGGAAACTTATTGAAAAACAAAAGGATTAAAGATTCCGGCTCATTCTTTCTGGCGCCGACAACACCTGAGGAAATCATGGGAGCTGTAGCCGATATGAAAATGAAAATGTCGCGGGACATTTATGGTTTCTCGGTAAATTTGCTGAAAAGGTGCATTCACTGCCTGGCTGATCCACTTACAGTCCTCGTGAATCGCTGTTTTGAGGAGGGCTACTTTCCTGACGAGTTGAAGGTGGCAAAAATCATACCGGTACATAAGAAGGGGGACGAAGAAGATCACAACAATTATAGACCAATATCGATACTGCCAGCTATGTCGAAAATTTTTGAATCTCTTTTCAAAACAAGAATTGTTTCGTTCCTTGAGAAGAATAACCTACTCAGCGACAAACAACATGGATTTAGGAGGATGAGGTCGACTACTACCGCGCTAGTCAAAATGATGGAGTTTTTCGTTGAGGCGTTGGATAACTCTGAAGAGGCCGTACTAACCTGCATGGACCTCAGCAAAGCTTTCGACTGTGTCAGTCATAGCAAATTACTCTCTAAGTTGGAGTATATTGGCGTTAGAGGTACACCATTGAAATTTATGAAAGCATATTTGGAAAATCGAAAACAGGTTGTGGACCTAAATGGGAGCGTGTCATCTATGAGAGAAATCACGTCAGGGGTGCCCCAAGGATCAATACTCGGACCAATTTTATTCCTCATTTATATCGACGACCTAGTGGATAACGTGACGACGGATGAAGAGGTGCTTTTTGCTGATGATGTCTCATTCCTAAACAGAGCAAAGGATGAGAAGTTACTCCGTGAAAAGTCAGGAAATTCGATGGAAGGAGCTGTTCAATGGTTCAACAGCAATGACTTGAAAGTGAACACAGACAAAACGCAGGAACTGGTAATATCAACAAAATTTCACAACATCGAGAATATAAATCTGCTGGGAGTAACAGTCGGTGGAAATTTGACATGGACACAACATGTTAATGAGTTGTGTAGCAAGCTGTCGACTGCAATATTCGCCATAAGACAGCTTAAGAACTTACTGACTGAAAAGGAAGCGCTTCTCACCTATTTTACGCAATTCCACGGAAGAATGACCTACGGTATAATCCTATGGGGAGGGTCTCCGGATGCTGATAGGGTTTTCATGAAGCAAAAATGTGCATTAAGGGTGATGATTGGAGTTAATAGGATGACCAGCTGCAGGCCGTTTTTTAAGAGATATGGCATACTCACAGCTCCATGCTGTTATATTCTCGAGTGCCTCCTGTACATTCATAGAAATAAGAATACTCTTCTGAAACACTCCGCTATACACGATCACTAAACAAGAGCTAAAGACAAATTCATAATACCCAGACATCGATTGAAGAGGACGCAGAATAACCACATTTTCCACGGAGTGGGAATGTATAATAAACTTCCAGCTCAGGTTACCTCCCTTCGTTGTGAGGCTTTCAAGAGGATGGTCAAGTCCCTTCTTGCCGAGAATGCTTTCTACTCAATGGATGAGTTCATGTCTCATCGGTTCTAGTCTGTCACATTGTATGTCTTTGTGTGTTATTTGTCTGATTGTCTTATACATTTATATGTATATCTTGAAATTTGAAACCTTACTTTTGTATGTATCAAGTCATACAATTGTTTATCTTTTTTGACATACCCTGTAAGATTTTTGAGGGAAATAAATTGATTTGATTTGATTTGATATAGATACGAGAATCAAAACATTCAAAACTTGTTTGATCAAAATGGCCATATGACTCTGACATCTCGCAAAATTTCATATGTCCCTCGAATTAATATTCTAACCAGTCTTGGGGCCTTAAAACACATTTGAAACACAGATGGCGCTCACATCATTTTAGTCGCTTCGTTTCCTATCTTTCTACTCTATAATTTTTGATTTTCAGGGCGTAAAGGCCTGCAAACACTACTGACTACACCATGTGCAATGAACAGTTTACTGCAAGTCGATTGAGAACTTTTCATCCACGTGAATTGTTGTATGCAAGAAGCATCCCTTACATGAAGGGCTCATTTAGGGGAAATTATGACTTCATATCAGCACACAAGATTAGCATCTTAGGCTGGATGAATTCCTTCATTTTACAGAGTAGAAAAAAATGTTTGTTATTGAGTACTCTGTAAGTAGTAAGTATATCTGCCTGTAAAACTATTTGATTTATTTAACTTGTTAATAAAGTTTGATTTGATACGTCCATTCAAAGATTCTCAATTGCCTTCAATATATTCAGAAATGCAAAAGTTTTATGGATTTCGATTTGGGAATCGGGTGACTGTCAAATTGTTGTTTGGAAAGTCAAAGTTTTATGAAACATTCTGTGAGTGTTTTGTTCATTCATCAATCAATTCGTATATTGTGTCATAAAAAGACATAGACATATAGACATAGACTGTGCCTTCCCTTTCTATCTATGCATGAAATACGGTTAAAAAAAGTGACAGAGAGAAACGCACGTCGGGAATGCAGTTGTCTCTTTCTAGAATTTTGATTGGTCTACACTCACCTCTATGTGAACAAAAAAGAGACAGGTAAATTCCCGACGGTCATCTCTCTTTCTATGAAAAAAGCCAATTTCATGCTGTCATTGCTCAGTCCATGTCTCTATGTCTATGTAAAAAGACCATACCATGAAGGAATTATACTGACGGGCTTGAATACAGGTCTTGCATGTATACCTCTGTAAGGTTTTTTTTTCAATTGTGGTTCTGAAAATTTTGTAAATAATATGTAAGTAACGGAAATGTGTATCCTATGACGGTAAATTGAATATTGGTTCATATCAATTTCTGATATAAATTGTACAAATTCAACTCAGTTTATTAATTCAAAACGTTTTCACAGAAAAAACACCTTTGACATACCTATAGCAGATAACCATATACTCTTCTATCTTAGTGAAAGTAATTATCAGTTCGCATATTGTAGAATACAGACGTATACTTTGTGCTCCACGAGTTCTTCTATTATTCGGTACCGTTCTTACTTAAGTGTGTAAGCAGGTAAAGAATAGATTATCTCTTGACTTCTACTTACATTTTCAAACCGATTGGCCGCAGTTATTAGATCCTTGAGGGTATTTACATTCAATTTTTTGTTTTCATTTACATTCGCCGATTATTATCAGCGCGTGAGAACATACATCCAGCTCAGCGCGCCGTACATATCTGACGGTTCCCTCACGGTGTGTTACGTTGATCCTTGATCCATTCTAATCTTACTTTCCTTCATCCGCGGCCCTCCAACATCTGTGTAAGTCTTTCTTATAGGCCCAAGAAAGTGAAGAGTCCTAATTGTATCTTCCTTTTTATTCTCGAAAGCGCTGTTTCCGATATGGCTCGTGCTTGTTCCGTTTGCGCCAAATCTATCTCGACCAACCATAAACATATTTCGTGCGCTAAATGTAGCAAGGATTTTCATTTGGGTTGTGTAAATCTAACTGATAGGGAATTAAATTATTTCAAGGGAGCCTCTAACGTGTGGTGCTGTTCTGCTTGTACTACGAACGAACGTATATTGCGTAGTAACTCTGGTGGTGGACACCCGATTTCACCGTCTCCTTCACGGCCTCCCACTCCCCAGTTACCATCGGATGGCCCTTTGACTGTTCAACATTTCAATATGTTGATGGAGCGGATTGTGGATTTATCATCAAGTGTTGGGCGGATTGAGAAACGCCAGAATGAATTGTTCGATCAGCTTTCCGTATGTACTGAGACTTTGTCTCAGCATTCCAAGACCCTGTCTGACCATGAATCGGCCCTAGCTTTCCAACGTTCCCAGATTGAGTTGATCCAGCGTGATCAGGAGGTATTATCGGACAAGATATCTGATATTTCGAGGGGTCTGGGCGAAATCAAGCCTGGGTTGCTTTCGGCTGCTAGTCCTCAGTCAATAGTCATCCCTGAGGTTCTCGAGCGTTTTGAAAAATCCCATAATCTTCTTGCCCTCAATGTCCCTGAAGGGACTGATCCATCTGATGATTTCTCCGTGGCCTCTGATATCGTTAACTGCATATCCGAATCGGCTTGTCAAAACCTGCTCGGTGTCGATGGATTACCATCCAAGGACAAATCACGACCTGGATGGTTGAGGTTAAGGTTCTCCTACCCTCGTGTGGTCTCTAGTCTGCTGAGAAACAAATCGCGTCTAATCGCAAATAGCAGATTTCGTGATATCATATTGCGGGATGACAAAACGAAGAGTCAGGTGGCTGAGCTCGATTCATTGCGAAGGGAGCTCAAGAGAAGACAGTCCAATGGTGAAAAGCATATCACGATAAAGTATGTAAAGGGATCTCCAACAATAATACAGACGACTGATACTAAAAGTTCCCCATCCCTTCCTGATGCTTCGGGGGACTCCAGGTGTGGCCAATAATGTACAGTAACGTCCAGTCCCTCTCTTCTAAATTTTTTGAAATTTTAACTTATGTCCAATTACATCAACCTAGTCTTATTTTTTTCTCCGAAACTTGGCTGAAACCATCCTTACCTAGCAGCATATTCCATATTCCAAACTACACTTTATATCGTGATGATAACAACGTAACCATAGGGCACTGTGGAGTGTGTATTTATGTGCGGGACACCATTGCTGATTTTTTCACTGTTGAAGCTGCACACTACGACTGGTCGGGTATCGATAGTATTTTTTTGAAAATCCATAAAAGCAGATTTTCCCTCTTAACTGGGTGTATTTATCGCCCCCGTCCTTGTCCTGGTGACTCAGATTTCGTGGAATTTCTCCAGAATGCTACAATTCATCATAGCAATATTTTTGTAACTGTCCAGATATTGAATGGCCTCTCAACGGTTTACCGCCCTTTGGTTCCCCCTCCTATCCCTATGCGGACCTCATCAGCAAGACGGCCTATCAACAATTAGTAGATAAACCGACTAGATTCAGAATCGGTCAGGTGCCCTCATTACTCGATCTTATCTTGGTGACGGACTCCAACCTCGTTTCTAATATTGACTATTTACCACCGTTTGGAAAATCTGACCATATCACCTTGTCAACGGAACTACAATTCCGACTTCTGTGTCCAAATTCTAAATCCACTAAAGAAATCCGCAATATCGATTATAACAAAGCATCCGAACTACTGCAATCTATAAACTGGTCTCTGATTTTTGAGAATGAGGAAGATGTTGATGCAATGTGGTGTTCCTTCTTGAAGATGGTTGACGAGGTTATTACGTCTTGCACGACCGTTCGCTCGGTTAGGGTGCACATTGCGAAACCGTGGATCAATGATGGAGTCTTGAGAATGGCTAGAAGAAAGAAGGCCCTATGGCAGAAATACCTTCGGACAAGATCAACCTGTGATTTTCAGAATCATCGTACTTACTCCAACTACTTTTCCGCCACACTAAAGCAGGCTAAAGTTCAGTATGAGAGGGGACTGGCTACTTCTGTGAACAGGAAGAAATTCTTCAAATACCTCAAGTCTACGATGAGCGGGGGAGTTAGTTTCCCAACCGTTCGCAACAAGGATGGCCGTCTCTGTAAGGATTCCCTCGAAACGGCCGGTGTGTTTGCTGATGTCTTCTCTTCTGCATTCGTTAGTGAGCCTGATGGCCCTCCTCCAGAAGTTAAGTTACCTCGAGTCTCTGGTGAAATTTCCGACATCGTGATCAGTGAGGAGGTTGTTCGTGGGTACTTACTTCAGCTCAGGGATACTGCTCCTGGCCTGGATGGCCTTTCTTCTAAACTTTTCCGTTGTTGCGCTCATTCCCTGGCTTTGCCCCTATACAAAATATTTTCCTGTTCCCTCAAATATTCTACCCTCCCTAAAGACTGGCTTACTGCATCCATAACACCGGTTTTCAAGAAAGGGGACAAACTATCACCGCACAACTATAGGCCCATAAGTGTACTATCAACGGCTTCGAAAGTCCTGGAAAGAATCGTGTCCGATCATATTACCCAGTTTGCTTTGGCTAATGGCGTTATTCCTAATGAACAACATGGATTCTTGTCTGGTCGCTCCACAATAACCAACCTCATTTTATGCATCAATGAGTGGACTAAAGCCTGGGACCAGGGGATGCCGGTGGATGTACTTTATCTTGATTTTTCCAGGGCCTTTGATAAGGTCCCCCACCGTCGACTGCTTGCTAAGCTTTCACATCTTGGAATCAGGGGAAGTATACTTGCTTGGATTAAGGCTTATCTATCCAACCGAACTTTTCGAGTTAGGGTTAATCGCTCTCTCTCCGTACAAGATGTGCCTTTGACATCTGGTGTCCCCCAGGGTTCCGTTCTTGGCCCTATCTTATTTTTATTATTCACTTCCGATCTCCCCAGATTGCTCCGCTCTGCTTGTTCTATGTTTGCAGATGATACTAAAATTTACAACTTTCCTCTTTCTAACTACGATACACTGCAACGTGACCTGCATGCAATTAGTGTTTGGTGTGACAACTGGTTACTGCCCTTGAATGTGGATAAGTGTTGTGTGCTTCATATCGGTAGGAACAACCCGAGAAGAGAGTATAGCATCAGTGGTGTAAAGCTAGGAAGTGTATCAAGTCATTGTGACCTTGGTGTGACCATTACCGAAGATCTACGTTGGTCAAATCATATTTCCACTATCACTGCCAGAGCCAGACAGATGACTTATGCCATCCAGAAGTCATTTTGTGGATGTGACGTTGACACCCTGAAACTTCTTTACACCAGCTACATTAGACCAACTTTAGAGTATGCTGGCCCAGTTTGGTGGCCTTCCACACGTGCCGATGAATGTCGTCTTGAGTCAGTGCAGCGTTGGATTACTCGAATACCATTCGGAATAATTCGTCCTTCCTACGAGGACAGGCTCAATATTTTCCGATTGACATCGTGGCCTATATACACTTAATTCCAACAATTTGAGAGGACACCAGTTTAAATTGCTTAAGGACAAGTTCGTAACCCCACAACGCCACAGTTTTCTAACAAACAGAATATTCGAGAGATGGAACCGTTTGCCGAGTAACGTGATTGATGCTGGGACTGTCAACGGATTTAAGAATGGACTGGATCTTTTTGGAGCAAGTTCTACTTCTACTTTTGTGTGAACTTCGTTTTGTAAATTTCTGTCTGAGTTTATAGGAAATTTTCCTCTACTCTTATACTTATGTAATAATAATAATAATAAAAGCTCTATTCGTTGTTCATAATTTCAAAATTTTGTAAATTTTTTATAGATTTCAAATAAAAATTTATCACATCCAACTGCGTATTTCATTGATACCAATCGATTCCAAACACAATGTTCAGATGAAAACTAACATTCTGGTCACAAAACAAAAAAAAATCATTTTATTTTGTCGCTCAGGATGTTTGTTTTCTGATCTCAACAAGATCAATATTGAAATTCAATACAAGGAATAGAATTCGAATTTCGCGCCCCTCAATCATAAAACAGAAAACTGTTATTAAACATTTTTTCTGTATTGATAATACGTTTTCTGCGACATCTCATTGTCAAATGTGTTTTCACTGGCCCAAATTTAGTCGGTTTTTAGTACTAGCGGTATGTGGGCGTTTCCTATCTTTCTACTCTATATCTTTGATTTCGGTGCTTTCAGATGAAATTATTCGACGAATAACAATTCTATGAAAACACGGTATACTACTTTTCACAGATTAATGTAAAATAAGACACCGCATTATAGAAATTGTCATAATTCCAACTAGAAAGAAAATATTTCGTGAAAATCACACACAGAATAACCATGCATACATCCAGAATCTAAACAATTCAACCAATAATGACGTACCGACATTCGATCTATGACAAATAAAATCTTATTAACGAGTTTCAATGACAGATTTATTCGATGAATAACACTATCTAAAAGTGAAAAGACTGCATTTTTATTTATCCTAAGAATAAGACTTATGTATCTATGGAATAAATTTAGTTATTCGCACGTGAAAGTACCGGGCCTCAGTATGAGATTTAGATAACACAGCGAAACGACCTGGATACTGGATCCGAAAAATGCCTTCACAAAATTATTCCTCCAGTATTATCATGAGAAATGTTGACATCATGGTATCTAACTGAGTGATTTGACACAACGATTCTGGGTCACCGATGCCAGATAAGCAGTAAGCACAACTTTCTCAAAATGTTTGAAATGTAGGAAGCGTAGAGCACAACCTAATATTCCGATAATGGGACAATTACCTACTTCAAGATTGAATTCCAACGTTATTCCTTTCACATTTACCGGAATTGACTATTTTGGCCCTATGTATGTTTCAGTTGGAAGAAGAAAAGGGAAACGATGGGGAGTTATTTTCACATGCTTGTCAGTTAGAGATGAATTTGACAATAAATTTGGAGAAGAACTTGCTATAAAAGGAATAAAATTGAAGTTTATACCACCTGGAGCACCGCACATGGGCGGTTCTTAGGAGAGAGGGATACAATCCGTAAAGAAGACTTTTCACGCGAGTTTGAATAGCCAGACCCTCAAGGATGAACTTCTTTTGACACTGTTTGGTGAAGTTGAGAATATCATTAACTGTAGACCGATAACACATGTATCAGTGGATATAGACGACCCGGAACCGCTGACACCAAATCATTTTATTTTGGGAAAATCTCTTGGAAACGATATTCCTGAAAATATGATGAAGTCATTCGAAGATGGAAGAAATCTTAAGAAACAGTGGAGAAAGTCACAGCAATTGATAGATTGTTTTTGGCGTAGGTGGGTCAAAGAGTACATTCCTAGACTAATGTGTAGAACAAAATAGATTGATAATAATGATTCTATCGAAGAAGGGGGAATCGTGATAATTGTAGACGAGAATGCTCCAAAGAATAGTTGGAAACTTGCAGTAGTGCAGAAATTGTTTCCAGGACCACATGGAATGTAGAAGTCAAACGGACTATATAAACGTCCGGTTTCAAAGCTGAGTCCCTTGAAAACGGAAGATGCTGATGAAAATTAGATTTGCCACCAAGGGGAGAATGTTACATATTCGACATCTAGGCGACATTGAGTTCATATTTGAAGGAAAATGGTTGCCTAGACAATAGGAATTAATTAATAATTTGATTTGTCATACATTTTTTGCCTCTGTAGTCCGAGAGCTGGCAGCAAAAACAACTACCTCATAAGTTACCAAAGGTTTGGTTTGGCACTTTGGTTCATTTTAATGATGTGAACTTGAAACATTCCGTCTGCCGTCCGTGAGTGGTCGCCTTATTAGATAAAAAAATTGAAAAGATGTGAAAAAATCGATTAGAACTTACAATTATTACCAAGATGAATGTTGTGTCAAAATGGTCTAGGATCTCAACTGAATTGAAATCGTAAGCGTCTGCCAACAGGGGTGGTCGTTATTTTGAAATACAGGGTGGTATAGATCATAACAAAGAAATTTCAACCACGTATTCTACATCAAAAATAAGCCCTAGTTTGTCATATAAACATATGTCGAGAAATGTTTCCTCTCCGAGATACGGGGTGTTAAAATTATAGAAAAAAAATGTTTTTTATTAATAACTTTCACACTGCTTCAAATATTTTTATGAGATTTGAGACATAGGTTTTGAGCTTCAAGGAGCACTTTTTGCATGAAATTATTTCCTTTCTTTTCTACCAGTGGCGTCCGTACTGCAGCGAGACTGAATATTTTCAGATAAAAAAATTATACGCCACTGGTTTTTCCGAAAATAACAATTACTATTTAAATCCTCATTTAATTTGGAGCAAATTCGGTTTCTTGACTTTTTGCTGCACGATGCACCGTTTCCGGTTGAAAAAATAAAACACATTCTCATGCATGAAGAAATCGCCAATATTTGATATAGCAATAAAAAGCTTACTACGGTTTTGTAGCAATTTTCTAAGATTAGATGAATTCAACACACACCCAACTCCTATTTTTAGGGTAGAATAATGTGATGAAAAAACTTAAATGACAGTTTCGGTTTCCAATTACTTGTTTAAATTCAATACAGGCATAACCATATAAGACTATAATTTCCTTATTGTGGAAAGCGAAGTGTGCCATGGAGAAAAAAACTGTTGTCAGCTTCGAACATTTATTTGAAGTTTGACAGTAATTTATTTATCACAGTGATAAGTCAGTTTCTCTTCAACAACTAAATGCCTTTTTGTTTTACGAGTCAGGAACAAGCCGATATCCATTTCTGTTATGGAGTGGCAAATGGAAACTCGGCGGAAGCAGCTAGGGAGTACCGTAGAAGATTTCCGAGAAGACGCCATCCGCATTCCTCAGTGTTTGTCAACATTCACCAACGATTCAGAACTAATGGACTTAATACTAGATCTGATGAACGGCAGAATAGGGTGAATATTGGACAAGAAAGGAACAATAACAGGATTCTTCGTGAATTTGATAGGAATCCAACAACAAGCAGTCGAATAGCAGCTCGCACACTTCGATTTTCTAAGTCAAAAATTTTTCGAGTTTTAAAAAAGGACCGTCGACATGTTTTCCATTTACAACCCGTCCAAGGTTTACGAGAAGGTGATGGACAGCGAAGGTTATTTTTTTGCCAATGGATTCTTCGTTAAATTGAGCAGAATAGAGATTTTTTTACCATATTATAGACCGATGAATCGTGTTTTACTCGTCGGGGCGTGGTGAACTTTCATAACCAGCATGTATGGGCCCACGAAAATCCACATCCCATTCGACCAAGAAATTTCCAACAGTCTCGAGTGAAATCTTGACAGAAGAAGACGTGCTATAGTGCTCCTAGTGCTATAAAAGAGAAAGCGGAAGAAAAAGTCGAAATGAAAGTGCCCACTAATAAAGCTACGGAATATTTTATTCCGTCTGTGAAGTTTGTGTAGGTTCTATATTTGTTATCGGAATTTTAATTCGTTAAAATTTTCAAAGTTGGAGTTCATCTCCAGTGTCCAGATTTTTTATCGTTGGTACTGCAAAAAACATCAGGTGAGCTTATTTTTCGTATCTTTTTTCTGATTTTCATCATAGCGTAGAAAACTTTTGGGCTTTATACCATAGTTTTATATTAGACTATTTCAGTGAAGATTCCTGAATATTAATTGAATTGATGATGGGCTTAAAGGTCTAGAGGGGTTTAAAGAAAACCAACTCAATAAAATGCCGACAGTTTCGGTCTATATTTAGACCATCTTCAGGGCTATTATTTTCTGGTTTTCCGTGTTTTCACTTTCAAATTCGAAGAAAAACACAGTGCGGTGGAATGGAACATACCAGCAGTAGGAGAGCATCGATCACGACTGTCGTGACTGTCGTGATCGATGCTCTCCTACTGCTGGTATGTTCAATTCCACCGCACTGTGTTTTTCTTCGAATTTGAAAGTGAAAACACGGAAAACCAGAAAATAATAGCCCTGAAGATGGTAGAAATATAGCATCGATCACGACTGTCGTGATCGATGCTCTCCTACTGCTGGTATGTTCAATTCCACCGCACTGTGTTTTTCTTCGAATTTGAAAGTGAAAACACGGAAAACCAGAAAATAATAGCCCTGAAGATGGTCTAAATATAGACCGAAATTGTCGGCATTTTATTGAGTTGGTTTTCTTTAAACCCTTCTAGACCTTTAAGCCCATCATCAATTCAATTAATCAACAGAGGTCATTAACAGCATACTTATTCCTGAATATTTCATTAATTTCAAATTGTTTGATATTTTGAGAAATCTGAGTATAAAACCATGTCGGAAACCTAAGATAATGAGGGTTCCTATATGGAAGCGACCGATGCTGAAGAATTCAGCGACGGCGAACACGAGGATCTTGTAAAGCTCAGGGAAGAGAATGGGCAATTGAAAGCTCAAATTGTCAAACTGACCGAAACTGTGTCACAGTTGGTCGGTGAGATGCGCCTCTTGAGAGAGGAAATGACCCGAAATAATATGCCAAAATCCCCCACTTACGCCACAATTACAAAACCGGTAGCGGTTTGCAAAAATAATTCCCTTAGAGGAATTGTTTCACAACCCGAAACAAGGAAAAATGATACAACTTTGGTTGCGAAGGCCCCAAACGCGCCCCTAACTAAACGCGCGCGAAAAGAAAGCTCCTCTTCTGATGAGGAGACCGTCAAGAAGACAACGGGAGTGCCTAAAAGGGATGAAATCCCACCCATCACGATGATGGGTACATCAGATTGGGTAGAGATCTCAGAAGCTTTCTATACCAAGAAATTCAGCTATAACCGGGCTACTGTAGTATATACTCAATTCTTCGACCAACTTGGAAAGGACACACAAACCAGATAGAAGAGGAAAATAAAATTTACGCCGTCATCAGGCATCTTCCAATAGACGCAGATCTGGAATTGATTAAAAATGACCTGAGATTCCAGGGAATCGATGATGCTGAGGTGCCTAAAATGACATCAAACAAAACGAAAAAGCCGATACCATTATATCTGGTCAAAACGCAAAAGAAGGAGATATTCGACATCCAACGACTCTACAACCATTGTATTACAGTCGAACCAAAAAAGAAGGCAGAAAGTCCAAGCCAATGCTTCAGATGCCAAAGGTACAGACACGCACAAAATAAATGCTGGAGAAATGTGGAGATGTGTGAAGTGTTCGGGAAACCATAGCAGCAAAGATTGTGAACTCACCAGGAAAGGTGAAGAAAGAAACGCTACATGCGTTTTATGTGGTGAAGAAGGCCATCCAGCAAGCTACAAGGCTTGTAGCGAATTTAAGCTGGTGACCAGAAAGAAGAGAGCCGGCCAAAAACAGACAGAACAGAAAAAGCCCTCGAATAAAGCAACACCTGCACGAAAAGTTCAGGAAACTGTAATTACCAAAACTGCAGAACAGGAAAAGAAGAAAGAAACTTCTAAGCCTATGCAGAAGAAAGAAGAACAAAGAAGACTCAATTAAAACCGACTGTAAATAGTCAACCAGAAAAAAGAACAATATCTGAACCAGCCGATGATCTAGATATCTTCACGGAGAAAATGATAATGTTGAAATTTGAAAGAGAAATGGGGAAAAAACTCCAAGCATCATTCAGTAAACTGAATTAATGGACTTTACGGATATTAGGAAGAAAACTCTCAAGATAATCTCGTGAAACATAAATGGGATGAACACTCGGAAAGCCGAGATAGAAAAAATAATATCAGAGAGACAACCTGATATTATAGCCCTACAGGAAACAAGAATAAACCGGAACAGACGACTGAATTTTATGAATTATGAAACATATAGATGTTACACAACTACAAATACCGGAGGAGGAGTAGCAATATTGGTGAGAACAGATTTGAAACACTACTTCAAAAGTAGATCCGACGAAACACAAGGAGAAACAGAAACAGTGACGATTGTTACTGAACTGAATCGTCAAATAAATCGAAAATCGAAATTACCTCGGCATATAAGCGACCACCAAACAATTTATTGGAAGAGGAGATAAACAACATGTTGGAAGGGATAAACCCGAAAATCTGCATCGGAGATTTCGACTGTAAATCCCCATTATGGAACAGTAGAACAGAGAATATAAATGGCAAAAAACTCAAGGATTTCACCGAAAAACAAAATGCCATAGTGATTGGACCAGAGTTACCGACATATCTTGCTTTTGGAAGAGGAATACCAGATGTAATAGATATCGCGATATTGAAAAATATAACTCGAGAATTCTCTTTTGAAATTTTGGAAGATGGAACCTCAAACCACAATCCCGTCGAATTGACAATTGGAGAAGAACAAAGAGAAAAACTGATGGAAATAAGAGAATATACCAATTGGGCTAAATACAGCCATTTAATACAATCGGAAATAACAGAAATTCCAACAATAAGCACTCCAGAGGATCTGGAATGTGCGGTTGATAAACTGGAAGAGATTATATTGAAAGCTTACGAAAAAAGCACGAGAAGAGTGAAGAGACCAGCACCAAGTCATCCGCATGGCGATACGCCTAAAGAAGTAAAAGATCTTATACGAGAAAATCGAAGACTCAGAAGAATATATCGGATGAATAAAAATGATCTGAATAGAAGGAACCTCAACCGCCATAGCCAAGTTCTGAAAAATGCCCTGAAAGATCTAAGAACAAGGAGATGGAACAAAAGGGTTCAAGAACTGAATACAATCGATCATTCTGCATGGAGAATGCAAAAAAGCCTACGGGGAGAAAAGACTAAAATTCCACCCCTACACGGAGAAACGGGAATGGCGTATACTAATGCTGATAAGGCAGATGCATTGGCGGACTCGATCGAACGAGAATCGAGAATAAATTACAGGATAGACGACGAAAATGAAGATTTGGAAGAACTGGTTGAAGAAAATGATGAAGAAATGGATGAATTACCAGCGGCTGCTGAAATAGACAAGCCAACATCGCCAAATGAAATCAGGGAAATAATTAGAAGTTTGAAGAAGAGGAAAGCTCCCGGAAGCGATAAAATAACGAATGTTATGTTAAAGAAATTACCTAGAAAAGGTATAGCCGCTCTAACAAATATCGCGAATGGAATCATGAGGACAGAACACTACCCAGAAAAATGGAAAACAGCGGAAGTCATAGTATTCAATAAACCATTCAAAGAGAAGAAGTTCCCACAAAACTACAGACCGATAAGTCTACTGTCGGCGTTAGGAAAAGTAGTAGAAAGGATTATCGCCACCAGGCTGAATGAGGAAACCGATAATCTGAAACTGATACCACCAGAACAGTTCGGATTCAGAAGAGAGCATTCAACAGAGTACATTACAGAGGGATTCCAAAATAAACAAGCCACAGGTTGGACGTCGATGTGAATTATGTGTTCAGCAAAATGGTTCATATTTCGAACATTTTCTTTAAGTGCGGTTTGAGTGTGGTTGTTAATGCTTATTTTTTTTTAGTTACACGTTTCGTTCACAAAAATAGTCTTATTATTATTATGTACCTACCATATCAAATTTTGGCGATTTCTTCATGCATGAGAATGTGTTTTATTTTTTCACCCGGAAACGGCGCCTCGTACAGCAAAAAGTCAAGAGACCCAATTTGCTCCAAATTGAATAAGGATTTAAAAAGTAATTTTCATTGTCGGAAAAACCAGTGGCGTATCATTTTTTTATCTGAAAATATTCAGTCTCGCTGCAGTACGGACGCCACTGGTAGAATAAAAAAGAAATGATATCATGCAAAAAGTGACGCTCAAAACCTATGTCTCAAATTTCATAAAAATATTTCAAGCAGTGTGAAAGATATTAATAAAAAACATTTTTTTTTCTATAATTTTAACACCCCGTATCTCGGAGAGGAAACATTTCTCGACATATGTTTATAGGACAAAGTAGGGCTTATTTTTGATGTAGAATACGTGGTTATTCTTGTTTATGATCTGGACCAGCCTGTATTTGACAGCGTCTGTTTCAAAATAGCGACCACCCCTGTTGGCAGACGCTTTCAATTCAGATAAGATCTTAGACCATTTTGACACAACATTCATCTTGGTAATAATTAGAAAGTTCTAATCGCTTGTTTCACATCTTCTCAATTTTTTTATCCAATAAGGCGACCACTCACGAACGGCAGACGGACGGTTTCAAGTTCACATTATTGAAATGAACCAAAGTGCCAAACCAAACCTTTGAAAACTTATGAGGCAGTTGTTTTTGCTGCCAGCTCTCGGACTACTGCCTTTCTTTTTAATAAAGACGTTGAAAAGCCAACGACTTCTCTATTTCTGTCGACGACTATCATACACTTACAGAGCATTAATAAGATTTCTACGTGATGAAAACGTTATTTTCCATATCTATCAGATCAAAATAGAAAGAGCCTACAGGATGGTTGTACGAAATTTTGATTTCAGCATCGCGAAAGATGAAATCAAAACAGAAGTTGAAAAATTATTACAAAAAGTCAGAAACATCAGCAACATAAAACACCGAAGGAAAAATCCACTTTCACTTTTTTATGTTCACTTAAAACCAAAAGCAAACAACAAATAAATATACGATACGAAATGCAAAAATAGATGTCGACCCACAAAAAGAAAACGCGAAATCATTCAATTTACCAGATGTCGAGATTGAGTGCAAACTGCAACAGGCCTTTTATGTGTGTTAAATGCGGCCAACAACGTGAGTCTAAAACTATATGCAGTATGTAAAGGAAATCACATTACAGTTACAAAGTATGCCAAGTCTACAAACTTCTGACAAGAACAAAGAATCACAATAAAACCCTCAGACAACCTGATAGACCACAAAACTTTCCAGAAACAACGTATGAAATGGAGCATGTTCCCGACAAAATAACAAACGAAAATAATGTCTTAAGCCCAATATACCCATACTTAAAACTCAGGCGATACAACAATAACGTAATGCCAGAAAACATTCATTCATTCATTCTCTCTTTAATGACCTCAGCTACTTTGGCTATGTGGTCAGGTACACATTATTTGACGTATTTCATATTTCACATTCATACCAAACATTCACAAACATCCATGGGCGCGGCGGGATTCGAACCCGCGATCTTAATGCCAGAAAAGAACTCCTCAACAGCATCGAGACATGCTCCCTAAATGTCAATCGGCCATCGAAAAAGATTCCAAGGTTTCTACTGCAGGAGGAGGATGAAATTCTCTCATCACCCAACTTAACCTCAACCTCAGCATGAAGAATTCTCGGAAAGAAGGGGCAATGAAAAAAATGTTTCATGTTAATTCCCATGAACATAAACATCGGATCATGAAAGGAAGACATGTTGTTGGTTGCTTGAATTCTGTTCTTTGGTCCAAGTGCATATCCCGTGAACGGAAACACCTCCTGTACAACATGATATTCCTGAGCATAATGTGAGTAGTATTGAACCAATTTTGCAACGAAATACACTGGGAAAATTTTTGGTGGCCAAAAAACCTGGAAAATTCCGGACTTGTTTCAGTTATTTGCTTATAACTTGTGAAAAGTTAATTTTTCTCGAAAGACCACTCTCTCCTTTTTGAAACTTTGAAATTATCAACAATCCAAAGCCAATTGCATCTCTTTAGGTCCAGTATTCACTGCAGGGCAAGGGTGTGATGCATACACTCACATTATTTTTTAACGTAGATTCAATATCTGCCATAAAAAAATGGGGTTCTAATTTGAAAAAATTGATTTTTCACGATATTGTCATCCCTAACTTTGAAAGCGATTTTTTCACCCCCTGTATCATGAATCGCAATTTCGATTTTCAACGTGGATACATCAATCTTACATCTTGAAAAATCCCAAAAATGAAAATTTTCCATCCAAAAACCTCGAAGTTATTCTTGTTTCAGCGGAGCTCTATTTTCGATTTTTTTTTTCGAATTTTCCCGCTCAGAGAGAATTTTCCAACCAAAACTGAAAATGTTACATCAAAATAACTTGAAATTTTCTAAGGAATCTATTTCTGCAATAAAAAAAAATGGTGTTCTAATTTGAAAAACGGAAGTTGACGTCATTTCCGGAAAAACCGGAGGTGCTCATGCCTTGAAAATATTTTAGATTTCATCAGCATCGTGAAACACTTATAAGTGCTGAATTTCATGAAAATACGTTCAGTAGTTTCCCGTATAAATATGGGTGAGGTTCCTCGTGAAAGACCCTGTATATCAGGTACTTTATTTCTAGCTGTAGGATGCCAGGTGACTCCTGAAACATGAAATTGTATTTATGATTTGGCGGTGTCAATATCGAATCTGAAATGAAACAAAAAAGAATGCTAACCATGCCTGGGTTTCTTTCTTGGCTCGGGCTCTATCTCGTCTTCTTCTTCAGGGTGAACGTCCAGTGGAGTTCCGTCATCCAACTCATCTTCATCTTCGCTATATGCTATGAAAACGTGAGGCGTATTGGGGCACGTCTTTCCCTGGAAAAACTTGCACAGTGCAGAGCACTTCAGTCCTGATTTGTGGCATGAACATTTCCCACCCCCACACCCTTTCTTGCACTTGCAAGAAATCATTTTTAGAAGTGCTGGGGGTGCTGATTCGTTTCGATTGGAGCTAGACCTACCGGGCTCTTTTTCCAACCCCAGTTGGTTGCCTCTTTGTTTACACCTATTCCACTTTTGAACTTGGTGGTACGTTCGGTATGAATGTTGCTTTGCAGCCTCTTGGGTTGATGGCAGACGAGCAAGTTGGACTCTGGCACTAGCAGCGGACCTAATAAACAGCTCGTACCGGATGGCATGAAGAGTATCGTCCTCCCGATCACCGTATAGGGCAACCAAGCACTGTCAGCGGATAATATCTGCTCATGAGTGGCGTCAGATTTGAGGAAGTTAGCAGCTACACCAGCCAGCTGTTGTTTCGCCATGATGGCAAGGATTTCAGTTTTTCCTTGCCCGAAAAGAGCAGAGGTTGTTTAACAACAAGTGAAGGCGTGGATGAATAGTTCTTATCCAGGGGGGAGGGACAACTGTCTTCTCCATTAAATGATGTTGAAGAGAACTGTTGATAATTAGCTCCACCTCTGTCGCCTTTCTGGAGGAATACGTTTTTTATGTTGGAGCCCAACCCATTGAGTAGAACCAACAAGTCAATATCATCTTCCGCAATTATGACGTTTTCATATTATTGTTGGCTCTTTTTCAGTGCTGTCCTGACAATAAGGCAGTCTGCGTCGTCCCGCACTTGCTTTGTCTCAATACCTTGGCTCTGCATAGAGCAGCTGGAGCTGATCAAACGCTGCTTGTTATTACAGTTGGAAAGAAATTTCTCCTGAGCAACTTTTATAAGTGTTTCGTTTTCAAAAATTATGTCGCTACATCCAGATATCGCATAACGATGAAATTGCTTTACTGATTTAGTGCTGTTGCGTGTCCCTTCCTCTGAGTAGCTATCAAACGCTATAGCTACATGATTCCTAAAGTGACGGAGAGTGCGAAATGTAGGCCGAAACAATAACGCAGATAGAGAGGTCACGTTGCCAGATGACCCAGTGAAGTCATCTACCCTCCGTCAACAGCAACAAACGTAGTTTACATAATATGTTATGGAGATATTTCCAGGGAGAGGGGTGAAAGCGCTGTATAAGGTTGATTTTGTGCCCTTCCGCATACCCTCTTCGGAAAACAGAGCCATAGGATATGGGGCCAGCTCGAAGGCAAAGTGCTCTTTCAAGTTCTCATCTGATTGTTTAGCAATGCACAGCCTTCGAAAAACTGTCAAGGGGTCTATAGAACCCTGCTTGTTCTACACCCTATTTGTGGTGGTACCCAAAGTTCTCACCTTGTTTTTGAGTGTGCCGTTTTTTCTGAAGAAATGAAGGACCTGAATCTATTTATTGAAAAATACTTTTTTTTTTTTGAATAACTCAAGATCTATCAGACCTACATACTTCGTTTTATACTTGAATTAAAGGCAAATATGTAAATGCTCTTCAACTTCTCTCGTGCTGTGAGTGTTAGTGCAAATATTCTAGCCCAAAAATGACTAAAAATGAAATTTCACACTTTTTGAAAAAATTTAAAAATGAACTTTTTGAAAGGAGACAGTGATTTTTCGTGTAAAAACAAACTTTTCACAAATAAGCAAGAAACTGAAACAAGTCCGGAATTTTCGCGATTTTTTGGCCACCAAAAATTTTCCCAGTGTATTTCGAAGTTGCAAAATTAGTATAATACTACTCACATATGTCCTAACAATATACCAAAAATTCAGCTTCCTGCAATTTTGTTGGACCTATGGAACTTTTTTTGTCTACGGCGCTCGGCCTATGTATACTATCAAACTCGAAAAATATCGTCGAAGATGTAACAGTCCTCAAATCCTTCCATGCAGGCAGTGACCACCTGCCTATGGTCCGATCAAAGATAACCATAGAAATGAGATAAAATAGAATTAGAAAATTACAAAGAACTCACGCCAACGTCTATACTAACATGCTAAGGAAAAGAAGAGAAGAATACAGATCAGAACTAAAACAACAGTTTACTAGAAATAGAGATGGACTACAAGATATGAATAGGGAAAAAGAAAACCTGAGGAGTGCCCTTGCCGAAACTTCCTAAAAAGTGGCCAGTAAAGCTCGTACAAAGAAAAACAAAATATCTGCTATCTAAGGAGAAAAGAGATCAGACAAGAAAATTATATACTCAGCTGCATGGAGAGGCTCAGCCTACCTTGCCTACTCTGACGAGCTACTCTTGATTTCAACAATACTACATTGATTCGCTCATTACCTGATTTCATTATTTCTGAAACAGTTTCGAAATCCAATACAGCTTCATAGTCCAACATAAAAACGTCCTCGATTTTGGTCATAACTTCAGCAACAGTCTTCTTTCTCAGTTCTAAAGCGCCACTGATGATATTAACCTCATCTTTATCAAGATCGTTGACGCCAGTAGTAACCTGAAAAAAAAAACTTGGTCATGTATCCAGAAATCATAAAAGGCAATAAAACGCAACTATAAGACCCTTCCAGTCATTGGCTGGGGCGCACCGGGTGCCCCCAATGAGCGTACCGCTCCTAATTTTCACCGTTCACTGGAACGGGTAGAGGCGTTACCTCCGATATGAAAAGGCCTGGGCGCTCTCGTGTGACGTCAGCATAGCGAGGCGACACTACGAAGCTCTGAGAACTAGACGTGGAACGTTTTTGGCGCGGCATTCACGTCTATTGTCCAATTTTTTCGGTTTTCTGGGATGTTTATCATTCGGAAATTATTGTCAATAATTCTGCAATGGAAGGGCTTTCGGATTAAAGAGGATGCCAGTCGTTCTTTGTCTCCCATTCGATTTCATTATGGGAAAACGAAGTTTCAAAACAAAAACCATTTTCTTATCAGTCTAAAGAATACTGCGAAAAAAAACGACAAGAATTTCATCATACAGTCTGAGAAAAGAATCATAGGTGAATGACAAAACTCATTGGAAACAAAAATTCGAATGTAATCAAGCTACAAATTTTTTCAATTTTCTGCTGTTATAGGTTTTACTTGAAGAGTCGTTTGTCTTTCCGCAATAATTTTTTAATAGTGTGTTGGTGGTTCAGGTTATCACTATATTAGCAATGCGTTCACCAGTATGGATTTGACACTTATTATCCGGCAAAAGTTCGTGTTCAAAAAAGAATTTCAAAATGAATTGCGTTAAACATGCATGCTTATTATGAAGGCTCAGGAATGTTTCTTCAAATTCGAGAAGAATTTTGTTGAATATTATATAGGCATATAAAACTATTTGAACAATAGAATCTTTTGGATAGAGCAATTTTCCTCGACTCAAACTTTTTATAAGGGTGTAATTATCTTCGACAACTAACTCGTCATTATAAATTTAATCTAACCGATAAGGTCTCACCACTCTTCGAGTCCGTTGCTGAAGAAAACTTGACTATGTTTTCTTCTGAAAAATGCAACTCACAGAATCTGCTATGTACAGATGGGTTGAAATTTTTTCTAGGATAGGAATAGCAAGCATCCTCTTGCTACACATTTTGGTGTCTGTAGGAAAACGGAATGCATGCACTTTTGGTCCATTTTTGTAGTTTCCTCTACAACTAGGAAAACAACATGAGTACGGCATTATAAATTATGTCCTAATATCACTCACAACACAAATAGTATTGAAAAGTACTTTTCACTATTCTTTAACTAAATTATTCGAAAAAGATTTAAACTTTCACCGTCACGCGCAATTCAGACTCGCCAAACTGAGTTGTCTATAAACGGCAGGCGGCAGGCCATTTTTTGGCGGGTTCTTGCATAGACCAATTAAGACCATAGACGCTCTCACGTGATTTTCGCGTTCGAAGCTTTGATTCGTCGATTCGCGATCCGCGTAAGGTGAGAGGGTTAAACGTTAGACCTCGCAGTGCTGACGTCACAGCGCTATACGTCACAAGCACCTAGGCCTTTTCTTCTCGGAGGTAACGGTAGAGGGGCTTGAAGCTCCGCGTCAGTACGTCTACCCGGTTGCACCACCCGAATTTCTGGGCTTCACACACTGGCAGATGAGGAGCGCGGTATTTGTCATATTTACTGAGGTTAGGATAGTTTAATTTGTTTAGCGCGTTCCCGTGATAGCGAGGGCATGAAGCTTTAGTGCGTTAAGCTCCGGGGTTTCGTGCACATGACTGGAAAGCAGCATAAGTCTACATTGAACTTAACTAGTTCTCCAAGCTTTTCAAAAAGCTTCTGGGAGGTATCACCCTGGTAACTAGGAAAATCAGGATAATAGCTATCACTATCAATTTACCCTTTTTTACGACATAATAACTAAGAAAATCAGTACACTCCATTTGTGAAATTTTTGGGTAGGTTCATATTTCTATAATGGATAATGTACATCAGTTGATAAGTTATACAAGAATGAAAATAAAAAAATTTTGATTTCAAATATGAGACATTAATCTTTATCTAATTGGAAGAAAAAAATACTCAAACTCAATTTTACATATGGATCAGTGGCGGCTTGTCTGTGAGGGCTATAGGGCTACAGCCCCCCATACAAGAAATCAAAAGAAATCAATCCTTTTATGCTATTTACCTTTCCTTACGATTTTCAATGAAAATATCACTTTCCACGGTTATTTATATAATTTATTAACGTAAAACTTTCATGCGACTCCTGCAGTTTTGTTTATTTCAATCATAATCTAGCAGTTCGTCCCTGCATGGGCGATGAATCGTATAGCCCCGAATTCTTGCATTCGGACAGTCATTCGGCTCCAGCCGCAACTCTTCGTGTCGGTCGTTTTAAGGAGTAAAAGGGCTACGATAAAAGTCGCCCCTATCCGCTTCATTCTAGCCGCTGCCACAGAACAGACCCATCTTGACTTACTTTATGGCCGCTGCCGGCTAGCGTATAGACAACCTAGTGTGCGTTCGTATTTGTTTACGTTTTGATGTCACGGCGGACAATAGTGTTCAAAATATTTTAAAAACTGATTTCGCGAAGCTTTCGCTGGCGGAAAAAAGCCGTATTCAACTGCTGGGTAGACCGACTCCCGATTTAAATTTAACCCAGACAGATAAAACTCCAAAAACTTCTTAAGCAAGACAATTGATAACGTATGGGCAATGGCAGGATTTAGAGATTTGAAGCACCTTAATGAAAAAATTAAGAAGCATGAGCTATCTGCCAAGCATGTAAATTGTTCGACAGAATTAGCTTTTCTGGTTACGACTAATATCGCTGCTCAATTAGAATATCGGAATAATATTATTAAGCACAACGAGCAAGTAGATAAGAACAGGTATGTTTCAAAAAGAATTATAAATTGCATAAAATTTTGCAGAAAACTGGTTTTAAAATTTCATATTTTTATTATTCAGTTTCAATGCACCTTCGAGGACGTCTCGTGTAGTCTTGTATTTTTATCCTGATCCTGTCCGTACCAACTACCGCAAGCATTTTTATATTAATAGATGTTTAACACGCTGTAACAGTATGTCACCTACTCTTCAGTTTTTTGGTTTATCATTATCGTTGTTTAAAGTGTTAGTTTTGAGTTTGTTGTAGAGTTTAAATTTTATTTTTCTTTATATTATTATGTATCAAATGGGTTGTACCGTTCATAAATTATGAGAAGCATAATGAATAAATAAATAAATAAATTATTATTCTAAAAGTAGCCCCCTAGTGAACTAGATCACGAGCCGCCACTGATATGGATACATATTATCTTTCCATATTTTTCAGTATCGTATAATAGAAAAATGAGTGGTATTAGATTGAAAAATCACCTAGTATAATTGTTCCTTTATACGATTAATGTATGTAGAAAGCGAAAAATAAACACTTTAATCCTAACGTAACTTGTTGTAAACCATGAATGGAAAAATCGCGACTATAAATGATAATCTGGATAACTGAAACATATAATTTTCGCGAATATGAAATTTGGGAATTTTTTCAACGGAAAACACTTCAAATCTAAATAGATTCATTTCTATCACACATATCTCAGATATGTGTGATGATATCTCATATGACTGAAATGTTTTTAAGAGAATTAGAACCTTCTCATAACACAATATTGGGAAACCTCTTTCAAATTCAGAATCACAGTGGTGATCCATTGTGAGTATTGAACTCCCCCATCAAAGCACAGCTATACAAAAAAAAGGATCCTGAAAGGACTCCTGAATTCTTGGTGTCTTGTAGATTTTGACCCCACCGACCAAAACATCAACAGGCACGAAAAAATAGTGGGACAAGCTTTTGATCAGAAATGAACATTTCGTCTCCGTATTTTCAACATTTCAGAGAATTCACAAAGCGAAAAACGTCTTTTTATTGTGAGAATAAGATTCCAATGTTCTAATGCGCTCTAACCTTGAAACTCGAATGCACGTTTGCACCAGAAAATAATGATTGAATTCTTAAACCACGTTTACGCATAGAATTTCTAACTCTCTCACTAAACGTGGCTTAGGAAATAGGGAATGGAATCGCGTTATCGCAAAATGCTTGATGAGTGGGTTTGAAGGTTTTGAATTACGCTAGAATTGGCTATATGAATAGAATACTTGGCATATGACATCAATCGAAGACTAATTAAATTTGGATTTCATAGCTCTCATACAGATATTAGTAATATGTGATAAACCTTGTTTTCGGCCTTCATTCATTCATTCATTGCTGTATCCCGGGAATGAATCTACAAAAAGACATAAAAAAAAAACTTATAATTTCTTGGGGCTAATTGCGACTGTGTGCCCTCCTGTGACTGAAGAGACCCAACCGTGACCTACAGATCCTTCCACACTCCGGGCATGAATAGTCACCAACCAGATCTGGCCACCGCTTAATTCTCTCATTATAACTGTGCACCATATATCTCTTCATAAACTTTTTGGGGTTTTCACTCCCAATCTCTGAAACAAAATCAATTAAAAATGAAATCAACGATTTGCTCCTGCGTAAATTCTTGCACTAATTTGTCAGGAGCAAATTAACTAGAAAAAATTGTTGCCTGACAATGAACTCAAAATAAATAACGTTGAAATTATAATTCTTTGTAACGTTTCGGAGTCTATATCAGACTCCTTCATCAGACGAAAAAATCTACTTTTGAAAATCTTCTGAATTGTCGCTTTTTGTCTGACATTAATTTTCAACACACAGAAACAGACACTGCACAGAAACGGTAATTTCAAAATTAAATGAATCAACGTTTCTGTGCAGTCTCTGTTTCTGTGTGTTGAAAATTAATGTCAGACAAAAAGCGACAATTCAGAAGATTTTCAAAAGTAGATTTTTCCGTCTGATGAAGGTGTCTGACACTGCACAGAAACGGTAATTTCAAAATTAAATGAATCAACGTTTCTGTGCAGTCTTTGTTTCTGTGTGTTGAAAATTAATGTCAGACAAAAAGCGACAATTCAGAAGATTTTCAAAAGTAGATTTTTTCGTCTGATGAAGGTGTCTGATATAGACTCCGAAACGTTACAAAGAATTATAATTTCAACGTTATTTATTTTGAGTTCATTGTCAGGCAACAATTTCTTCTAGTTAATTTGCTCCTGACAAATTAGTGCAAGAATTTACGCAGGAGCAAATCGTTGATTTCATTTTTAATTGATTTTGTTTCAGACATTGGGAGTGAAAACCCTAAAAAGTTTATGAAGAGATGCAAAATCCTCCCAGAATAAATTTCGATCGATACCATATATCTCCACTGTAACCTGTCTAACACTAGTTGTTTCCAGTTATGATTGGCATTAACTGATTTTAGGGATTGATGTTCTGTATCCTTAAACCGCTTATACTGGCCTCCTGGTTTCAGGGCTCCCCCTGTCAATTCGCCATACAGAGCTATTTTGGGGAGTCTTGTGTCTTGCATCCTCAGAATGTGGCCGCTCCATCTGAGTCGGGCCCTCGTTACTTGAGTCTCAATTGTTGTACAACTCGCGCGTTGCAAGACTTCTGCATTCTAAACTTTGTGGAACCATCTGATGTGCATTATCTGTCTTAGATGACGTTGTTGCGTTTTTGTTCAAGCTGTTTAATATGTCGCGTCCAGCTTTCGCTTCCGTAAAGAAGCGTTGGGAGGACGACTGCTTTGTAAACAGCTGTCTTGGTCTTCAGATTGAGGTCGTGATTTTGAAACACTCTGACCTAAAGCTTCCAGAATGCCGTGATGCCGAATTGATACGGTTGTGTATTTCCGTGTCTAGGTTAGCTCAAGTATTTATGAAGCTTCCTAAGTATTTGAACAGGTCGACCTGTTCTAGGGTTTCATTCTCCAGGCTGATATGTGTTTGAAGGCTTTCTGGCGGACTTACCAGGATTTTGGTTTTGTCGATATTGAGTCTAAGGCCTAAAGCTTCGAATATATGTATTATTATTATTATTATTATTTATACAATAAGAATTTAGGTCTAACCTATAAACTCAAAAATAGAAGAAAATATAAAGCGTTCACATGCTGAAACTTAGCTGAATACAAATAAAAAAAAAAACGAAAAAAAGAAAAACAAAATCACACATTCGCCCCACCACCAGTCCACCCATCAAAAGAGTTCTTGAACCCATTCACAGACTCGGCCCCCACCACATCTACAGGCAAACGATTCCAAGAATCGAAAACCCGGTTAGACAGGAAACTCTGGCGCTGTGTTGTCCGAAACTTTTCTTTACGCAGTTTGTAGTTATGGCCTCTCAGGTTGTTCGTGTTTCTCTCGAACATGCGGCAGAAATCTTCTCCAAAATGGCCGTGGAGCGATCGGTAGGTGATAATCAAATCTCCTCTTTCACGCCGATCTCCGAATGAAGGAAGGTTGAAAATGCGAAGGCGGTGTTCGTAGGAGGGACGATATCCACGATACGGAATACGAGTGTTCCAGCGCTGGACCGACTCGAGTAGGTCCTCATCACCCTTGGTAGAAGGCCACCATACTGGACCCAAGTATTCGAGGATTGGTCTTACATACATGGTATAGAGCATCCGAACCGTGGCCACATCACTCCCCCTGAAAGTTTTCTGTAGAGCATAGGTTGTTCGCCTGGCTTTAGCACAGATGTTAGAGACATGCTCAGACCACCGCAGATCCCCAGTCACTGTGAGTCCCAGATCGCAATGACTAGCTACATCTTTCAAAGTTGTTCCATCGATGTCATACGATCTACGAGGATTGTTCCTCCCAATATGCAGTACACAACATTTATCAACATTCAGGGGAAGGAGCCAATCCCTGCACCAAGCAGAGATTGTATTGAGATCACGCTGCAGAATGTTCGAGTGACTCAGCGGAAAGTTGTAGACTTTTGTATCATCCGCAAATAGTGAGCAACTTGAGCGAATCAGACGAGGGAGGTCAGAGGTGTACAGCAAAAACAGCAATGGACCAAGGACAGAGCCCTGGGGGACTCCAGAAGTGACAAAGATATCCTTCGTAGAGAACGATTTGTCCACTCTTACTCGAAATGAGCGGTTGGACAAGAAGGCCCCTATCCAAGTCAATATTCTGCCTGTGATACCAAGATGTCGAAGCTTATGTAGCAGACGTCGGTGTGGGACTCTGTCAAAGGCTCTGGAGAAATCCAGATACAGCACATCCACCGGAAAACCCGCATCCCATGCTCTCGTCCAATCGTCCACACAGTGCATCATGTTTGTCAATGTAGAACGTCCTGGTGTGAAGCCGTGTTGTTCCTTGGGGATTATATCGTGTTCCGATGCAAACCGAACGATGTGATCGCACAATATTCTTTCCAATACCTTCGCCACTGTCGAAAGCAAAGAGATGGGCCGATAATTCAAAGGAGAGAACTTGTCTCCTTTTTTAAAAATAGGAGTTATGGAAGCTTTCAACCAGTCGGAGGGAAGTTTGGAAGCCTTCAGGGAACTTGAAAATATCATGCTCAAGGGTGCCGCTAGTGAGTCGGCACAATGCAGCAGCAGTCGAGAAGTTATGCCGTCGATACCAGGAGCTGAGTCCACTCTAACCTGCAGGAGATATTTTTTCACTAATTCCTCGTCTATTTCGACTTCAGATATTTCAGCAGCACAATGGGGGATCTGGACTTCAGGGAACGGACCATCCGGCTCTGTGGAGAATGAGGATGAAAATGTCTCAGCCAGCACATCCGCGACTTCCAAATGGCTACCACACATCTCACCAGAACCGTTGCGGATCAATGGAATGCCAACCTTGCCGCTCATGGAGGATCGTAGGTACTTGAAAAACCTTTTCCTGTTTCCTGAAGATGCAATTTTCCTCTCATATTCGAGCTTTGCTTGGTGTATATAAGTTGACAGGTGGTTTGAGTATGAACGATGAGCCTGGTAATCTCTGTCGGAACGGGTGCGGAGATACCTCTGCCATAATGATCTCTTTCGTCGGGCCATCTTCAACACCCCAGAATCAATCCAAGGACGCACTTTATTGTGTCTGACGACCCTGGTCGTAGTGCAAGCCGAAACAGTTCTGTTGACCACATTCAAGAACTCGCTCCACATCTCCTCCACGTTGTCATCGCCCCGGCAGACACCCGACCAGCCCTCAGCCAGCAGCATCTCATTAACCCTCCTGTAATCGGTATTTCGAATGACCTTAGAACAATTCTTGCTGACTGAAGGAAGATGGAACTGCAACTCTGTAGAAATCGTAAGGTGGTCAGACCTACCGAAGGGTGGTAGGTATTGTATGTCAGAAACTAAGTTGGAGTCTGAGACTAGGAACAAATCGAGCAGGGAAGGCGCCTGACCAGATCTGAACCTTGTAGGTTGTTCTATAACCTGTTGAAATGCTGATTTACTGACTAATTCAGCATATGGAAAACTGTGCGAACCGGATGAAGGCAGATGTCCAAGAGGCCATACAATATCTGGGCAGTTGAAGTCACCCGTGATGAATACATTTTCGTTAGTGGACAAAGAATCGTACAAGAACTGAACAACTTGGAGATCTGCTGGGCAAGAGCGCGGACGATAAATGCAGCCCAAAAGTAGAGAAAAATTTTTACTGGATACCTTGAGAAATAGGTTGTCAACTCCTGCCCAATCACAGTGGGAAACATCAAGTCTGAAGTTCTCCATGATAGAATTTTTCACATAGATACAGACTCCTCCGTGCCCCACCGTTATGTCACTATCGTCGCGATATAGAGTGTAGTCAGGAATGGAGAACGCACTATCACCTAATGTAGGTTTAAGCCAGGTTTCAGTAAAGAATAAAAAATATGGCTGATACGATTGAACATATGTTAAAATTTCAGGAAATTTAGACGACAACGATTGAACATTACTATATACTAAAGGCCATATTTGGAACTCATTTAGTTTTTTGAACTGTTAATACTCGATGACCCGGCCACGGACACTATTTTAGGAACTCCTTTCACATATTTTATGGTGATATGGTCTTCACCAAGCGATTGCCTTCTCTTCAGCTCCTCTCGAAGATTATTGAGTTCAACCACTTGATATTTCGTCTTATCGTCTCGTATTGAGACCCTGCGATATTGTTGGCTGGCATGAAGACGCGATTTGCTTCTCAAGAGGTTCCTTACAATTTCTGGGTTCGAGAAAGTTATCTTCAGCCACCTAGGTCGCTTCTCATCTTTAGATGGTAATCGCACAGCATTCACCAGATACCGGCTAGCTGAATCACAAATAAAATCAACCATTTCCGAAACCACCGTCATGTCCTCCGAACTGTTAGCCGTCTCTGGTACGTTCAAAGCTATCAAGTTATGGGACTTGGTTACACGGTCCACTACCTCAGATACATCCGCAGAAAAACTGTCGGAGCTAGCGGGCTTCAGTTTTGAATGAAGTTCTGCCACCTCGGCAGAAATATCAGAAACCCTTTCTGATAATGTATTATGTTCCCGCTGCATATCGTCCATATTAGACCCCAAAACCTTCAGCGAAGAGTCATGTTGTTTTAAGATCTCTGTGTGATTTGCCAGAGCAGCATTGCAATTCGCAAGTTCAGAAAACAAATCGCCTTGTCGACTCTCTATGCGCTCAATACTAGACGTTATGTTTCTCATCATCTCCATTAGAGCATTGAAGTGCTGTAAGGTTAAAGGATTATTATTTTGTTCGTCTCCTTGAGAATTGACCAAGGTATCGTTACGTATTTGGCTAGAGCTTGCTGAGTCGCTACGAAGTAATCGCTGGTTTTTGGAACACAATGGACAGTTCCACTTCTCATTTCTCTCCACCAGGTAGTCAATGTCGCGATCAGTGAGATTAATGCAATTGGGGTGAAAATACTTGGAACATTTTGTACAGGAAATTGACCTGTGAGAATTTGAGATAGACTTGGCGCATGTTGAACATGTTCGCGGCATCTTTCGTAATGATCCGTATTATAATATTAAATCAATCGATTAAGATAGGGTCAGAGGAAACAAGAAATAACTCTTCACTTTCTTGGGCCCGTAAGAAAGTCTTCCACAGATAATTGGGTAAGCCACGGAATAAGGATGGTTGACAGATGGAACGTAAGTAATGTTCTTGCAGGGGTCAGACACAATTAATTCCCCTACTGGACTCGGGATCCTCAGATGCACCAGCCGCTAGAAAACAACTCGCGTGATGCGCCGGCCGGTCGTCTGTTGTGTTAGCTCCGCGGTATGCGTCGATACAAAACAAAACAATTGAATGCGGAGTAGCACAAAAAATAACTGAATGAAAACAAATTATGAAACTAAAATCAATTCAGATTCCCTTCAAAATGCAACAGTCTTCACGTCTGAAACTAAATCTTTACCTTGTATGAGATGATAACTGAGAACTCACTACGAAAACGAAGATTAAGATAGGAACTTCGGTACACACGTCTGCCTTCAACAGTGAACGTTGTACTATGTGTGTTCATAGGTGTCCAGCATTATCTGTAGATCCTCTGGGTTGCTAGCGATAAGTGCGCAGTCGTCTGCATATTGAAGTTCCGTGATAAACTTTGAACGGGTTTTTGCTCTGAGGCGCTTCAGGTTAAATGGGCCTCCATCAAATCTGAATCTTATTCCAACACCTTTTACAGGCATACTCATGTCAGCAATTATCGAGACAGCTATGGCGAAAATATTGAACAGTAAAGGCGCTAACACGCAGCCTTGTTTTATTCCAGAGTTGGTTAAGAAATGGTCGGTTGTGCTCCAAAGCACTAAAACATGACGTGTCCAAAAATGTCCGGGAAGTGACCTTACCGGTTCAAAAGAAGAAGATTGAGGTGGTCAAAACCCCTAAAAAGAAAATTTCCCCACCTGCCAAAAGAGTGAGGAAAGACAGCACTTCATCAAATGAAGAGCTCGATAAGAAGAGAGTTGTGACACACATAGCCTCACAGAGTCTGGGCACTCAAGTGGAGGAGAAAAGAGAGAAAGTCCCCCCCAGTTACACTTAGAGGAACGTCAGAATGGACGTCAATTTCGAACGCGTTAATGCGAAACGGCATTAACTATAGCAGAGCGGCAACAGTGAAGGACGGAATTAGGATCGTGCCACAAACCCCCCAAGATCACCGAAGGACGACTGAATTTCAGAGAGTTTTACACTCTCCAACGAGAGGAGGAGCAGAAAATTTACGCGGTAGTGAGATACCTACCGATAGATGCAGATATTTCTTCGATCCTTGAGGACCACAAGGATCAAGGAATCGTTGATGACCTCGAACATTACTAAGAAGTCAATGCCCTTACTACTGGTGAAAACCCAGAATACGGGCATCTTCCAAATCAAGAGGCTGTACAACATGAATTGTGTTGTCGAACCAAAGAGAAGGACAGCAGGGCCTGGACAGTGCTATCGCTATCAACGGTATGGACATGCCCAGAGCAAATACACATTCCCATGGAGGTGCGTGAAATGTTCCGGTAATCACAGCTCCAAGGAGTGTACGCTTAACAGGGAGAACGACGAACGTAATGCTTCTTGCGTCCTTTGTGGAAAGAAAGGCCATCCAGCCAGCTACAAGGGATGTAGTGAATGGAAATTGGTCACAAAAAAGAACAAGAGATCGCCAAGATCCAACCAAACCAGCTCGAGGCCAACACAAAATACTCCGAAGCCAGCCCAAAACTCTTCGAAATTGAAGAAACCCCAGGAAACTGGAACCAAAGCAGCCAAAGAGACTAGGAAACCAGAGAAAAAGACAGAAAAGGCAAAAAACGTAAAAGAAGCCGAAACCAGGAAAGGAATTTCTGGAATCACGGAGGAACTGGATAAGTTCACGAAAAACCTCCTGAGCGCAATGATGCAGATTCTTGAAGAAATTGCCTAGAAAATCGCAAATTGACGAATATAACAAACGGAGTGATGAGGACCGAATACTACCCAAAGAGATGGAAAACTGCAGAAATTATAGTTTTCAACAAGCCTGGAAAAGAACGGAAATTTCCTCAAAATTATAGACCAATCAGTCTACTATCAGCCCTAGGAAAAATCGTCGAGAGGGTTATCGCTAAAAGGCTGAATGAGGAAACAGAAATGTTGAAGATAATTCCACCCGAACAATTTGGATTTCGACGAGAACATTCGACTGAACTCCAATTGCTACGGCTCATAGAATACGTCACCGAAGGAATGTAGACCAAACAGGCCACAGGATTAGTTCTGATGGATATCGAGAGAGCTTTTCATAGAGTATGGCACGAAGGCCTAATCTAGTTGAAAAAAGCAGGATATTCGACCAAGCTGTGCAAAATTATAAGGAACTATCTGAGGAATAGAAACTTTTATGTGAAGATAGATGGAGCAACCTCTCAAACCAGACAATTGGAAGCAGGAGTGCCTCAAGGATCGGTACTTGGACCTCTGCTTTACGTAATATACGTTCATGATATCCCGAAGACTGCTAGAAATATGCTCACCTTGTACGCAGATGACACAGGAATAGCGTTCAGACATCGACGCCCAGAGATCATACACCAGAGACTGCAGGAAACCATAGATGAATTACTCAAATGGTGCATCAAATGGAAAATCCAAATCAATGGAAGAAAGACTCAAGCAATATTACGTCAAAAGAGAAGATTGAGGATTGAAGAAAACCTTGAAGTTGATGGAGAAGAGGTTGAATGGGAAAATGAAGCAACATACCTAGGAGTGAAGCTTGACAGAGGACTAACATGTCCTCCTCCTATCGCGCGACCACAACTCACATATGGATCGGCGGCATGGGGCTTCGCATCCAAGACCCACATAAAGAGAATACAGGCCACTGAGAATAAACTCCTTAGAATGGCCATGGATGTACCCTGGTTTGTTAGGAACAAACAAATCTACAAGGACTTGGAATGGGAACCAGTTACAGAATTTATGAAGAGAAAGGTGGAAAGAATACTCGACAAAGCCAAACAACATCCAAATGAGGAACTACGAAGATTAGTCGACTACGATCCAACAGAAGAAGCTAGAAGTTCAAGAGCCTACTACCGAAGACCGAGAGATCAGTTAAGGATTTAAATGTAACCATAGCTTAACCTATAAAAGATATAGGCAGCATACAACTATCAACACGACTATGATCGTGTGAGAGTCCAGAAACCATGAGAGTCAACTGGTTAATAGGCAAAATGCCCAGAACCTATGAAGAAGCAGTTTAGGGTTTTTAGTGGGTCTCGAGCTCAGGAGAGTGAGAATCCCCACACTGTTTCCCTCTCAGGGAGGGTGTGTTCGTCTGTCTTGCAGATTTTCCCCCTGCTACACAAAAAAAAAACGTAAGAAATATATCATATCTTATTGATGAAATACCGAATTATCACATATTTCTTGATTCAATGGTTCATTCATATGTTATTCCAAGAATTTCACGGCAAAGACATAGTTAAAGGAATAGCTTCGTTCTTCGTTCAAAAAATGCCGAAGCGTTTCATGTGAAATTTTACAGTGTGCAGGGAACGACTTTACTTCAACTTCAATGAAAGTGAAGCTACTCCTACAAGTGAAGATATTGGTTAAAAACAGGAAAGATTATCATTTATTAATGACATGAGAGCGTGTCGTAACAGAAATAGAATCCATTCAGTTATTTTCGTTGCTGGCAGACATTCAAGATTGTCTATAGACAAATTAATATCCTATGTATGTTTCCGATTCGCCGTCAACACAACTGCGAAGTCGCGACACAATATTGATCAATTATTGTTATGGTAATGCAATAGAAATCTTAATGTCTGCTCTAAATTTTTCTTTATTAAAATGCTACATATGTTTCGACCCTGAGAAAAATGGGGTCATCTTCAGGAAACCAGATTTGCATTATTGTTGTGCTAAGAGAGACGGATTGTCTCTCCAGGTTCCCTTTTTATTTATTTCAAAAGGATCTTCATGTTATGACAATCAGGGAGCGGATAACATTCGAGCAAACCAATTCATAATTCCAAATTCCATAGTTTCACGTCGGTATTTCTTAAGAGGATAGGCACTGCAAATTGAATATGGTATATAAGACCATAGTGATAATTTCATTAAGATGACCATTTTATCCTTCAATAAAATTAGGCAAGTGAATCAAGATTTTCTCATTCAGAACATGTCCAATATTATGAATTTTAATAATTAATGAAAGTAATCCGGAGTCACGTTGGTTAAAATGAACAAATATGTTTACTTTCATCGTGTTGAATACCACCCAAATACCATCATAATGCGTTCGTACTCGGTTATATGATAACATTATTAATTATTACCATATGTCCTAATTGACAAAGGATCGCGCGATCAGGCGATGGTGTTGGTAGTTGCATCGCACGATAAAAAATCAAAATAAAGCTAAATGTCCTAATACAGCACCAAATTGGCTCGCGCGATGAGGAGGACGCTCGCCCTTGTTTATTTCGATATCGCGTCGAGTACATCGCCTCAACGCCTGAGATACAAACCTTTCATAAATGTACTTATATAAAGGGTTGTGAGCTGTGACCGAAGTGGTAACCGACTTCGAGCGGTCAATGAGATTGATCGCTCCAGAACAAGCAAGTTTGGTTTTGATGGCGCTATCGAACGTTGGACAGGATGGACTCTGTGGAAAATCTAATTGAATGAAGTGCTGCTTTCCAGAAAAAAATATGAAAACGCAACTGCTGACGATGAGGATACCCTTTCCTCGAAGTCGTTGGCTTCATATTTCAAGGGAATGGAAGCTGTCCAAAAATTGAGTTTGAGGAATAAAATCTAAAACCTCATCGCAGATTAAATATCCTATTCTTCTTATATCCCCGGTACCCCCCACTCAAAAGCTGCCCATTTCTCTCTTTTGTTCTCCCTTCCCGCGAATAAGTGGAAAAATTTGTCCTAAATATTTTCTAGAAAATGCGGCGGACTTTCTGGGAAAACGCCAAATTGAAAAACAAAATAAGCCCAGCGCTTTCATTTTTAATTAACAAAAACATATGCAATAAATTGTGCTACACATATGGTAGCTTGTTCCGTTGAAATTTGCAGTGCGAGTGCATATTTTGATGTCACTACAATCATTCTAAAGGATAAGGAGCTAGTTTTTCCAATGGAATTCCCTGTAACAGTAAATTTCATCAGTAAAACCGGTGCATTGGGTGCGTGTTAGGAAAACACAGCAATAATTTTAAAATATCCTAATTCATATTTGATGTAAAGATTAATAAAGATGTTTTGCAGGACTAGTTCAACCAATAGAAAACGCTATCTGATGATAGCCAACTACTTAAGAGAATATCAACAACAAAAAAACACGAAAGTGCTGGGATAACTTTCTATTCAAATTTAGCGATTTCCCGATAAATCCAACCAACTGTCTAGAAGAAAAATCAAAAGTGCGAAGCTGAATTTTTTCTTAATTTTCGATTTTCCGAGAAATAATAAGAGATACTTTCGCATGAATTCAAACAGCACTACTCAGTACATGAACAACAGAAACTATTTCAGCCATCAATACCCATTTTTATCGAAAAGTGCTTTATAAAAAAATAATTGCAATAGCACAAACATAACATAATTCAGCACAAAAAAAATTCGAAAAGTGCTAGGCAAAATTTACACACATTTCGAATCGGTAGCTCCTCGACAAAGTTATTATTGGTTTATGGTTTTTGTCGTGGAATGAGACACCTCGCTTCCTTTTATTGATTTTATTAATTATAATTCCCAAGACTACATCGACTACACGTTGAATTTTACTCTTCTTACATAACCTATATTTTTACCGACGCATCTTTCATACCATAGAGGGCAAATCATAGATAAATTCTTCATACACAATATATATTTATCTTAACATCCTCCCTCGATTTGAAATGGTTAACAAACAAAAATGAAAATCGTCTAAATATCACATTATATAGAAGCTATTTCTTAAATGAACAAATGTTTCCCTAGGTAATGCTTTAGTAAGAACATCTGCTAAATTTTGATCAGTTGATACATATTTGAGTTGTATTACATCACATGCTACTAATTCTTTTATAAAATGAACTTTAATATCAATATGTTTGGCTCGTTTTGAGTTCTCATTGCTTTTAGCCATTAAGATAGAACTTCGATTATCGCAATAAAGTATTGCTTTATTGTCCAATTTAAAGTCACTTAAAATTCCCTTCAAATTCACAAGTTCTTGAGAACACGCTGCTGCTGCTATATATTCGGCTTCTGCCGTCGACAAAGCTACACAGCTTTGCTTCTTCGAGAACCATGAAATTGGATTTTTACCATAAAATATCAGACATCCACTCACACTCTTCCTGTCTAGTTTGTCAGTAGCCCAATCTGCATCTGTATATCCATTCAATATTGTGTTTAGCTCCTGATTCTTGAAGTATGTTAGCCCTATATCCTTGGTTCCCTTCAGATATCTTAGTATACGTTTTCCTGCTTTCTACAATTGTGCAGTTGGTTTATCTAAAAATCTGCTCAGATATCCAACTGCATATGATATGTCCGGTCTGCTTGTTGTACTCAGATACATGAGGCCTCCGATCAATTGTCTGTATGGTACATTTATTATCTCATCTGCATTATAAAATCCTTTCTCCATTGGTGTTTTGATAGCATTACATGATTCCATATTGAAATATGAAATTAGTTTTTTAACAAAATTAGTTTGTCGAATTTCGATTTTATCTTCAAATCTTTTCACTTCCATACCTAAAAAACGCTTAATTTGACCCAATTTCTTTGCTTTAAATTGGTTTTCCAGCAACAAACATATTTCTTCTATGTTCTCAGATTTTCCAACAATCAAAATATCATCAACATAAATTAACATCCATATTTTTCCATTTGTATATAAACAGCAATCGTGTTGTGATCTTTTGAAATTACTCTTCAAGGCAAATTCATTAAACGTCTCGATCCATACTTTTGGTGACTCTTTCAGTCCATAAAGGGCTCTATTTAATCTTAATACTGGTGATTTGCATGTCAGGCCCTCTGGTTTTTGTATATAGATTTCTTTCTGCAATTTTCCATTTAAAAATGCAGTAGGTATATCCAGTTGTATTATATCCCAGTTTTGCTGTAAGGCAATTGATAAAATTAACCTAATTGTTGACATTCTCGCGACCGGCGAATAAATGGTTTCAAATGGGTTGTTCTCCTTCATTTGGAATCCTTTAGCGACTAATCTGGCCTTTTTGGTTCCATCCTCTTTTGTTCGAAAGACCCATTTGGTTTGAATTGCATTTTTTTCTTTCGGTAAATCGGATTCGGTCCATGTCTGTAATTTTTCATGTGAAGATAACTCCTTCTCTATGGCTTGTTTCCATGATTCCACTTTGATTGCTTCTTCATATGTGGTCGGGTCATTTTCATTTGTCGTCAATAGGCAATAGGCAGTATATATTTCATATTCGTTTAGATATTTCGGTGCTGTAATTTTTCTTCCTCTACTTGTAGTCTCTATTCTTGATGGACATTCTTCTTCTGAGTTACCTGAATGAATACTTTCTCTATCTTCTTCTTCATTATTTGTTTCTATATTGTGTTCTCTGGTTCTTTCAGTTTGTTCATTTTCTTCTTTAAAATCCATTGATCTTTGCTCTGTTTGTTTCTTCGTTATTTCTTCATAGTTTGCCTGTTTTTCATTGAACTTCACATCTCGAGAACAAATTATTTCGTCTTTCTCGTAATCCCATAATCTGTACCCAGCTCCTGTATATCCTACCATTATGCATGGTTGTGCTCGTCTTTCCAATTTATTCTGTCTTGGTAAAATAACCGCCCATGCTTGGCTTCCAAAAACTCTTAACTTTGATAGGTCGTTCCTTTTGTACCATCTTGAGGCTGGGGTTTCTCCATTGTTTGCTGTAGTGGGTGTCCTTTTAATCTCATAAGCAGAGCATAATATAGCCTCACCCCACAATTTTCTGGGTAAATTTGTTTCAACAAATTTGGTACGTACTTTATCCAGTAAACTGAGGTTCATGCGTTCAGCTACGCCGTTTTCCTGAGGACTGTATGGCATTGTATATTCCACCACAATACCCTTCTTCCTACAAAAGTCTTTAAAATAATTTGAAGTAAATTCTCCTCCATTGTCAACTCTGATTCTTTTTGTTTTCATATTATGTTGTGTTTTGATCAGTTTTACAAAATCTATAATATTCTGATCACCTTCACTTTTATTTTTCAAAGTTTAACTACCAAAAAATGAGAATAATCATCAATCAAAACCTGAAAGAATTTATGACCTTCTGGAGTTGGTGTAACTACAGGACCAGCAATGTCTGAGTGTATTAATTCTCCAATCTTTGAAGTTTGCTTATCCTTCTTATGAAAAGGATTTCTTTTACCTTTACCTTTCATACAAATTTCACAAATTTCTGTGCTATAAGGTAAATTTAATAATTTCAAGTTGTATCTATTAACATGTCCTAATCGTCTATGCCAAATATTCTCATCAGCATTGTCTGTCACTGAATAATTAATTATCCATAATATTCTCAAGAGCATTTGAATTAACATTTCCACATTTGAATTGTATATTAAGTAAGAATAAATCATTTTTTGTGTAACAATGGAAGAAACAGTCATTTTTAAATATCATCGCATGTCTCTTGCTATGCTTATCTGCCTCGAAAGTAACACTAAAATTCTTCTTTAACAATTTTGAAACAGATAGTAAGTTGTGTGACATACCTGGGACTATGAGAACATCAATTTTTATTTGTTGATTTTGACAATATCCTCTCAGTGTACCTCGTTTGTTGGAGTATAATGTTTGATCACCTTTAGCTGTACCTATTCTAACTGTTGCTATTTCTACAATGTCTGTTACATATTTTTCTAGTTCTCCAGTAACCATATGTTGGGTACATCCAGAATCCAAAATGAAGTTCCCAATTTCATTTAATTCTGTAACTGTGCTCAGAGCTATGAATGCTATATCACCGGCTTTATTTGCTACTTCTGTGTATTGTCCTGGTTGCTGATGATTACCTCTAGATTGACCTCTTGTAGAGCCCCCATAATTTCCTCTTCCATTTCTTCTTCGGCCTCTGAAGTTACCTCTCATATTTTGCTTGCACTCGGAAAATTTGTGGCCATTTTTACCACATTTGAAACAGGTATAGAATGACATTTCATTATTATTTGTTTGACCTTGTTTTGTTTGCAGTTTTATCTCTTCATCTAGAAGTCGATATTTAACAAAGTCCATTGTTATTCCTGTATTCATTGTTTCTATCGCTGTAATAACAGATTCATATTCTTCATTCAAGGAAAGTAAAAGATGACAGATCTTGTCCTCTTCTTCCATTTTTGATCCGGCATTTTCAAGATCTCTAATGATGGTATCAAAAATAAGGAAATGGTCTTCCAGTTTATCTCCTTTCTTGACATTAAGTGTAAGTAGTTTCCTTTTCAAAGTTAGTTTTGTGAAAACACTTTTCCTTTCGAAAACGTCTTGTAGAGCTTTCATCATGTTCCTTGCTGATTTAGCATCTTTAACCAAATCTAGATGTTTATCGGTGAGACACTGGACGATGACACTTTTGGCTTTGGCATCTCGTACCTTGAATTTGTTCAATTCATCGCCTGTAAAATTTTCTTCGTTGCTCACTAAAGCGTCCGCAATTTGTCGTTCCTCTAATAGTGTATTGACCCTGAATTTCCAATTATTGAAGTTGCTTGAACTCGTTAACTGTGGCAGATTTACTGTAGTGCTGGCCATCATTCACTTTGAAGTAACTTCCAATTTTCAAAATTTTACAATTGTTTTGAATCTTGTTCAAATACTAACTGGGCCCATAACCTATTATTGGTTTATGGTTTTTGTCGTGGAATGAGACACCTCGCTTCCTTTTATTGATTTTATTAATTATAGTTCCCAAGACTAAATCGACTACACGTTGAATTTTACTCTTCTTACATAACCTATATTTTTACCGACGCATCTTTCATACCATAGAGGGCAAATCATAGATAAATTCTTCATACACAATATATATTTATCTTAACAAAAGTTGCTCATTCCAACAGTTTTTAAAAATTTTTACACAGAAATAAGTGTTTATGTTTGTAGATTCTTAAAGAAAGAGACGGAGGGCCAATCTGACATCATGTATCAAAGTCGACAGACGCATTGTAGTCATTAACCGATTAACCATTGAATGGTAATATGAAAAAATATTAGTTTTTCTTAGTTTCAAGATGAAATAAAAATATGAGTATAAAAATGTAAAACTAAAATAAATATGAATTTTCTCTGCCAATCTGATCTTTTGTGATTTTACTTTTGCGCACTGCGAGAAAGAAAGTGTAATTTCAGGCACACCAATACGTGAGCAAAAGTACTTCTTTTTGTAAGCCCGAGGAAAACATTATTTCAAATATCTGGGTACTCGAAATAATCTTTCTAATTCTCGGTTCAAGAAAAGACTACAGGAATTTTCATATGACTACGGATAATCAGTGATTGATTCTAAGTAATATAACCATTCATAATAATGTATATTTTGCTTTCGTGATAAACAAAAAATGAAGATTTATTCGGCAGAAAAATTGCTTGTTCGAATTGACGAATTCAAATAGCAACAAGAAATCCAACGGTTACTGATCCAGTACCGGTCAAATGGGGTAACTTTAACCTTTCGCGGGTTACATTGGCCCACTCGTCCGGAAAAGATTATTTTCAACGTACCTTCATTTTTCAAGTGATACGAGAAACGGTAGTAGGATAGCGGTGGAATGCACTGCCGTGCAGGCAAGCTTCGTGTCGGCTGACTGCATTAGCTTGGCAACCTTCGAAGCATCGCAACAGTGAAGCGAATTTTAAACACGGGGCAACTTTTCCCAGCTGAAAGATTCTGGCGATTAATAATTTCATGATTGGTATCAATAGCGTATTTTTGGTATGTGGTTATAAACTTTTTGAGGTTTTTTGGGTGTATTGTGATAACGTTGGGTTTAATAACGTTTTATTTAAATTGGGACAACTTTGGCCTTCCAAGTAATAAAATATTTTTTTACAGATTGAACCATCATGCCCCGAATGTCCCAAAAACGATTTGATGGAAGACCATATGTCAATTACACTGCCTAGAGGTTAGAAGAGTGTACAAGAAACTGCCCATGTTCCAAAAATGAAGTTGAATCCTGATGAGTTGAGAATTGGAGATTTTGTTGTTGTTTTGTTTGATGGAAATAAATATCCTGGCAAAATTACGACCATTACAGAACAAGGACCAACAGTTCGACGTAGCTTGTCATTTAGCATTGAAAACGCTCAGCTTCGCTCAACATAGCATTCGGTGGCCGGTCGGCCTAAATATACTATTTTAAGTGTCAATCATTTAAGGCCCGTAAGATTAATGGTAGTTTATACCAAGAATGGGGGTTTAAACTTTGGATAACGATTATTTCTTAAGATCAAACATAGTTAATCCATCAAGGATGGTTCAAACTATCGATTAGTTTAAACCTTCGGGACGGTAGGTTTAAGCCATCCAAAAGGGATTAAACCCTATATATTCTATGAAACTATTTTCTACCTGCTTCTGTTTTCTGAAGTTTCTTGTTTGTTTTGATTCAAGAAATTGTGTTAAGGTTTGCGTTGCCGATTAGAGAACTATTGAGTTCAATGTTTGAAAATGAACATGGAATTGGAATATGATAGTGATTCGGATTCAGATATTGAAATCTTGCACGAGTTGAATGATTTCGATAGGTATCATGATAGACCATATACATATTATCCGTGATCGAGAAAATCATTGGGATAAATGGGATGATATCGAATCCATTCGATCTCCAAAACTTCTGCAAGAGCAATTTTGAGTGAGATTGAGAAAAAAATAAGCCACCGCACCTCAAGGTGAAACACCAACATTCAATTTCTTATTTTGTCCCAATTGCAATCCATCTTCTGAATTGATATGTTCAAAAGCAATTCCTTATTTCCACTTCGAAATTTGCCTTTCGTTAGATACTAAATATAGATATTTTCAGAAAAGAAGCACTGAATGCTATGTATCAATCATAGGTTTTACCTCACACCTCAGTAATATAACAATAATAATGCGGATACAAAGATCACAACAGAACACAATAAATAAATGAACTGATCGCTGCAGTCCGACAGAAGCACTGATCCAAAGATTCACACAGAAAACTAAGAAATGACAACCAATGAGTCACAATTAGTTCAAATAGCCATCTATTTTGGCAACTGCACAGGATTAGTTAATCTCTTCTCATTTTTTACTTGATCTTAACACGACGGTTTAAACCATAGATTAACTTTAATCGGAGATTTCTTAATCGGAAGTTTAAACTACGATTAATCTTACGGGCCTAAGTTAGACGTTTCTACGGTACTGAAGACTAGGACCCTGAAGGATTTCTCGACAGATGTAATTTACCGGATTTTATGTTCGAACGGTACAAAGACTTACATAGAACAGACAGGACGTTACAAAACTTCGGATATCGGAACATATGATGAATAGCATATAAAGAAAACTATACGGCTTTGGTAGAACATAGTAGAGATTCCTAACATATTTTCAACTTTGATGAAAGGGAGGTCAATGGCAATCAAACAAATTCGAAAAAGATTGTTACATGAAATGATTGAAATTAGGAATGGCTTGAATGTTGTTAATAGAAGAACTGACATCGAAAATTTGAATACTTCATATTATTTTCTTATATCCATGATGAACCCTTGCTATGTATTCAGTTCATGTCTGGGTTCTTCATTCAGTTTCGCTGTCTTGCCGAGTAATGAATGTGTTTATGCTAATTAGTATGGTTCATTGTTGTATTGAGGTACCGTTTTGTTTGGAAGAAAAATCATACAGTAGAGTGAGTATTTTAAGGTTAATTGTTATTTTACTTTTTATACACGTCATATTTTGTTGACCTACCTATTTTAGTTGATTTTTGAACTTCAACGTCGGTTGTTTCTGCTTGTTTTTTAAATTGTATTCCACGTGTTAATTAATTGTTATTATACCTACAACTTTCATGTTTTAATTGAGTCATCACACAAAGTTCTCTGCTATCTCTTGTAGTGTACTGAGGATATTTATAAAAACGAAGGAAACGTCGGCCTAAACATAATTGGTTTTCTTTATAATTCGACCTCAAAACCTGTCACTTCTTCTTCGATTATACATATAAAGTCGTAAACATAACTTGATCTTGTAAGGTTAATCTGTCGTCTGCTGAATAGCTTTATACTCATTTTGCCTTAGTATATAGCAGGGGCCTTAAGTCCTATATACTATATACAATCCTATAAACTATCCTATATAACATACATAGTAGAGGATAGTTCTATAAAATGGCCTTTTTCTTAACTCAAAATGGACAAGTGATGTAAACGACGGAATCAAAAAAATAGTGATTCATGCTTGTTATGTAGAATCCATCGTATGTTCTCCGCAGACTAAAAAATCTTCTCACGAAGGTTCGTGTCTTTCAAACAGGAAGGTGCTATTTCCAGAAATAGTCTTTTCTTCTAGATGTTCTTAACAGAACTATTATTATTGATTATTCAGCCCTGAACCAGTAAGGTTGAGGGGCTTAGTCTATGCCAATTTTTTTTTCTGATAATCTACTTTTTGCCATGGATATTCGATGAGAACCCCTCCAAAGTTGTTTTTTTGCAAAAATCCGGAGACGTTGCGAATCGTTTATTCATTTTATACCTCGAGAAATTTCCTCTGAGTGGTCTCTCTTATAGCAGCATAAAATATTGGTTTTTCCATTTGAGATAAGAGTATTATGCTCTTTTTCGATATAACTGAAAATAATCTTCCATAAAAATATTTCAGTCAAATAGATTAGTGTCCAAATCCAAAACCTCTTGGCATTAAGTTTAAGATCAATATGGCAACATCCAAAACATTTAAGTATGCATCGATCACCCCCCGGATAACCCTGTATAATTCTGTTAACCAACTAGAACTGTCGGACAAGTTGACCGTCCATCAATTCTGTTGATTCAAAATATTCAGCTAACAAGAAAAATTGAGTTTATTACACTTTTATGGAAACCGATTCCTATCGTTTATGTGGGTCAACACCAGATCAAAGCCCTGATATAAAGTATATATAAATACAAAAGTGACGGATATCTTGAATAAACACAAGTTTCTGATAAAAACGCAATAATTTATACCTATTCATGAACTGATATCGAGATCGTGAAATTGTGTCATAAATCCCTACTAGATGTCGATATAAATTGATTAACGTGTTACTGAAAATTGTCAAGGAATATATTATATACCAAATATTTGAATATCCGCCAAAAACACACATAACGTGAAATAGATTGTTCGATTCAAAACTTACATAGGCAGTACATGATGAAAAGATAACAAGTTATATTCTAACCCAATTGTACCGATCTAATTTAAGTACTAATCTAATTTAAGTACTAATCTACCGGTTCGAAACTCTCTGAAAAGTTTCGTGGGGGAACGTCACTCAAATATAAAACAAAAAAATCTCGAAAACAGTTGCTTGTCAAAAACTATTCGTCAGATGTCTCTTTAATTTTGGACGATCCTTCAAACCGTCATTTTGAAGCCAAGTGTATCTGTATTTTTGAAGGAACATAATGGAAAAATGATAAAATAGATTTTTTTTGGGCCAAACAGCCATCGGTGATTCCATGTTTGGGTGATCGTTATGAATTTGTCAGACCACCGTAAGTGCTTTCCGAATTTTGTTTATTTTTTTTCAGCCTTAGTAATTTCATTGACCGGAACGACAACTTCGATGACCTACTGAGACACCTGCTATCAGTTTGTCTCGACTGATGGCAGTATTTTTGTGTACGTTACCACTATATAAGCTATAATTACATTGAAACCATTGAGAGGTATTCATTGCGTACTCCATACACTTTTATTTTAGCACTCGATTGGCCATGAAATAATTTTCTCAAGTTTTTGTAACTAGAACGGAGTAAGGTTGGTACTTATGAAATGTCGTTTATGTCATAACGCCGTTGCCACAAAATATTACAAAAATGAGGAAAGTGATTGAAAAAGAGAGAAGATTTAGAATTCAGGTCCACTCATTCAAATAGTAGGTAACCCTGATATTCTAGTATATACAATATATGAGACGGTAGCGAACATATTCAATGTAAGTGAATTTATACAATGTTTTATCTGAATCTAATCAACCTATACTTTAGCTGAATGTTTCCACAATCAGAAATATTGTGAATGAAGAGGATGACAAAAAATTTCTTTCTATTGGGAGAGCCACAAAAGTGGTGTCTTTTGAGAATTTTATTTTAGGGTGAACGAATGCGAAAACATCAGAACAGAATTGTAATCTACAACAGTGATGTACCGTCCTCAACCTTTAGCCAAAAAAGATAAATGCTTCGTTGAACAGCTACCATTGTCATTTCCCTTCGAATACTTCATTTTGAACGACTGATTAATTAAATGTGAGAGAGAGAGAGAGAGAGAGAGAGAGAGAGAGAGAGAGAGAGAGAAAATAACTTTATTGAATGCTATTCAAAGGGCTAACGACCGAGGTCTTCCTGCCCATGTACAATATATATTTTATAATATAATGATATGTGAATTGTATGTGAGTCTGTGCAATATAAAATGTCTAGGATATTAAAGTAGGCTAAGTAGGTATTGAAATATAGGTTGTTCTGGTAATTTTCTTTTGGGTCTTTCAAGGTGAGATATGCTATGTGATAGTGGTTCTATTGTATCAATGTTATGCTGTTGACTGATGAATTTCTTGTTTAGTTTCTGTATTCTGCTGCTTATTGGTTCTATTTTCGTTTTCTCATAAAGATATTCGTTGGCTGGGTTATATAGTGGATTGTTCGGATGTCTTATTTTGGTGATCTTTCTCAGACTAGTGCGTTCAGCCACTTCAATCATTTTGATCGCACTTTTATTGCATTGTCCCAGGATTTGGTGACCATACTCTAGCAGAGGTCTGCAGATCATCTTATAAATTTTGCTGGCTGTATCTGTGCTGATACCTTCATTTTTGTATGTCAGTTTTCTGAAATGGTCAGCTCTGTTGATAGTTGCTTGTTTAGTTGATTTAATATGCATTTTAAAATTCAATTTGTGATCAATTATCATTCCAAGATATCTGCAATTTGTGCTTGGTTTTAAAGTGGTGTTGTCCAAGGTTAGAGTCGGTGAGTTTTGGTTGCTTTTATGGTGAAAGAGCAAAAATTTTGATTTTTTTGGGTTGAGTTTTATTCTCCATTTTCTTCACCATATAACCAAGGTGTTCTTCAATTGTTCCAATCTATTAATTGTTTCTTGTGTACTTTTACCATGAGCAATAAGTGTGGTGTCATCTGCAAACTGTAAAATATAACTGCTTTTGTTTGTAGGATGTTCTGGTAAGATATCCGAGCAATACAGGTTGTACAGAAGTGGTGATAGAAGAGAGCCTTGTGGAAGTCCTTGTCTGGGGGTGAATTTGTTGGAAAGCGAGTTCTTGACTTTTACCTGAATTGACCTGTCTGTGAGGAATTCATTAATCAATCTTGTCAGATATATGGGACAGCCCAAGCTATGTAGCTTATAAATCAGTCCAGCATGCCAAACACTGTCAAATGCTTTTTGAATATCCACAAATATTGCTGCAGTATGATTTCCCTCTTTTCTTTTACACTGTACATTCTGTGTGAGTATAATCAGTGGATGGATAGTTGATGTTTTCTGTTTGAAACCGAATTGGAAATTTGGAATTTTGTGGTTTAGTATCTTCATCATCCTGGATTTGATTATTTTCTCGAGGTTCTTTCCTATCACAGGAAGTAGGGTAATTGGTCTATAGTTTTCTAGCTTCTTGGTGTCAGCTCTTGATTTAGGAATTGTTATTAATATGCCTCTTTTCCAAATATTATGAAAACCGGATTCTCGAATACAATAGTTGTAGATTCGTATTATTTCAAGGTGTATTGGTAGGTCCAGCCTTTTTAGAATACTTCTGGGAATATTGTCATGTCCTGGAGCAGTGTTCTTACCATAATTAAGGGCTTCAAAGTATTCATTTTGATCAATTGGTGTGACATCAACTTCATTTCGCAAGGTAGGAAAAATGTTCTTGTACCAATTTTCAGTTAATTCCCTGTGATCAGCCTCAAATGACGGATCCTCATTTACACCAAAATCGTTCTGAAAGTGTGCTGAGAAGGCATCGGCGATTTCCTGATCTTTGGTAACAGGTTTTCCGTTTACTTCAATCGGTTCTTTAATTAAATGTCTGATCAATTTTTGTTCGTTTCTTCTAGGAACTAGAACTTCATCACCAAGAACTTTGAAATATGAGGTGAGATTTCTATGAACTGTGCTAAAAATGAAAATATGCGATGGCTCGCGATGTGGTATGGTTTCCTAGATTTTTAATGAAGCACTTGATGCTAATTAATCGATAGATTCCACTGCCGAGCCGTAAGGAGGAGCCAAATCGAATTTTGAAAATTTACGTAAGAACTGTACTAAAAATGAAAAAAAAAACAGTTTTTCGTGAGATCTTAACCAGAGCAGACGTATTCCATAGTGCTGTGAAAATGAAAGTAGAAGTGAAAGTGCGCACTAGCAATGCTACGGAATTTTTTATTCCGTCTGTGAAGTTTGTGTAGACTGTCTATATGTGTATGCGTTATTGGAATTTTAATTATTTGTTCGTTAAAATTTTCAAAGTTGGTGTTCCTTCTGCCAGAGTCCAGGTTTAGATCGCCGGTTCAGCAGAAAGCATCAGGTGAGCATATTTTTCGTTTCTGTTTCCTGATTTTTCTCATAGCGTAGAAAACTTTTGGCTTTATACCTGACTATTTCAGTGAAGATTCCTGAATATTTTATTATTTTCAAATTGTTTGAAATTTTGAGAAATCTGAGTATAAAACCATGTCGGAGACCTCAGATAATGAGGGTTCCTACATGGAAGCGATCGATGCTGAAGAATTCAACGACGGCGAACCCGAGGAGCTTGTAGAGTTCAGAGAAGAAAATGGGCAGTTGAAAGCTCAAAATAGGAAATACTCCTTCTGACGAAAATGATGTATTTTTTATGAACACATTTTGAAATAACCATTTCGACCGTTTTCCAAAAAAAAATTATTTTAAGCACTTAAAAATGAAAAATAAAAATGGGTATTTAAAGCGTTTTGTGAGAATTGCACAAGGTGGCAACATCGACTGAAATATGCCTTGATAATAAGGGACAACATATGCATTATCTTGATGAGATAGACAAAGATGGCTGTCTATGAAGTCTGCGAAGAATGAGGAAGTTCGTAAAATTTTATGGGATTTTTATGGCCGGTTGCAGCTGAAGCTCACCAGTAAGTAGGCGCCTGTAAATCAACAGCTGTTATTTTATAAACGAGCTGACCGGACATTGTTCTTTTCATTGTTTGGTAGGCGCTGTTGCCAAATCGTAAACTCGGAACCAAGCGATTTAAATTTTAAAACCCCATATTTGAAGGATTATTTTAAATAGTTTCCGCGGTGAATTAGAAAAAATCATGAATTAAACTCATAATTATTCAGTTTAAACTTGCATATGCAGTGATAACCCAAATTGAGGAGATTCCCCATTGTCAAACTGACTGAAACTGTGTCACAGTTGGTCTGTGAGATGCGCCTCTTGAGAGAGGAAATGACCCGAAATTATATGCCGAAATCCCTCACTTATGCCGCAATCACAAAACCGGCATCGGGTTCCAGAAATAATTCCCTTGAGGGAATTGTTTCACAACCCGAAACAAAGAAAAATAATGCAACGCTGGTTGCGAAGGCCCCAAAGGCGTCCCCAAGTAAACGCGCGCGAAAAGAAAGCTCCTCTTCTGACGAGGAGACCGTCAAAAAGACAACCTGAGTGCCTAAAAGGGATAAAATCCCACCCATCACGGGTACATCAGAATGGGTAGAGATCTCAAAAGCTCTCTATACCAAGAGATTCAGTTACAATCGGGCTAGTAGAGAAAGACGGAATCAATATTATAGCCACAAATGTAGATGACTACAGAAAAATAACTAAATTCTTCGACCAACTTGGAAAGGAGTACTTCACATACCAAATGGGGGAGGAAAAGAAAATTTACGCCGTCATTAGGCATCTGAATCGATGGGGGGAATCGATAATGCTGAGGTGTCTAGAACGACATCAAACAAAACGAGAAAGCCGATACCATTATATCTGGTTAAAACGCAAAAGAAGGAGATATTCTACAACCTCTGTATTGTAGTCGAACCCAAAAAAAAGGCAGAAAGTCCAGGTCAACGCTTCAGATGCCAAAGGTACGGACACGCACAAAATAAATGCTCCTTCCCGTGGAGATGTGTGAAGTATTCGGGAAACCATAGCAGCAAAGATTGTGAACTCACCAGGAAAGGTTAAGAAAAAATCGCTACATGCGTTTTATGCTCGGTTTTACAGTCCCTGGCCAGTTTATTACACTCACTGAGGATTTTTTTATATTTACTGGTATTGCCCGAGGAAAATGCAGAATATTTGAATTTCATTTCCACAGAATGTCAGTTTTATCTGCGACTCTCATTAAATTGTTCTATTTGGCATTTTTTTTTTCGATGTTGTAATATTAGTAATTAAGTATGAATCAGTAGTATGTCTTCCAGTGGACGTCTTCCATGCTGCAGGTTCGGACGTTATTTCGATAATCCACATATGGTATCATCATCGAATGCAGCAAACCGAACAATTTTGCATTGATAGTATGAAGCTCTCATAGCTACACAGGGTGGCTCAGCAAAATATTAGAATTTCATGTTTAATCATCAATAAATCAATATTTTTTATTGAATATGATATATTATATGTGAAAACCATTTACAAATGAAGTATATGTAACATATACATTCAATTTAATAATTCAATATTCAAAAACCAATAACCTGATAACAGATTTCAAAGCGTGTTTAATTGAGATTTTGCATCGAATCAATGCGTCTAATAATATGGCCAGGGACTGTATGTGGAGAAGAAGGCCTTCCAGCAAGCTACAAAAGATGTAGCGAATTTGAGCTGGTGACCAGAAAGAAGAGAGCCGGCCAAAAAGAGATAGAACAGAAAAAGTCGTCCAATATGGCAACAACTGCACAAGTTGCAAACTTGCAACCTGCAAAGTTCAGGCAACTTTCTTTTTTTTTCCTGCAGAACAGGAAAACAAGAAATAAACTTCTGAGCCTATGCAGAAGAAAGGAAAAAAAGAAGCCTCAATTAAAACCGACTGTAAATGGTCAACAAGATAAAAGAAGAATATCCGAATCAGCCGACGATTTAGATATTTTCACGGAAAAAAAATTTCAACAAGATAATGTTGAAAATTGAAAGGGAGAAAAAACTTCAAGCATTATTCAGTAAACTGAATTAATGGACCTTACGGATTTTAAGAAGAAATCCCTCAAGATAATCTCGTGGAACATAAACGGGATCAACACTCGGAAAGCCGAGATAGAAGAAATAATATCAGAGAGACAACCTGATATTAAGGCCCTAAAGGAAACAAGAATAAACCAGAACAGACGACTGAATTTCATGAATTATGAAATGTATAGATGTGACAGAATTACAAACACCGGAGGAGGAGTAGCCACATTGGTGAGAACAGATCTGAAACACTACTTCAAAAGTAGATCCGACGAAACACAAGAAGAAACAGAGAAGGTGACGATTGTTGCCGAATTAAATCGACAAAGAGTCGAAATTACCTATATAGGCATATAAGCGACCACAAAATAATTTATGGGAGAGGAGATAAACAACATGTTGGAAGGAACAAACCCGAAAATCTGCATTGGAGATTTCAACTGTAAATCCCCGTTATGGAACAGCAGAACAGAGAATATAAATGGCAAAAAACTCTAGAATTTCGCGGGAAAACAAAATGCCATAGTGAGTGGACCAGAGTTACCGACATATCTTGCTTTTGGTATAGGAATACCAGATGTAATAGATATCGCAATATTAAAAAATATAACTCAAGAACTCTCGATTGAAACTTTGGAAGATGGAACCTCGAACCACAATCCCGTGGAATTGAAAATTGGAGAAGAACCAAGAGAAAAACTGATGGAAATAAGAGAATATACCAATTGGGCTAAATACATACAGCCATTTAATAAAATCTGAAATAACAGAAATCCCAACAATAAGCACTCCAGAGGATCAGAAATGTGCGGTTGATAAACTGGAAGAGATTATATTAAAAGCTTACGAAAAAAGCAAGAAGAGAGTGAAGAGACCAGCACCATGTCATCCGCATGGCGATACGCCTAAAGAAGTAAAAGATCTTATACGAAAAAATCTAAGACTCAGAAGAATATATCGGATGAATATAAATGATCCGGACAAAAGGAACCTCAACCGCCATAGCCAAGTTCTGAAAAATGCCCTAAAAGATCTAAGAACAAGCAGATGGAACAAAAGGGTTCAAGAACTGAATACAATTGATCATTCTGCATGGAGAATGGAAAAAAGCCTTCGAGGAGAGAAGACTAAAATTCCACCCCTACACGGAGTGAGGGAAATGGCTTATACCAATAATGATAAGGCAGATGCACTGGCGAACTCGATCGAACGAGAATCGAGAATAAATTACAGGACAGACGACGATAATGAAGATTTGGAAGAACTGGTTAAAGAAAAAGAAGAAATTGATAAATTACCAGCAGCTGCTGAAATAGAAAACCAACATCGCCAAATGAAATCAGGGAAATAATTAGAAGTTTGAAGAAGAGTAAAGCTCCCGGAAGCGATAAAATAACAAATGTCATGTTAAAGAAATTACCTAGAAAAGGTATAGCTGCTCTAACAAATATCGCGAATGGAATAATGAGGACAGAACACTACCCGGAAAAATGGAAAACAGTCATAGTGTTCAATGAAGTGTCAGAAGTTTTTTGAATTTCTTTCTCGTTTTTTCAATTTTATACTGGATAACCACTGGTATATCTACGGGAGATGATTCCCCAACATAAGGGTCCTGTAGCGTTCCTCGAACAACTGAAGACCGAAGAATCATCACTTGGAAGACTGGACCTGGACGAAAGACCCTCCCAGTCAAAAGCAAGATTTAACTATTATTAATTTGAGTACTGAAGGCATTTCTAACGACGAGGGTGATCCCCCACCAAGATCAGCAGAAGATTTTTGACGTAGAGAGAGGTGATATTCCACCCAGTGCAATTGAAGGACAAGATATGTACCTATGATTTTTTTTTCTTCAGTCATCATCAAGTCTTCGAATAAGTTTTGATGAAAGCTTTATTATTCACTTTTTTTTCTCGTTTTCTTCACTGTTTCTTTGTTTCAGATATTATTTCGAAATGGGAAAGAGGATAAAGAAATTTTTATATCGATGGAAAAGAAGCCCTTCAGTATTAAAAGTTCATTCTGTAAACAAATTTGACATCACTAAACTACTCACGGGAAGACAGGGTTTTTTTACTGAGGTTTTTCCCTTAGTTCTTGTATCATACTCCAAATTGTATGGTACCCCGTTACACTAACCTTTGCTAAAACTCACACATATGCTTTATTGTTTGATACTTAAAAATGTATTGCTGACATTCGAAAAAATATATATAAATATATATATAATTTTTTATTTTTTTCCTCTTCACCATATATATATATATATATATATATATATATATATATATATATATACAACTATCCTGAGTCTCATTTCATTATATTCAAATTGAAAGGAATTCAGATCGTCAATTCAGAATCATTTTGTCCATTAACCTATACCTACCCGTAAAATTTCAATTCTCGGCTCTTTTTCTCGGAAGTTGAGAGTTAAGCTCGGCCGGAAATAATCAATGCCTCATCAATTAAACATCTATTAAATTCCAATGAATCCAGGACATTACTTAGTGCATAAAAAACGTGTTCTAGTCGATGAGAGCTCTATCTAAGATTCAAATTTATATAAAATGTAGGTGTATATTCCAATATTCCAAATTCGCACATTTGCACGATTTCCTTCATTCAGGAAAAATGGGGACGCTCCTAAATGTCTCACAAGTTTGCGAATGACGCAATCGTGACCTTAGTAATTTACAGGAAACCTATATATAACTCCATCAGTTGTACCCAAGGGATAGCTCCCGCCAAGATTGACCAACGGAAAAGTTGAGGCTGATGCTTATAATGAAGGCATAAAAGCGTCGTTTCACTCAGTTTACTGCTAAATCAATGCCTTTCATTATAGTCCGTCGAAACTCGATGTAATTTACAAATGCTTATCGAGAAACCCTGTGATAATAACGATTGAATTACTTTTTTTAATGCTACGTATTCCGCATGCAGCTGGTCAGGATAAAAGAATAACGGTATTGATGAAAAGCGAACTGCAATTTACGTTCGGTGAAAATCAATGTTTTTATTCTGAACCGATAACCGTACGTTATTTTTCTATGGGAAGAATAAAATACCAATAGGTTCGTTACTGCCAGGAGACAAATTTCCCTATTGCAATTATAACAAATGCATTGTGATTGTTTTATATGCACAACCCTGCATACAAAAAACGCTGCAAATTTTACACGTTGGCTATTATTTGCTTTCTCTGGAATTATTTTCCGTAAGAATGTAATATACAAAAACCATGGATCGTAGCAAGTTTTTGCGCAGAAAGGTTTGCGACATTGAAATAAAACAATTATTCGGATGGCTGCTGAATACTATGTTGAGTTATCCATGACGAAATGTTCCATTAAAACTGGTCATTAATGAATAATTTTGTGTAAAGGGTGGGCAAATTTCGATGTTTTGGCACTACAGCTTTTGAAACAGTGGAGATAGACAAAATCTGATACCTCATTCTCGTCCTCTTTTTCTGAGAGTCTAACAAGAGTAGTAGTCATTTTTGGCCACCTTCTTTTGTTTTCGAGTTAGAAGCGAAAATTGGAAAAATGGCGATTTCGAAATAAATTTATATCTCCGCTAATACTGATGATAGAGCTCTGAAATTAAAACTTTATACGGGCACTTTTTTTAGTAGAATCCAGTGGCGTGCTTGCCTTTTTAGAAGGATTTTTAATTACGAATCTATGACCCAAAGTTATGTTTTTTAGATGGGAACACTAGATTTCTGTAGAATTTTTGGAAAGCTTAATTTTTACCGATTTCAAAAATATATAACATCATATGGTTTGTATCAATATAAATAATAAAAAATAATTTTCAGTACAAATCATGAGCCTATACCCAGTCAAATAGAAACAATGATTCATATTTCAATCGTGCATGTACATGTAGATGAGTTGTTAAAGTATTATTTTCAAATAAAATCACATTTATAAAGGAAAAAAGAGCAAGCTTGAAATTAAACATCTAAGGTGAACATTTTAAACAGAACCACAACCTTTATCTTTTAGGCTAAATTTTCATACACTACAAATAAAAATACATTTTATTGAGGTGCCGCAGCATTGTATCGTTATTTCGTATAAAATATCATACATTTCGCAAATATATTTGGCAGCTTCCTTTCTGAATCAAATTTCTTTAGTCAAGAATGGCCGTAAGGAAGAGGTTCAAATCAAAAATTACGTCTGGCAATTCTTCTGGATCAATTCACACCAAGCAATTCTGAACTTTCTCACCAGTTGGAATAGCATACTTTGCTGCTCCTTCCATTCTCAAATTCCAAGATATTATTTCCTCCTGTCTTTTCAATCTTGATTCAGAAAAAGCCAACACTATTTTTTGATACGGAATCACGCCTTGAATTATGTCGTAACTATTCATAAATAATATTATACGATTCGCGTTATGTTCGCGAATCGTATAATTAGCTCTTTTACAATGTTAGGACTGAATAAGGATCGCGAGTAAGGCGAAGAGGATTGTTCGGTAATTGCGTCATTTGATTTCGTAAGTCGGGACTGGACACAGATCCCTAGTCAGGACTCTAGTCACAGCCAAAGTAGAAACCGTAGAAATATTGAGAAAAAAGGTTTTTGACCATTTTCTAGTATTTTTATTGATAAAAACCATATGATGATATATATTTTTGAAATCGTTGAAAATTGAAAAATTGCACAGAAATCTAGTGTTCCCATTTAAAAAAACATAACTTTGGGTCATAGCTTCGTAGTTAAAAATCCTGCTAAAAAGGCAAGCACGCCACTGGATTCTACTTGAAAAAGTGCCTGTATAATGTTTAAATTTCAGAGCTCTATCACCAGTATTAGCGGAGATAACTCGAAAACAAGAGAAAGTGGCCAAAAATTACTACTACTCTTGTTAGATTCTCAGAAAAAGGGAACGAGAATGGGGTATCAGAGTTGTCTCCTCTGGTTTAAAAGCTGTAGTGCTAAAACATCGAAATTTGCCCACCCTATTATTAGATCGGCGGAAATAATAATTTATTCAATTATGCTCAAATATCTTGAAGTTTATTCAGTACCTCATAAATACACCCTTTTGCATTAATTAAAAACAACATATACATGCAATAAAAATGCGATAATTTTTTATCAGACATGTGTTCTGCCTCTATGGTCGACAATGCAACAGTTGGTTGTTTCTTCGTTGCCCAAGATATTGGTCCACATTTCATGAAGATGTATCCTGTAGTGAACCTCCTGTCTTCAAGATCATTTGACTAGTCCGCATCACAGTAGCTCAGAATTGGAGAAGGTTTTTTCCCATCATATTCCAATTTGGCAGATGTGGTCCCCTTGATGTAACGCAGAATTCTCTTGACGGCAGTCCAATGTTCAGGGGCTGGGTTTGAACTGAAGCGGCTTACATTGCTAACGGCATGGGCAATATCAGGACGTGAAACTTGAAAGGCGAACACCAGGCTTCCCACAACTTCTTGACAAGGCCAATTTCTTGCGAATTCTTCATTTCCTGGTGACGATTTCTGCAGCTTTTCTCATGAAGTTGACGGAGTTGCAACTGGGCAGAAGGTTGAATATTAAATTTTCCAAAATTTTGTTCATTTCTGTTTTTATCAGTAAATATCAGAATGACATCAACCCATATGGCCACAATCAATGTACTGCTCTTGGTTATTTTGTAGTAAACACAAGGGTCAAAACTAGACTGCTTCAATCCAATACTTTTCAGAATTTCATCCAATTTTTGGTTCCAAATTCTACCAGCCCGTTTCAGATCATAAATGCTTTTCAGCAATTTGCAAACTTTATTGCCAGAATTGTATCCTTCTGGTTGAAGCATGTACACTTCATCCTTCAGATCGCCTTGCTGGAATGCGCTGACTGCATCCATTTGACCCTTTTTCTGAGCGCAACCATTGACAACAAGGCGTGCCTTCTGTTTCACTATTTTTCCTGAAGTATTTCTTTTGGTCCGTAAAACCCATTTACAGTTCAATGCCTCCTTTCCAGGAGGTAAGTCGGTCAGAATCCAAGTGTCATTCTTCTATAGAATTATAATATTACATGGACTAACTGTCACGTGACTTTTCAGTAGATCGAGGGGTTGTATGCATTAGAGAGAGAAGGGCTTATGCGTTTTAATCGAACAAGAAAAAGATGAACTGATTCCGTGTGAGCAATATCAAAATCATATGATGGATGTAAACAAATATGTGACAGTTCACCTCGAGACATCGAAGCGAGTAGACGTGTTGAATGATACCAGTGCGATACGTCATTTTTCGAAGAGAAAGTGGAAGAGAATGTCGAAGTGAAAGTGTACACTAGCGAAGCTACGGAATTTTTGATTCCGTTTGTGAAGTTTGTGTAGGTTGTATACGTATATGTGTTATCGAAATTTTTATTCGTTAAAATTTTCGACGTTGGTGTTCATCTCCAGAGTCCAGGTCTTGTCCCGGATAGTTGTTCTGCAGAAAACATCAGGTGAGCTTATTTTTCGAATCAGGTGAGCTTATTTTTCGAATCTTTTTTGTGAGTTTTCTCATAGCGTAGAAAACTTTTGGCTTTATACCATAGTTATATTAGACTATTTCAGCGAAGATTCCTGAATATTTTATTATCTTCAAATCGTTTGATATTTTGAGATTTTTGAGTATAAGACCATGTCGGAAACCTCAGATAATGAGGGTTCCTACATGGAAGCGACCAATGCTGAAGCGAAGGCGAACACGAGGAGCTTGTGAAGCTCAAAGAAGAAAATGGGCAGTTGAAAGCTCAAATTGTCAAACTGACTGAAACTGTGTCACAGTTGGTCGGTGAGATGCGCCTTTTGAGAGAGGAAATGACCCGCAATAATATGCCGAAACCTCATACTTACACCGCAATCACAAAACCGGTAGCGGATTCCAAAAATAATTCCTTTAAAGGAATTGTTTCACAACCCGAAACAAGGAAAAATGATTCAACGCAGGTTGCGAAGGCCCCAAACGCGCCCCCAACTAAACGAGCGCGAAAAGAAAGCTCCTCTTCTGATGAGGAGACTGTCAAGAAGACAACGGGAGTTCCTAAAAGGGATAAAATTCCACTCATCACGATGATGGGCACCTCAGATTGGGTAGAGATATCTAAAGCTCTCTACACAAAAAAGATTAACTACAACCGCGCAACTGTAGTTGAAGCGATAAAAATCATCGCGTCAACCGTAGATGAATTTAGAAAAATCACAAAATTCTTCGAGCAGCAGGTAAACAATTTTTTACCTACCAAATGGAGGACGAGAAGAAGATATATGCCATCATCAGGCATTTACCAATCGACGCTGATCTTGCGTTGATTAAGGACGACCTTCTCACAAGGAGAAACAGAAACAGTGACGATTGTTGCCGAATTAAATCGTCAAAGAGTCGAAATTACCTCGGCATATAAGCGACCACCAAACAATTTATTGGAAGAGGAGATAAACAACATGTTGGAAGGGACAAACCCGAAAATCTGCATCGGAGATTTCGACTGTAAATCACCATTATGGAACAGCAGAGCAGAGAATAGAAATGGCAAAAAACTCAAGGATTTCGCCGAAAAACGAAATGCCATAGTGATTGGACCAGAGTTACCGACATATCTTGCTTTTGGTATAGGAATACCAAATGTGATAGATATCGCAATATTGAAAAATATAACTCAAGAACTCTCGATTGAAACTTTGGAAGATGGAACCTCAAACCACAATCCCCTGGAATTGACAATTGGAGAAGAACCAAGGGAAAAACCGATGAAAATAAGAGAATATACCAATAGGGTTGAATACAGCGATTTAATACAATCGGAATTAACAGAAATTCCAACAATAAGCACTCCAGAGAATCTGGAATGTGCGGCTGATAATCTGGAAGAGATTATATTGAAAGCTTACAAAAAAGCACGAGAAGAGTGAAGAGACCAGCACCAAGTTTTCCGCATGGCGATACGCCTAAAGAAGTAAAAGATCTTATACGAGAAAATCGAAGACTCAGAAGAATATATCGGATGAATAAAAATGATCTGAATAGAAGGAACCTCAACCGCCATAGCCAAGTTCTGAAAAATGTCCTAAAAGATCTAAGAACAAGCAGATGGGACAAAAAGGTTCAAGAACTGAATACAATCATTCTGCATGGAGAAAGCAAAATAGGCTACGGGCAGAAAAGACTAAAATTCCACCCCTACACGGAGAAAGGGGGATGGCGTATACTAATACTGATAAGGCAGATGCATTGGCGGACTCGATCGAACGAGAATCGAGAATAAATTACAGGATAGACGATGATAATGATGATCTGGAAGAACTGGTTGAAGAAAATGATGAAGAAATGGATGAATTACCAGCGGCTTCTGAAATAGACAAACCAACATCGCCAAATGAAATCAGGGAAATAATTAGAAGTTTGAAAAAGAGGAAAGCTCCCAGTAGCGATAAAATAACGAATGTTATGTTAAAGAAATTACCTAGAAGAGGTATAGCCGCTCTAACAAATATCTCGAATGGAATTATGAGGACAGAACACTACCAGAAAAATGGAAAACAGCGGAAGTCATAGTGTTCAATAAACCATTCAAAGAGAAGAAGTTCCCACAAAACTATAGACCGATAAGTCTACTGTCGGCGTTAGGAAAAGTAGTAGAAAGAAAGGCTAAAAAGGAAACCGAAATTCTAAAACTAATACCACCAGAACAGTTCGGATTCAGAAGAGAGCACTCAACAGAGCAACAATTATTAAGGCTCACAGAATACGTTACAGAGGGATACCAAAATAAACAATTTACAGGTCTTGTTTTACTAGAAGTCGCCAAAGCATTCGACAGAGTATGACATGAAGGATTAATATACAAGATGAGATGTGCTGGATATTCGATCAAAATATGCAAGTTGATCCGGAATTATCTCAAAAATAAAAGATTTTACGTGAATGTGGAAGGAGAATGCTCCACAACAAGAGATATAGAGGCTGGAGTACCCCCCCAAGGGTCAGTACTTGGGCCACTTCTGTACAACATATACATTCACGATATTCCGAAGAATCCAAGAACCATGCTAACGTTATATGCTGACGACACAGGCATAGCAACTCGACACCGCAACCCAGAAGTAATAGAACGTGTTCTACAAGGAACGATTGACGAAACAAATGACTGGTGCATAAAGTGGGAAATCAAACTCAATGGACAAAAGAGCCAAGCAATATTATTACAGAAGAGACGACTGCGACCCACAACGAATCTAGAAGTCTAGAAACGGCGAAGAAATCAACTGGAAAAATGAAGGCAAATATTTAGGAATAACGCTTGACAAAGGACTTACTTGGAAAAGTAATATCAAACAAGCAATCGACAGAACGAAAGCAGCGATGAATAGACTCTACCCTTTAATAGGAAGAAGAAGCCACATGTCGAAAGAGACAAAATTGAAGATAATCAAAGCCGTTGCTAGGCCTCAACTGACTTATGGATCAGTTGCCTGGGGTTTCGCGGCAAAGAGCCACATCAAAAGAATTCAGGCCACTGAAAACAAACTGCTACGATGTGCAATAGATGCACCTTGGTTTGTCAGGAATAGACAGATTTATAGGGACCTAAAATGGGAAACCATAACGGAATGCATGAACAGAGAAGCAGAGAAATTATTCGAATCACCGAAAAACCATCCGAATCAAGAACTCAGGAGACTAGTGGATTACGACCCAGAGGAAGACAAAAGGAGAATGCGAATTTACCGAAGGAGACCAAGAGATCAATTAAAAAGAGATTAAAATAACAACAGACACTTATTGAAAAATTCAATAAAGTGTTAATCCAATAGAGGATGAACACATAAATCCCAGCACGATAGTGTGCGAGAAGAAAACCGACTAAGAGAAGAGGCAAATGCCCGGAACCAAAATTCAAGAAGCAGTTAAGGGTTTTTAGTGGGTCTCGAGCTCAGGAGAGTGAGAAACCCCACACTTGTTCCCCCTCAGGAGAGGGTGGTTCGTCTGACTTGCAGACTTTCCCCCTGCTACACCAAAAAAAAAAAATGTGACGCAGACTTTGCCCACAAGGTTTTGATTCGTTGAATGCTTGAGTATTTTTCTCATTATATTTTTCGGAAATGAAACTCATATAAGTCGTGATATAATTCCTTTCGAAGGAATGTTAAGGAATTCCTATCGGAATTTCGAATTTTTGTTAGCCTTCTCGGAATTCGCCTTTTTCGATATAATTCATTTAGTATGAACTTGTGGGTCTGATAAATATTGTTTATATGTTTAACAGTTGTAAGCTACGCAAGATTGTGGCATTATGATTAGCTCTCAAAATAACTGAAAAACGAATACACTATTTCTTCTCACGAAACACGTACAAAATAAACAATATAAACAAGCGGAAACTACGGAAAATACTCCAAGTTCTAGTGAGTTCGATAAACTTTTGACAGCTTGCCCACAAACTCTCCATCTCATTCAACCAACCGACTTCTTCCTCACATGCGGAGTCCATGTTATTTGTAAGTCTATGGATTCTTCCAATCCAGTGCAGTCCAGTCTACACGTTCCATTGCTTCATGAACATTGTTTGGGTAGCCAGATTCTCCACTGATACAGCTGTAGTTTTCGAAGTCTTTCAGATATGTTGGGTTGCAGTCGAGATGAATCATCTGGAGCTGGATTTTCGATATGGGCTGGTGGCACAAAATTTGGGTCATCCGCCTGGTAAATCATCCTCGATGGAATAACTATTGTTAACCGTTATAGTTGAATATTGGGGATTTCCAGAGACCTCTTGATCTGAGTCATAGTTTCAGCTTGTATGCTTTCTGGAGTAGATGGGACATCAACATGTGGCGGCACAGGATCATTATGAACTGGGTCTTCAATTTCTGCCAGATCATCGCAGTGATAAAAAGATTCTTCTTGCGGCTCACGACATTTCTTCAACAATGAGCATTCCTTTTCGTCCTCTACAAATGTGACATCCCTGGAGACTAAAATAGTCTTCTTACACGGGTCATAAAGTCTGTATGCCTTAGATTCAAGGCTATACCCCACAAAGATACATGGAATGGTTCGACGGTCAAGCTTTTTGCGCTTTTCGGCAGGAACATGGTGAACGTTGGCTTTTTCCAACAACACACACTTCGCAGACATTGAGTTGTCTAGATAACGAAAAATCAATCCCATGGACAAGCCTACTTTTCAATTCAAATAGGCTGTTGAAATTAAAGTGGGCCATTCTACTGTGCCAGAGATTTTGATCACCGTAGCCGTTACACTCGTAACAACGCACTTTTTCTTGTAACGTCGAGATGAACTGTTGCCGGAACCTGTTCCATACATCGCCAAGTTTTAGACCGAGTTTGATGATCCGGCGATCGAAATGTCCTGCAGTAGCTTTGTTATGATGGAGTCCGCGCTAACTTTGATGCCAGAACTCTCTATTGCCATAATCATAGGTTCATATTTGACCGGTAAATCAGCTAGGAGAATATTCCCAAACCATTCATCACTCACGACGAGACCGATTCCGTTCAATTTATGCGCAGTTGTGACGATGGTGTTCACGTTATTATCGACTCAGCTTTTCAAGGGTTGTCGAAATTAAAACTCGGAGAAGGCCTACCTACACGTCGAGTCAATCCGGAATCCTTAAACGCTGTCCTGAGGTTGTTCCATGCTTCTTTCGCTGTTTTAGCGAACGGAATATGGACGCAGTTGAGCGGTTCAATCGACAATGTTATTTTCGACTTGTACTTTAGGCGTCGGGGGATCTCGTCAGATTTGTCAGATTTTGTCAGATTTTCACACAGATGGTTAATCTGGGTCTGAATCTTTTGTCTGTAGCAATTTTACATACTCTCAACCATTCTCGAGTTAGAGGGCGATAAGGGCGAGAAGCTTAGCCTAATATGCGAAAGGGCAAGGTCAATGTAGAATCCCAGCCTAATCTACAATAATTGTCAAAATGACAAGGTATTTCCATGATGACAATTTCGTAATTAGTCACGAAAATTTTAGTGTTGTCTGTGACTGAACCTTAGAATCAAAGATTATAGAGTAGAAAGATAGGAAACGAAGCGACTAGAGTGATGTGAGCGCCATCTGTGTTTCAAATGTGTTTTTAAGGCCCTAATACTGGTTAAAATATCAATTCGAGGGACATATGAAATTTTGCGAGATGTCAGAGTCATATGGCCATTTTGATCAAACAGGTTTTGAATGTTTTGATTCTCGTATCCATAGACAACCTCGTATCGCCTTTTGTTTTTCAAGCAAGTTCTAGTTGCTGATTATTGAAATTTTTGTCTGATTTCTTGGCGAAACCCTCAGAATATCGTTCGAAAATTATTGTACGGTGAAGAACTGTGGATAAAATAAAACGAATTTTACTAAGGAAAATGGGAATGTAAGTATTAAAACTGATAACATGTGACTCGGTCATTCATTGATTTTTATTTTCAGTGCTACGAAGTGGATAAATTTTCAGGCGTAAAGGCCTGCAAACACTACTGACTACACCATGTGCAATGAACATTTTACTGCTTCGTCGATTGTCGATTGAGAACTGTTCATCCACGTAAATTGTTGTATGCGGGAAGCATCCCTTACATGAAGGGCTCATTTAGGGAAAATTATGATCGACTTTTATACGTCCATTCAAAGATTGTCAATTGCCTTCAATATAGTCAGAAATGCAAAAGTTTTATGGATTTCGACTGGGAATCGGGTGACTGTCAAATTGTTGTTTGGAAAGTCAAAGTTTTATGAAACCTTCTATGAGTGTTCATTCGTTAATCAATTTGTATATTGTGTCATAAGAGGCCATGAAGAAATTATGAAAAAGCATGAAGAAATTATACTGTCGGGCTTGAATACAAGGCTTGTATACCTCTGTAAGGTGTTTTTCAATTGTGGTTCTGAAAATTTTGTAAATAATATGTAAGTAACGGAAATGTGTATCCTATGACGGTAAATTGAATACTGGTTCATATCAATTTCTGATAAAAATTGTAAATATTCAACTCAGTTTATTAATTCAAAACGTTTTCAGAGAAAAAATACCTTTGACGAAACTATAGCAGATAACCATGTACTCTTGTATCGTAGTCAAAGCTCTATTCGTTGTCCATAATTTCAAATTTTTGTAAATTTTTTATAGATTGCAAATAAAAATTTATCACATCCAACAGCGTATTTCATTGATATCAATCGATTCCAAACAATGTTCAGATGAAAACTAACATCCTGGTCATAAAACAAAACCATCCTTTTGTTTCGTCGCTCAGGATGTTTGTTTTCTGGTCTCAACAAGGTCAATATTGAAATTGAATACAAAGAATATAATTCGAATTTCGCGCCTCTCAATTATAAAGGAGAAAACTGTTATTAAACAGTTTTTCTGTATTGACAATACGTTTTCAGCGCCATCTCAATGTCAAATGTGTTTTCAGTGGCCAAAATGTAGTCGGTTTTTAGTACTAGCGATATGAGGGCGCTTCCTATCTTTCTACTCTATAATCTTTGCTAGGAATGTCCTACTATTTTCCAACGAGTGAATTTTCGCTTTAGCATGTATCGCTAAACACCTCGCATTAATCGCCATATATCTCAAAAACTTTGGCACCCTACCACAAATTTTCGACATTCTTAAATTGTCAGATTAAGAGATTTTATCCTTTTCAACATGTAATTAACCACATAAATCTTAATCTGATACGCTCGAGTATGTAGAATGATCGTTTTTTTTTTACTATTCTGACAGGCTGCCCTAGACAATTCCCCCTATATACAGGTCTAATTTTTGGTAGAGGTACTCTACAGGGTCCAAGGTATGTCCCCTTATATTAATCTGACACGCTCGAGTAAATCCCGAAGTTCCCTCTTCAGCTCCCCAACTATTATGGGTACGATCTCAACTGGATGGACTCCATGATGAGGAAGGAGGAACTGAAACGTCTGAACAGCGAAGCTTCGGCTCTTCAACAACATAAGATTGACACTAAGTACATGAGACTATCTTACATTGGGTCTCTATCTTCCCGAGTGGGCAATTTTTTCCACAACTACGATGTCAGAGTGGCCTATAAATCTACTTACACCCTATATTACCTCCTAGTACACAATACAGATAGCATATCACCGTTAAAGCAATGCGGAGTATACAAATACACATGTGGAGACCCCAACTGCAACGTAATTTTTATTGGTAGAACTGGTGGACCTCTTCAACAGTGAATTAACGAACACCTTCGAAGCCAAAAAAGAAGCAACTGCGACAGCTCAATATTTGGTAATAATAATAATAATAATAATAATATACTTTATTTCAAGGAATCTCCATAAAAATTACAAAGATGCAAATGAAATCACGTCTAAACTTAACTGAAATACAACAATTACATAAAAAACTACAACATTCTCACTGCATGAAAAAACTCTTCTAAGGAATATGGTTCGATCTTAATGAGGAGAGTTTTCAATGATTTTTTAAAGCTATTCAAGTTTGTCAACACTTTCACATTATATGGAAGAGAGTTAAATAGTTTAATGCACATATAAGATGGATGTTTCTCAGTAATTGCTAATTTATGCAATGGAAAATGAAGATCGATAGATCGAGTTGGATAGTGGTGCTGAGAAGTATGAATTATAAACTTTTCCCTATTCTTCATAAAGAACATTAAACATTCAAATATATAAAGGGCATACAAAGTCAGAATATTCTTTTCTCTGAATACTCCTCTACATGAATCTCTGAACTTCATATGAAACATGATTCTCATAATTTTCTTTTGTATTTTAAAGATAGAGTCAACAGCCGAGCTAGCTCCCCAAAACATTATTCCATATCTCATGACAGACTCTGCATTAGCAAAATAAACTGATCTTAAGCTAATAGGGTTCAAATATTTCACCAATACCCTTATTCCATAGCATATCTTACTTAATTTCATCGATAAGAATTCTATATGATCGTACCATTTCAAGAACCTGTCGATTTGAAGGCCTAAGAATTTAGTCGATTGACTCAAAATAATGCTTTTATCGGCTAACTGTATTGAATCGTCCAACTCTTTACGGGATCTATCTGTGCTGAATACTAGAACTGCGGTTTTGTCTTCATTCATGAGAAGTCTATCAGAATCGAGCCAATCTTTCACAATTGCAAATATCTCATCCGCTTTTTTGCTGATACTTAAAAAATCATTGCCCTCCACTAAAATATTGGTGTCATCTACGAAACAAGAAATGATGACCAACAGGGCTTCAATCAAAAGACATAAATCATTCATAAAAAGAATAAACAATACTGGACCCAGCACGCTTCCCTGAGGTACGCCAATATTCACCTCTACCTGATCTGACTCTGACATCACACCATCTACTTGAACAGACACCTTCTGATGGCGACCTCTAAGGTAAGACTCAAACCACATTTTTGCCACACCGCGAATTCCCATATTCTCTAACTTTTGGAGCAAATAAGAATGGTTCAAACAATCATAAGCTCTTGACTGATCAATAAATAAACCCAATCCGAGTTTATCTTCTTCAATTATGCGGATTATTTCCTGAGTAAACTGGAAAATGGCTGTGATCGGAGACCTACCCCCGAGGTATCCATGCTGAGAGTCACTGAATATATTATTTCCTTCAAGAAATTCTAAAAGCCTAGTTAACATTGCTTTCTCAAATATTTTCGAAAAACATGGTAGAAGACTTATAGGTCTATAATTTTCAACAGCACACTTATCACCCTTTTTAAAAATGGGTTTTATAATAGAAATTTTCAATTGATTAGGAAAAATTCCATATATAAAGGAGTTATTAATTATATAAGACAGGATACATTTCAATTCTTCACTACAAGACTTTACCAGCCTCAAAGGAATTTCATCATAACCACTACAATTTTTATTTTTGAATTTTTTAATAATCTCTGTGATTTCCTCAGGAGTTACAGGTTTTATACTAAACATCTCCTGTATATTGGGTGAAAAATCCAAGAAAGGAATATTGGGTATTTTGTCCATCAATTGAGGAACAAGCATTTTAAAAAATTCCGAAAATTTAGAGGACACTTCAGATGGTGATCCCTGTACACCACAATTGTGATTGTGAGTTTTCCCAGTAAGTTCACCCACCAATGACCACATTGTTTTTGATTTATTATCTGAAGTTTCCACTTTCTTTTGAATGTAAGAGATTTTCGATTCCAAGAGTAATGCTTCATAGTGTTTTTTCTCTAATTAGGTAAGCACCTGAGATTCACCAATCACCCTTCCGATCCGGAAAAGGATGCCAAAATCACCCGTCCAGCTTCGGTTTGAGGTAGTGTGTGTTAGAGGAGATGGATATTTTCTGCCACATCGAAGACAAGACTTTGCTTGCCCTAAGTTCTTTGTCCACGCACGATTTCCCCAGCCTTTTCGATGTGCTTAAGATGGAACCGGTTGTGGAGGAGACAACCCTGGTAGAGAGAAACTGATGACCCCAGGCCCCCGCACCTTTTATCCTTCTGTGCCCCTGCCTATGTGTTGACTGATGGTTGACTCCCGATGTCATCCGTCGGTCTGTCTTCGATGGTCGCGGTCCATTCCTGCGCGCTGTGCTCGTTACATTATTGTGTATTTGTATTGTCTCTGATTTTTCTGCTTGCTTGAAAGATCATAACAGAGCTGCTGCAGCGTAAGTTTTTTACTCCCCATTTTCTTAAAAATCTTTCATCTTGAACCTATTTTCTTCCGTTGCAGTCGTCCTGTTACTTGACTCCTGAGGACGGTGATTTGATTCACCGAAACCGGTCGAGCGGACGTTGTCTTTGCAGTCTCCAAATAAAGTTTCACCAAAAATAAGGCTTTATTTTCTATTCACTATCAATATGGTGAACGTCAAAGGGTTCAGAGAAGTCAATCTAGTTATCTTGCCAACAGGACAGTGCTACTCAAGGAAATACTGAACAATATTAACAAAACACCAACATCTCTTCATGAGATATGGCGCTTATTTCCATTTTCGCCACATTTCAAAGAAATACGTAACGTAAATTTTCGATTTCACCCGTCCCGACAATGGATTAAACTAAACGATCAATAAGGAATACAAAGGTAATTATACACACGAGTAATCATCTTCAATATACAGCCCTCGGTCAACATTCTTTTCATCGAAGATTTCAATTTTCAATCCTAGTTGATGCGAGACGGCATAGCGGTAGAAGTGTGGATGAATATTCCGTTGCTAGTTTCACACCCGTAAACTCGAGAGGCTTCAGAATAAATTTGTAAGATTTCTACACTTCAAAGTATCAAAGTTTCTTTTAGCAATAGCGGCCGCGGTTATTGTGTTGAATAAAAATAAAAAAGCCAGGAAATTGCCTGTACAAATTGATGAAATTCGTAATAAATTGTTCGTTTGCTGTCTTCTTGGCCATCGTAGTTGAAGTTACTAAATAAAATTATAGAAAACAGAATGAAATTAAGGCTATACGCGACACGTTCTCAACCAAAGATTAACTCCCTAATGTTTGGTTCTCCGATAATGAAAAGTAACCGTCGGTTGTGAACGAAATCTCCACACACTGTCCGCTTGGAACGAGAACCGATGAACCGTCGTTCCAAAAATCCAGCTCCGACAGATATTTTAACCGACGATTCGGCACGATGGTTTTTCACCACACACATCGGATTTTGGCGCTTTTGGAAGGACGGTTTGAATCGCGGCGATACGAACGGATGAAAAAGAACGAAGTCTGTCGCCGGATTAAGAATTCACCTGTTCGCAGGATGTGTAGTTCGTTTAATGGGTATTATCTTGAATAAATAAATGAAAATTTAACAATTTCAAGTTTTTACAGCCAGCCTTCAGAAAATCTATGTCCAACAAGGGTTGTGTGGGTTCACCAGATGGGGTAAACTACACCATGGTAGCGTTCAGAATTATCGCCCGGTGTGCGTCCGACGTCTGAAACGGTTGTTCTATTGGTTGTCGGAGTGTTAAGTGTCGCGTTGGGCAACGTTTGACGTTGGTTCCAAACATTCCCCATACGTCATAAAAGAGAAAGCGGACGAGAAAGTCGAAGTGTCACAGTGCCGTAAAAGTGAAAGCGGAGGTGAAAGTGTACACTGGCGAAGCTGCGGAATTTATGATTCCGTCTACGAAACTTCCGAAGTTTTTCGTAAGTTCTATAAGTGTATGTGTTATAGAGCGGAAATTCGTTCAAATTCAGTGTATTCAGTGTCGAGTCCAGATCCCAAGATAGCTGGTTCCACGGATATCACTGGTGAGTCGATTTATTTTTCTGATAGTATAGAAAATATTTAATATAGCCACATAGCTTAATAGTAACATAGTAGTAAGGATTTCCAATATTCATTATTATTCCGAAATACCTCATATAGTTCAATACGGACAAAAAGCCATGTCGGAGGTCTCAGACAATGAGAGCTCCTACATGGAAGCTACGGACACCGAAGAATTTAGCGATGGAGATGCAGAGGAGCTTGTAAGGCTCAAAGAAGAGAATGCGCAGTTGAAGGCTCAAATAAATAAACTGACTGAAACCGTGTCTCAGTTGGTCGGGGAGATACGCCTCTTGAGAGAGGAAGTTAACAAGAATAAAGCTCCTCAATCCCCTAGTTTTGCAGAAATTGCAAAACAGAATACGGCACAGAAATCCCCCACATTTGCAGAAATTGCAAAGCCGGTAGCGGTCCCCAAAAATTCCTCCAAACAGGAAGTAGCTCCAGAACCGGAGAAGAAGAGAAATTTTGCAACTCAAGTTGCTAAAACCCAGAACGCGCCGCCCACAAAACGCGCGCGTAAAGAAAGTTCATCTTCAGACGAAGAGACCGCAAAAAAAGCAACGGAGTTACCTAAAAAAGATAAAATTCCACCCATCACGACGATGGGTACAGCCGATTGGGTAGAGATCTCAAAAGCTCTCTACTTGAAGAAATTCAGCTACAACAGAGCAACCGTCGTAAAAGACGGGATCAGGATCGTAGCCTCGACTGTGGACGACTACAGGAACATAACAAAATATTTTGACCAGATTGGTAAGGAGTACTTCACGTACCAGATGGAGGAAGAGAAAAAGATATATGCAGTTATAAGACATCTCCCAATAGATGCTGACCTAGATTTAATAAAAAATGATCTAAAGGTCCAAGGAATCCATGACGCCGAGGTGTCCAGAATGACATCCAATAAAACCAAAAAGTTTATACCCTTATACCTGGTAAAAACTCAGAGAAAGGAGATTTTCGAAATAAGACGCCTCTACAATCTCTGCATTGTAGTGGAATCAAAAAGAAGGGCAGAAAATCCAAGCCAATGCTTCAGATGTCAGAGGTACGGACATGCCCAAAACAAGTGCTCTTTTCCATACAGATGCGTCAAATGTTTGGGCAATCATTGCACAAAAGATTGCGAACTTACCAGAAAAGGTGAGGAGAGAAATGCCACATGCGTTCTGTGCGGTGGAGAAGGCCATCCAGCAAGCTACAAAGGATGTAGCGAATTCAAATTAGTTACAAGGAAGAGGAAAACAGGCCAGAAATCGGCTCAGCAGAGCACGATTCCTCTAAAAGTCCAGGAGAAAAAGAAGCCCACCCCCTCCAAAGTAGACGACAAGAAAAAAGAAGTACCCAAACCAGTACAGAAGAAGGAGACACCGAAAATGCCCCAAGCTAAACCTACGATCAACAAAACAAAAGAAAACAGAAAAGTCTCTGAATCCGCCGACGATTTAGACACTTTTACTGAAAAAATTTTCAACAAAATCATGTTGAAAATTGAAAGAGAGATGGAGAAAAAACTCCAAGGAATGTTCAGTAAACTGAAATAATGGAACATACAACTAGGAAAAATTCCCTTAAAATAGTCTCCTGGAACATAAACGGGGTCAGAACTCGAAAACCCGAGATAGAAGAAATAATATCAGAGAGAAAACCTGATATTATAGCCTTACAGGAAACAAGAATACAACCAAATACGCGATTGAATATCATGAATTATGAGATATATAGATGTGACAGAATCGCAAACACTGGGGGAGGTGTTGCCTTACTGGTTAGACGAGATCTGAAACACTATTTTAAAGGAAGATCTGACGAGTCACAAATAGAAACAGTGACGATTGTAGCTGAAATAAATCGACAAAGAGTCGAAGTCACATCGGCATATAAAAGACCCCCAAATAACCTATTGGAAGAAGAAATCAACAACTTACTAGATGGAACAAACCCGAAAATCTGCATCGGAGATTTTAATTGCAAATCTCCAGAATGGAACAGCAGGATGGAAAACAGAAATGGCAGAAAACTGAAAGATCTCGCTGAAAAACATGAAGCTATCGTTATTGGACCTGAAGAACCAACATACCTAGCATTCGGAAATGGATTACCAGATATAATTGATATCGCAATTATGAAAAATATCACTAGAGAATTCTCAATAGAGACCTTGTGGGACGGAACCTCTAACCACAACCCCATCGAATTAACAATAGGAGATGGGCCAAGAAGAGAACTAATGCAAACAAGAGAATACACCGATTGGACGAAATATAGCCATCTGATACAATCGGAGGTAACAGAAATACCGACAATCAACACACCGGAAGACCTAGAAAGAGCAGTTGATAAACTAGAAAGGAATATAATAGATGCCTACAAAAAGAGCACAAAGAAAATAACGAGACCAGCACCGATACATCCACACGGTGATACACCCAGAGAAATCAAAGATCTCATCAGGGAAAATCGGAGACAAAGAAAAACATACAGGCTCAACAAAACAGATATAAATAAGAGAAATCTAAACCGACACAGCCAAGTTCTAAAAAATGCCCTGAAGGACATGAGAACAAATAGATGGAACAAAAGAGTTCAACAACTAAATACTATCGATCATTCTGCATGGAAAATGCAAAAATGTCTGAGAAGAGAAAAGACTAAAATACCACCTCTCCACGGAGAAAGAGGAATGGCATATACGAATATCGATAAAGCAGAAGCACTGGCGGACTCGATAGAAAGAGAATCGAGAATAAATTACAGACCTGATGACGATAATGACGAGCTGGAAGATCTTGTAGAGAACAACGAAGAAGAAATGGACGAACCACCAGTAGACGACAAAATAGAAAAACCAACTTCTCCATTTGAAATAAAAGATATAATCAGAAGCTTGAAAAATAGAAAAGCTCCCGGAAGTGATAAAATAACGAATGCTATGTTGAAGAAATTACCTAGAAAAGGTATAGCTGCTCTCACAAATAATGCAAACGGTATAATGAGGACTGAACACTATCCGGAAAAGTGGAAAACTGCAGAAGTCATAGTGTTCAACAAACCAGGCAAAGATAAAAAATTCCCCCAAAACTACAGGCCGATAAGTTTATTGTCCGCCCTAGGAAAAGTAGTAGAAAGGGTAATCGCTAGGAGGCTTACAGAAGAAACTGAAAATCTGAATCTCATTTCAGCAGAGCAATTCGGATTCAGAAGAGACCACTCAACTGAACAGCAATTACTGAGACTCACAGAATACATAACAGAAGGATTCCAAAATAAACAAGCAACCGGTCTTGTACTACTAGATGTCGCCAGAGCATTCGACAGAGTATGGCATGAAGGATTGATTTACAAAATGAGATATGCTGGATATTCAATGAAACTGTGCAAGTTGATTAGGAATTATTTGTGGAACAGAAGATTCTACGTGAAAGTGGAAGGAGAAAACTCCACAACCAGATATATGGAAGCAGGGGTGCCTCAAGGGTCAGTACTTGGGCCGTTACTGTATAACATATATATTCACGATATACCAAAATCTCCAAGGACTATGCTGACACTATATGCCGACGACACAAGAATCGCAATGCGACATCGCAAGCCAGAAATTATAGAAGGAATGTTACAAGAAGCTATAGATGAAATAAATGACTGGTGTATTAAATGGAAAATAAAACTCAACGGACAAAAGAGCCAAGCGATATTACTGCAGAAGAGGAGACTAAGAACTACGACAAATCTAGAGGTAGATGGAGAAGAAATCGAATGGAAAAACGAAGCAAAATATTTAGGTATCACCCTAGACAAAGGTCTAACATGGAGAAGCCATATCAAACAAGCCGTTGACAAAACCAAGGCAGCGATGAATATGCTCTACCCGCTGATAGGTAGAAAGAGCCACATGTCAAATGAGACAAAATTGAAAATAATCAAAGCCGTTGCTAGACCGCAACTGACTTATGGATCAGGTGCTTGGGGATTCGCGGCAAAGAGCCATATACAAAGAATTCAGGCAACAGAAAACAAGCTACTACGATGTGCCATAGATGCGCCTTGGTTTGTCAGGAACAAACAGATATATCGAGATTTGAAGTGGGAAACCATCACCGAATTTATGAAGAGGAAAGCTGAAAAGTTATTCGAAACAGCGAAGGAACATCCAAACGAAGAACTCAGGAGACTAGTGGACTACGATCCGGAGGAAGACAGAAGAAGAATGAGAATTTACAAAAGGAGACCGAGAGATCAATTGAGGAGAGATTAAAATGAGTACGAGAACTTATTAAAACTATACTAAGAAGAGATATCCGAAATGGACGAACATGAAAACCCTAGCACGACAATGTGCAAGAAGAAATCAACCGATTAAGGGATAAATGGTTTATAGGCAAATGCTCGGAACCAACAAAAAGCAGGTTAGGTTTAGTGGGTCGCGAACTCAGGAGAGTGAGTAACCCCACAGTGTTCCCTAGAAATGGGTTCCTCTGGGCGAGAGATAGAGCCCCGTGTTTTCACGGTCGCAGATTCCCCCTGCTATAAAAAAAAAAAACATTCCCCATTTGACTCTCCATTTCTATCCGAAAAGGTTTGAATACCAGGCACGAGACTCCGGAGGGATAAAAGTGCGGAGGAGCATCCCATGTGAAATACTTCGACTAACTAAGCTACTTGCCACTAAGAAATAAGTAAGTATACCGTGCATTCCTTGAAGAGAACAATACACACATTTAGCATCTCTTTGAGAATTAATGGAGTTTATGAAAAGTAACTAAGAACTAATACCTAAGGAAGGGTGGCAGATGACATGGCCCCTTCCTTAGATATTAAAATTTATATTGAAATTACGTTGTAGCAATGGAGAATGCATGTAGATCTCAGAGAAATTAGAGTGGAATAATAAAAGGAGATAAAAAATTAATTGACTTGATGTTTTTATCTGCTTTTATTATTTCGCTCTAATTTCAACAACTGTAAGATCTCCATGCATTCTCTTTTGCATGCTGTAAAGTAATTTCAATACAAGTTTTAGCTTTCTGTACGCGACTATACCTTTTCAAGTTCAAATTGGCGTTCGGGTGTTTACGTCGAACGGTTTGCTAGGTTCAATTCGTGCAATGTAATCATAATCATCATCATAAAAAACGAAATAAATACCCCCCCCCCCCTATTCTTTTGACAGGTCGTCAGTGGGTTGGGAGGAGGTAGTTTATGAGAAATAATTCGATAACTTTTTTGAATGGAGGATATCGATATATATATATACCCTCAGAACAGTACATTTCTTTGTACAGTATGTACAGTACCGTCGTCGGCGTTGCCAGATTGTAACCGTAGATGTTCTCACATCCGGTATTAGATGTTTTTGCTGTGTAATCGTTTTGCTGAAACCATGTTATTCGAGTTATTTAACACGTTCGCGACATCGAGTGATTCACAGAGGATGACGTGTGGAAGCTTTTTACACAGTTATAATGGAGACTCGAGAAGGATACAGCGGCGGCCAGATCTGGTTGGTGACTATCCATGCCCGGAGTGTGGTAGGATATGTAGGTCACGGTTGGGACTCTACAGTCACAGGAGAGCACACAGTCGAAATTAGCCCTGAAAAATTATAAGTCTGTTCGCACCTTTTTTTCCTTTCTTTTTTTTTTTCTCCCTTTTTTCGTCTTTTTGTAGGTTCATTCCCGGCAACGGGATATAGCAATGAATGAATGAATGAATTTCATTTTTCTTTGAATTACGTATGTTCATTTTAAACATGAATATAACCTATTTTCAGGTCGAACTTGTCTGTTTTTCAAGTTTTTGACCATTTTCCGTCGTCCTGCATTCACTGTAACTGCGCCGATTATTCCTCTTGACGACATGTCCGAAAACAATATGTTAAAAGTTGAAAATTTTTTGTAAAGATGCAGTTTGATGAATGAGAAAATTATCGGGTAAAAAGTCTGTTTGGTCTTTGTTACAGTTCTTTATTCAATAATGCCAAGCTTTCGGCCATCCTCAGGGCACTAAAAATCAGTAGAATGTAAAATAAATCAATGAAATCTCACATTCAAACTGAACCTAACAGAACAACAACCGCGGTAAATACATAAATACATCAAAATCTTTGACAAAGGGCAGAATAAAATCAAATTCATCTCATCGAGCATTGAGAGAATTGTTAATCCCGATCTAATACACCCCAATCTTTGTAAATTGAAAACTTTACTGTTAGATAACTCATACTGTCCGCGATTGGTCAATAGATTTCATTGTTTAACACCTCCCAATTGATCAGAAGTGCAGCGTGGTGGTCGGATTGGAGAGGCTCCCACACCTAACATTGAAAATAACATTAGAACTTTCACACTTCCATACATCCTTTATTTAATTTTTTGAACGAAAAACTCCATGAGTGAGTCTGATGAATCATTAATTAATTGGTGAAGTAAGACACACTTGTTTTTATAATAATATACTTTGACTATCGATTTCGGCACTAGGCCATCATCAGGTCAGCTGAAATATAAATAATACATAGATAATAAAGTTAAGAAGACGTCAAATAACGTAAAATTTTTACAAGTGTTTTGTTCACATTAATATTCTCTGATAGACACGAAGCAATATATCACAAACTCACCGTCAATGAAACATGTACAATTAAAAGACATTAGATGTAATAAAAAATTATAGTTTTCCTTTGAATATTCGTTTTCTACCCTTTTTTAGATGTTCTAGGTTAAGTCGGTATAATCTCTAATTCCCTAAGAACAACACCTCGACAGTTTTCAATTATTCTTCTTGGTTTTATGTATTTACGTACACATGAACGCGTATATGGAGGCAGGTGGAAAAGACTATATAGCAGGAGGGTGAATCATCTTGAATAGATTGACCGTCGGGAAATCTTTAATATCATTGAGGAGATATGCGTCGTTCTTGTATTTTAGAATTTTCAGTTGTTCCAGGAGTGTTAATTTATGGAAATCACTATGCTGATGAAGTAAAGTTAGTTTATCGAGAGAAGTAGAGTGTTTGCTCTCAAATAGATGGTTACCCATGGCCGAAGCAGATCTATTCTTGATATGTTCGTTGAATCTGATCTTTGAAACTCTAGTTGTCATACCGACATAGAAAGCAGAGCAGTTACCGCAGGTTATTTTATATATTCCCCTTTTTTGGGTTTTGTCTTTTTTGGGCTTATTATTGATAAGTACTCTCTCTAGTGTCCCATGTGAAGTATTAACTAGATTTAAGTTGAAGCCCTTTAGTAATGATTGTAGTTTGCTGATGAGGTTGGAAAAGTAGGGGATGGCTATGTATGTCGTCTTGACAGAAGTATGTGGATATATCTTCTTAAGAAGTTTTTTCTTCATTACAGTGGCTAAGATGTCATAGACAAATTGTTTTGAATAGTGATTTTCTGTTGCTACTTTACAAATATTATCTAGTTCTCTTTGATAGTTCACTTTAGATAGTGGGATGTTGACTAGGTGGTTCAAAAGAAAGTGGAAGGCGGTCTTCTTGATTTGAGGTGTGTGTGTGGTGTGGAACAATACAAGAGTTGAAATCCTTCCTAGAATTCATCAATTCACTCTCCAAAATTAAATTAACTTCAGAAATTTCAGAAGAAAATACCATCAACTTCTTAGATCTGAACATAACCCTAAGACCTGATAATACGTTCGAGTTTAACATCTACAGAAAGCCTACTCAGACCGATATAGTAATTCCTAAGTACTCTTACCATTCTCCTCAAATCAAGAAGACCGCCTTCCACTTTCTTTTGAACCGCCTAGTCAACATCCCACTATCTAAAGTGAACTATCAAAGAGAACTAGATAATATTTGTAAAGTAGCAACAGAAAATCACTATTCAAAACAATTTGTCTATGACATCTTAGCCACTGTAATGAAGAAAAAACTTCTTAAGAAGATATATCCACATACTTCTGTCAAGACGACATACATAGCCATCCCCTACTTTTCCAACCTCAACAGCAAACTACAATCATTACTAAAGGGCTTCAACTTAAATCTAGTTAATACTTCACATGGGACACTAGAGAGAGTACTTATCAATAATAAGCCCAAAAAAGACAAAACCCAAAAAAGCGGAATATATAAAATAACCTGCGGTAACTGCCCTGCTTTCTATGTCGGTATGACAACTAGAGCTTCAAAGATCAGATTCAACGAACATATCAAGAATAGACCTGCTTCGGCCATGGGTAACCATCTAATTGAGAGCAAACACTCTACTTCTCTCGATAAACTAACTTTACTTCATCAGCATAGTGATTTCCATAAATTAACACTCCTGGAACAACTGAAAATTCTAAAATGCAAGAACGACGCATATCTCCTCAATGATATTAAAGATTTCCTGACGGTCAATCTATTCAAGATGATTCACCCTCCTGCTATATAGTCTTTTCCACCTGCCTCCATATACGCGTTCATGTGTACGTGAATACATAAAATCAAGAAGAAGAATTGAAAACTGTCGAGGTGTTGGTCTTAGGGAATTAGAGATTATACCGACTTAACCTAGAACATCTAAAATAGGGTAGAAAACGAATATTCAAAGGAAAACTATAATTTTATATTACATCTAATGTCTTTTAATTGTACATGTTTCATTGACGGTGAGTTTGTGATATATTGCTTCGTGTCTATCAGAAAATATTAATGTGAACAAAACACTTGTAAATATTTTACGTTATTTGACGTCTTGTTAACTTTATTATCTATGTATTATTTATATTTCAGCTGACCTGATGATGGCCTAGTGCCGAAATCGATAGTCAAAGTATATTATTATAAAAACAAGTGTCTTACTTCACCAGTTAATTAATGATCCTTCATTTATTTATTTTTCATTTCGTTAAAAAAGTTGGTGTTCATCTGCGGCGTCCAGGTTTCGATCGATGGTTCTGCAGAAAACATCAGGTGAGCTTATTTTTCGTATCTTTTTTCTGATTTTTCTCATAGCGTAGAGAATTTTTGATGGGTCGTTTTGTTTTTATGCATGAGATACATTTTTCTTTTTTGTCTTGAAAAATTTTATTTCCAATTTCTTTGAGTAGCAAAGTAATTATCAATTAGATTTTAAAATGTCTGACCATTCGGACTGCGATTCCGTAATGGAAGAAGACGCGCCAGGAATCGCTAATGTCGTGTCCGAACACGATATTTTGAGAGAGGAGAACGCAAGTTTGAAAGCGAGGGTTAATGAGCTAGATAGATGCGTATCTAGCTTAGTTGCTGAGATTAAAAATCTCAGGGAGAGGCTCGAGTTGCAGGAGGGAAATGAGGAAAGTCCTTACTCCAAAGCACTCAAAAAGAACATTATTTTGGAAAATGTCCAAGAAGTGACCTTACCGGTTCAAAAACAGAAGATGGAGGTGGTCAAAACCACTCAAAACAAAATTTCCCCACCCGCCAAAAGAGTGAGAAAGGATAGCTCCTCGTCCAATGAAGACTCGAACAAGAAAAGAGTCTTGGAAACCCAAGCCCAACAGAAAACCACTCCAGTGGAGGAGAGGAAGGAAAAAATCCCCCCAGTCACCCTGAGAGGTACGTCCGAATGGACGTCAATTTCCAACGCGTTAATGCGAAACGGCATTAATTATAGCAGAGCGACAACTGTGAAGGACGGAATTAGGGTCGTCCCACAAACTCCACAAGATCATCGAAGGATGACTGAATTCCTCCACAAAATCAACAGAGAGTTTTACACTCTCCAACGAGAGGAGGAAAAGAAAACTACGCGGTAGTGAGATACCTACCGCTGGATGCAGATATCCCGACGATCCTTGACGACCTCAAGGATCAAGGGATCGTCGATGCTGAGGTCATAAGGATGACCTCAAATATAACAAAAAAACCGATGCCCTTATTGCTGGTTAAAACCCAGAATAAGGGTATCTTCTAGGTGAGAAGGCTCTACAACATGAACTGTGTTGTTGAACCTAAGAGAAGGACGACCGGGCCTGGACAATGTTATCGCTGTCAGCGATATGGACATGCCCAAAGTAAGTGCACTTTTCCATGGAGGTGCGTGAAATGCTCCGGTAATCACAGCTCCAAGGAGTGTACGCTTACCAGGGAGAACGAGGAGCGAAATGCTTCTTGTGTTCTCTGTGGTAAGCAAGGGCATCCAGCCAGCTACAAGGGATGTAGCGAATGGAAATTGGTCACTAAAAAGGCCAAGAGATCGCCAAGATCAAACCAAACCAGCTCAAGGCCAACACAAAATACTCCGAAGCCAGCCCAAAACTCTTCGGAAGTAAAGAAACCCCAGGAAACTGCAACCAAAGCAGTCAAAGAGACGAAGAAACCAGAGAAAAAGACGGAAAAGGCAAAAACCGTCAAAAAAGCCGAAACCAGAAAAGGAATTTCTGGAATCACTGGGGAACTGGATAAGTTCACGAAAAACCTCCTCAGCTCGATGATGCAGAATCTGGAGAAAGAGATTGAGAAGAAGATGCAGCAAATTATTAAGAATATTTAATGGCTGATACAACGATAAAGAACAATCTCATAATCGTCTCTTGGAACGTCGAAGGATTGAGAGCCCGCAGACCAGAATTCGAAGAACTGATTGAAGAGAAGAGACCGGATGTCATAGCTCTCCAAGAAACAAGACTTAACCCCAACGTTCGGATAGCATTTCCCAATTACGATATCTACAGAAATGATAGACCTAACAGCACAGGTGGCGTTGCTATACTGGCTAGAAGGAATATGGATCACCATTTCGACCAAATATTCAATGGTCAAGAAGTAGAAGCAATATCGATTATTGTGAATACCAATCGAGGACAAGTGAAAATTATTTCGACTTATAAATCACCGGATAAGGACATGCTGGAAGAGGATCTAAAAATGCTACTAGAAGGAAGACACCCGAAAATCATAATTGGTGATCTTAACTACAAATCGCAGGAATGGAACAGTAGGGTGAAAAATACCAACGGGAGAAGACTAAAGATTTATGCTGAAAAACTTAATGCAGTTGTGATAGGACCTGATATACCGACCTACATACCAAGAGTAAATGGACTACCCGAAAACTGGACATTGTCGTAATGAAAGACATCACTGAAGTAATCAGCATTGATACAATCATCATCATCATCATCATCATTTATTCACCATCAAAATATATTACATGGCAGGTCAAAATACAATAAGTTCAAAAATAGAACAGTATAAAACATAAATATAAAAGACGAGAAACATTTGAATACACATACAAAAGGTCCAAACATATAAATGTAAAAATGTAAGCACGGTTATTCATCGAACTTAATGTTCCAGAATTCTTCGAACTTATAAACAGTGTTTTTAATTAACGTTTCCTTAATCTTCTTCAGCAACCTATTTCGTGGAAGCATCCGCATTTTTGATGGAAGTCTATTATAAAATTTAACCCCAAAATGATTAGTGCCAGTCTGTGTTTTTTTGAGGCGATGATACTCAATGCTAAGTTCATTTCTGTTCCGTGTACCATAGTGATGATTGTCATCATTTTTCCTGAATTTAGCTCTATTATCATGGACATACATTATACAGTTAAGTATATACACAGATGTTACGGTGAGTATACCCAATGATCGAAACAACTCTCTGCATGAAATGATTCTTGGGACTCCAAGAATGGCTCTGACAGCTTCCTTTTGTTTCAGGAGTACATCAATCAGTCCGGAACTATGACCCCATAATATTATGCCGTATGTAGCAGTCTGGTGGAAGTTGGCGAAATAGGTCAACCTAGATATGTCCGTGCCTGCAACCTCCCTCATCCTACGTATGGTGAAAATTGCAGTCGAAAGCCTCTTCAATAGTGATGTTGTGTGAGTGTTCCAGGTAAGTCGATTGTCCACAGTCACACCTAACAATCTGATACACTGCGGAGCCTCATTGTCGGCTACTATCATACGGTGGGACTTATCCACATTGAGTTTTAATCCATTCACGCTAAACCATTTTTCAGCACAAGCCAAGGTCTTGGCACCTCTAATTTCTAGTTCTGCTCTCCTGGACGAGTCATTTACAAAGCTGGTGTCATCTGCAAACATCGAGGTAAGGGAGCACGGTACATTCAGCGGTAAGTCATTTATGTATAACAAAAACAATAAGGGACCTAAAATTGATCCCTGGGGCACTCCATATCTAAGAACCCCCACCCGTGATACTGCATCATTCCACGAGACCACCTGTGTTCTATTCTCCAGGTATGATTTGAAAATAGCCAACGCATTTCCTCTAACTCCATAAATTTCCAACTTTTGAAGTAGTATTTCTCCTACCACACTATCAAATGCCTTGGATAGGTCGCAGGCCAAAACCTCAACTAATCTACCTCTATCAAATGCCTCAATAACATTATCCATCAACGCAATCAGCGCTGTCATAGTTGATCTACCTGATCTAAATCCATGCTGGCATTGATCGAGAACCAGTGTCCTGTCGAGAAAACCCAACAATCTTCCCTTCAATATTTCCTCCAATATTTTCGAAAAAGTAGGCAGAATAGATATTGGCCTATAATTAGTGCATTCGTCTTCATTTCCACTTTTATAAACGGGAATTATTCTTGCAAATTTTAGTGGTTCAGGAAAAACTCCCTGCTCGAGACATTGATTAAAGATATCACACATAAACTTAGAGATTTTTGGGTAAATCCTCTTCATCAATACCACATTCATTCCGTAGATATCCGCAGTTTTTTTATTTTTTAACCTTTTAATAATCTGATTCAGCTCATCGATTGTAACCGGATAGTTGAACATTGAACCTGAGGATCTGGGTACCCTCGAAGCAGTCTTTCTCATCAAATTTATTGCTTCTATGGCAGAAGGTGAGCACTGATTTGAAATTGTCGCTCCTATATTAGAAAAGAAACAATTGAGTTCATCTGCGGTCAATTTACCTTCTTCTTTCCTCTTCTCTCTCGACTCAGCAGTTTCTTCCCCTATTACTCTCCATATGGCCTTTGTTTTATCCTCTGATGAACTTATATACTCACTGTTCACTTTCTTCTTTTCTGCAGTGTGACTTTCTCTCAGAGATCGTTTCAACAATTCTACGAGTTTCTTGGAGTCATCACTCTGACGAATACTGTGGATTGTCAGAGCCGCATCAACTGCCTTCTTCAAAGCCACATTTGAAGCATTTCTGTGAACATATTTTTTATTCCTGTTTACATTTACTGTCTTCAAAGGAAAACAGCTATCGAAGCAGCCTTTAAATACTGCATGAAATCTATCAAAAGTCTCTTCAGCTCTTTCGGATTTGAGTGAATCCCAGTCAATATCACTTAGTTTCTCCTCAAATTTAATTATATTTCTCCTCGTTATCATATGCCTAGTTATATATTTCCTTTTTGTTACAGATGTCTCATTAAGCAATTTAATTTCTTGTACTGAATGATCCGACAAGTGTGGGTCGTATGTTTTACTTTTGTAAGTTTCCTTGCATATGTTCGTAATAAATATATTGTCAACACAAGTTTTTGATTTTCGACTAACTCTGCTAGGCTCATTGAAAGCCGGGAATAATCCGTACGACTCGAACAAATTCAAGACTTCATTTGAATACTTATTACTTTCCAGGAAATTAACATTGAAATCGCCTGCAACACAAATCTTCTCTAACGTCCCCCTCGTCATCTCATCCAAACATGCAGACAATCCCGATATGAAAAGATCAAATTGGCCTTTAGGTGGTCTATATATACTAGCAATCACTAAATGTTTGTCTGGAATTTTTACAGCGGCTACCTCAAAATGATGATCAATACTCATTTGTTTTATTTCAGGTAATTTATTGTAATGTATTGTGTTCTTAATGAAAACTGCTGCCCCACCATAATCCTCGTCAGAGCAGGAATAAGAGTCTGCAACTACGTAATTAGCAATATTTACCCGGCTCAGAATATCCTCTGATGCCCAATGCTCAGAAACACAGCACAAATCATAATTATTATCATTTAGAATACTCGAGAAAAAATCAATTTTATTTTTTAAGGATTGCAGGTTAACGTTCGCTATTGAAAATGGTTCTTTTTTTTGTGGTTGGTTCATTGTACGCCTATTTATCCCTGATATTATCTCTGATTCGAAGAAATTTATATCTTTTTATGGATATATTCTCTGGCCAATTTTCACTCTTATAAAGTTCTTCGACCATGTCCAAATCACCACCTACCTTAAATGAGCGGCTAGTTGCACCTTCCCTTTGTGGTAGTGCTTCCACAATGAATTTTCTATTAGGAAATTTCAACTTGAGATGCTGTTCGACACTTTTCTCGTCCGTTTCCAAACCTGCTCTACCCACATGAATCCAGGCATATTTTGGAGCGCCACTAAAAGACGATGACTTGGCTGTTCCCTGTACAACTGAATATTTAGGTCTCTTTTTTGTTTGTTCAGTCTTCCCTTCCTTATATGTGTAAATCTTCCTCGAGATTTCCTCGGGTTTGTGTTCTTTTAAATGTTGTGACTTGACCTGCTTCTCCTGTTGCTTATCTGGAACATTAGTTAGATCTACCGCCTGTTTGTCAACAACGGCAACGTCGCTTCTGACATCGAAAGAAAATGTTCTCAAATTTTGTTGATTCTTATTCAATAAATCAATAATCATATTCTTGTCACTTATCATCTGTTCCAGTGTGTTCAACGTCTTCTTCAGGTAAGTTATCTCCAATTCCATTAATTGTGATCTGTCCTCGCCAGTAAACAAAGTGTTTGTTGATGTTTCACTTTGAAGGTTATTCTTGCTTAGATTTTTGCAACTATCGGCAGGCTCGCTAAAATTTTCTTCGGAGCCCACCTCTATTAATTTACGTAATCCTGGAGACACATTTACACCCTCGGGAACTTTCCTGGTAATTATTATTTTGATTAAATATTCTTTTTTGAACTTTAACAGCTCACTAGCAAATTCACTGTTATGCGCCATGACGTTCCATCACAATAGAAGACGGAACTTCAGACCACAATCCCATAGAATTCATAGTGGGTCATGGCCCAAGAAACGAAGAAGAGACACAAACCAAGGATCGCACAGACTGGAAGAAATATAAGAATATACTTCAGGAGAAAATCACGGAAATTCCCCAAATGAACACCCGGGATGAATTAGATGAAGCATTTGAAAAATTGGAAAATCAAATAAAAGAAGCCAATGAAAAAAGCATCAAGAGAATAAGGAAGTCAATTCCGAAACATTCACATGAAGATACGCCAAGGGATATAAAGGAACTTATAGAAAAGAACAGAAGACTCAGAAAAATCTACAGAACAACAAAAAGAGAAGAAGACAAGAAGAAACTGAATAAGCATAGTCAGATATTGAAAAGTGCTTTAACAGAACTGTGTAATAACAGATGGCACCAGAGATTAAGGGAACTGAATACAATAGATCACTCGGCTTGGAAAATGCAAAAAGGGTTACGACGAGAACAGACAGTTATACCTCCACTGCATGGAGCAAACGGAATAGTATATACGAGACTTGAAAAATCCGAAGCACTTGCCGACTCAATTGAGAGAGAAGCCAGAATAAATTACAGAAATGATGATGGCAATGAAGATCTAGAAGAAGAAGTGGAGGCAAACGAAGAACTGATGATGGAACCACCGGAAACCGAAATCATTCCAAAACCGGCTTCACCAACAGAAATCAAAGAGATCATAATGAAACTGAAAAACCGGAAAGCATCGGGAGAAGATAGGAAAATGAATTATATGTTGAAGAAATTGCCTAGAAAAGGAAAAGCAGCCTTGACGAATATAACAAACGGAGTGATGAGGACCGAATACTACCCAAAGAGATGGAAAACTGCGGAAATGATAGTTTTCAACAAGCCTGGAAAGGAACGGAAATGTCCTCAAAATTATAGACCAATCAGCCTACTATCAGCACTAGGAAAAGTCGTCGAGAGGGTTATCGCCCAAAGGCTGAATGAGGAAACAGAAATGTTGAAGATAATTCCACCCGAACAATTTGGATTTCGACGAGAACACTCGACTGAACTCCAATTACTACGGCTCATAGAATACGTCACCGAAGGAATGCAGACCAAACAGGCCACAGGATTAGTTCTGATGGATATCGAGAGAGCTTTTGATAGAGTATGGCACGAAGGCCTAATCTACAAGATGAAAAAAGCAGGATATTCGACCAAGCTATGCAATATTATAAGGAACTATCTGAGGAAGAGAAACTTTTATATGAAGATAGATGGAGCAACCTCTCAAACCAGAAAATTGGAAGCGGGAGTGCCTCAAGGATCGGTACTTGGACCTCTGCTTTACGTAATATACGTTTATGATATCCCGAAGGATGCTAGAAATATGCTCACCTTGTACGCAGATGACACAGGAATAGCGTTCAGACATCGACGCCCAGAGATCATACACCGGAGACTGCAGGAAGCCATAGATGAATTACTCAAATGGTGCATCAAATGGAAAATCCAAATCAATGGAAAAAAGACTCAAGCAATATTACTGCAAAAGAGAAGATTGACGATGGAAGAAAACCTTGAAGTTGATGGAGAAGAGGTTGAATGGAAAAATGAAGCAACATACCTAGGAGTGACGCTTGACAGAGGACTTACATGGAAAAACCACATCAAATGTGCAGTTGATAAAACAAAAGCCGCAATGAGTAAACTTTATCCACTCATAGCCAGAAGAAGTAATATGAATAAGAACATCAAGTTGACGATGATTAAAACTATTGCGCGACCACAACTCACAAATGGATCGGCGGCATGGGGCTTCGCAGCCAAGACCCACATCAAGAGAATACAGGCCACTGAGAATAAACTCCTTAGAATGGCGATGGACGTACCCTGGTTTGTTAGGAACAAACAAATCTACAAGGACTTGGAATGGGAACCAGTTACAGAATTTATGAAGAGAAAGGCGGAAAGGATATTCGACAAAGCCAAACAACATCCAAATGAGGAACTACGAAGATTAGTCGACTACGATCCAACGGAAGAAGCTAGAAGGTCAAGATCCTACCACCGAAGACCGAGAGATCAGTTAAGGATTTAAATGTAACCAAAGAAGAGCTTAACCTATAAAAGCTATAGGCAGTATACAACTATCAACACGACTATGATCGTGTGAGAGTCCAGAAACCATAAGAGTCAACTGGTTAATAGGCAAAATGCCCGGAACCTATGAAGAAGCAGTTAATGGTTTTTGGTGGGTCTCGAGCTCAGAGAGTGAGAATCCACACACTGTTCCCCCTCAGCAGAGGTTGTGTTCGTCTGTTTTGCACATTTTCCCCCTGCTACACCAAAAAAAAAAAAAATCCATACATCCGGAACCTTACTAACAAAATATGTTCCCTTGTTGCTAGGGCCTCTTCATCTAGTGGATCTAATTAACTGTGGAGTATGTGAGAGACTGTCAGAATAAAAAACCATCGACTTATCTGTTCACTCACACCTTGGAAACTGGTCACTTAATGAATTTCGACAGTGTGGAAGTTTTGAGGAGCAATGGTAACAGTTATAAACGTATGTTCTTGGAGTCTCTTGAGAGTAAATATCTGTCCCATCCCTTGAATCTGGCCACGGAGTTACAGGAGATTAATTCAATTTATTGTAACATCGTGGATATAATAATGGGTAAGGATGGAGTTGCGAACGACCCTGGTATAAATTCTACTTTGAGTAGGTTTTGACATCTTGAAGTTTGACATTTATGACGTGCCTATCGGTTGACATATATTTTTATCGATCATGTGTTTTTTTGCGTTCTCGCATTCCGGTTGCAATCTGAGTTATGTCTGTCCTCGATGAGATAAGTTTGATTTTCTTCTGCCCTTTGTCAAAGATTTTAATGTTTTAACTGAGTGTTTTTGATGCGTAGATGTATTTACCGCGGTTGTTATTCTACTTGTTCATTACTCTGTTAGGTTCAGTTTGAATGTGAGGTTTCACTGATTTTCATTGATTTATTTTACATTCTACTGATTTTTAGTGCCCTGAGGATGGCCATGTAAAGATATAAATGGCCGAAAGCTTGGCAGTATTGAATAAAGAATTGTGACAAAGACCAAACAGACTTTTTACCCGATAATTTTTTCATTATATGTGAATAAAAAAGTCGATATATTTTCCATGTTGCAGTTCGATTATTTTTTGGAGAATTTGATGTAGAGATAATATGATAATTCAAACAACTGAGCGCCTCTCAATGTACGCAGATTCGTCCGTTTTAGAAGAACTTGGACTCTCATTTCGAATTTATTCTTAAGACATAAAGACAAGATGAAATTCCTACCTTGACTAGCTCGTTCAGGCGTTCTCTGTTATAGTAGTTGCCAATCTCCTCACCAAGCAACCAATCCAGGAACTTCGACACGGGATAGGACATCGGGAACGTCAGCATCATGACGAACTTGGTTATGTAAATAGTTTTGGCCCCGATCGCCAAGCCGAAGCGCGAGCATATCGCCTGCGGCGAGATTTCTCCGAACGTCACGATTGCCAACGTCGAAGAAATCACCGCCACCGCCCCGGAAGTCAAATCGTCCAGCAGAATGGTGAAAATATTGTTCACGAACACGTTCGCGAGCAGTATACTGCACAGGAGGTAGTTTCCATGCCTGCGAACTGGTATAATGGTCTTCGCGTACTTTTGTTCCCTAGGCGTGCCAGTGTTGCATAAGATCTTGAGTTCCGTCATGTCCATGGACATCAAGCCCAAGTTCAGGCCGGAAAAAAGAGAAGAAAAGCTTAAACACGTGAAGATCACCACGATCGCCAACCAGAGCGGGAGCAACGACTCGTACGTCACTAACTGAAGACCAGGATCAGTCCCTTGGTGGATGAAGGAGGTATTGGAGTGGTAGTCGCCCTTTTTGACGCAAAGGTAGAGGCATGTTGTGTCCTCCGGTAGAGGAGGAAGCTTCACCGTAACCAATGCCGACGTTGGACTGAAACTTGACTTGTCCACCTTGAAAATAAATTATTTACTTAAAATGAATTACAAGATTGAACATTTTGATGAATAACAAACGTAACCTTTCGGTTTGTTACTTATTGGTGCCGCTTCCATTAATTTCTCATAGGATATCTCAAATCACCATAAAATGGTGGCGTTACACCATCAAAAACGATTTGTTATCCTAAAACCCGATTGCACCGACTTATTTAAGACAGGATCAACTTCAATTCGGTGATTGCTATGGTAACTGCCATAGAAATTAGAGAAATAATCAAGTAACAACGTTAATCTCGCCTTAAATAAGTCGGTGCACACGGCTTTCTTTCGACGGGTAAAAATAACATGAAAAATAATGATAAATCAGATCCATAAAATAAACGACACTACAAGTGCCATGAAAACACCACTTCATTTTCAAATACTTAGTTAAGAATATTTCGAGAACTAATGCATAAAATGAAAAAGCAATTACTGTGCTGAAATCAGTATAGAAATACTTTTCAAATGAGGTATCACTCACCCCATCTTCCCTATTCAAAAAAATTTATTTCGTCTGTAACCTCGTCTGTTTCGTTTTCAAATGGCCACCCTGTATAATAGGGGAAAAAATAGGGCCATTTCCTTTGAGGGTGGTTTCTTGATTAGATGGAATAAAAAATTGTTTATTCTTGTCCCCTCCGGCCATATATCAGGATTTTTCACCTTGTCGAAGTCTGCAGACATCAATGACACTTTGAACGATGAATATTCTTCAGGTCGGTTTGATCGAAGTTTGGAACACTTAACATCTTTGAAATTTTTATCACTGAGATACTTTATGATCTTTTCAGGAGCAACATTTGGATCGAGATTACTGACGTGTATATGTGAGAAAGGTGTCACTGCTTTGAATTCTTCAGTTTTCCCTGTGCCTAGAATACTTTGTCTACGTCTTTTCAACTTCTTTTTCGAGATGACAGGAGTGAATTCATCGTTTTTAGCTATTTTTTTGGTTGCATCTTCGAGATTTGCACTTTCTGATGTAGTTATCTTTGTTGACTCAAAAATCGTCGAGTTTAAGGTAGGTGTTATATCAGATTGATTTTTAGTCATAGTTTGTTTCTTTACAAAGTTTTTACCGGGTTCGACATTTTCGACCTTTTGATTGCTTCCTCTAGGTGTAATGGAATTGATTTTATCTTTTTGGATTTCACTAACCAAAACTTTCAGATGAAGATTTTCTTCACGCAAGATGGATACTTCCTTACGCAGTTCATCGATGACTTTCCCCAAATTTTCCTCAATTGAAGATTTTATAACTCCAGGAATGATTTTCATACATTCCTTCATTACTTCTGGTATGATGAATTTGATAGCATCAGCAGAACCAGTTGAGGTTATGTTAGGTATCGTACATAATTTGCACTTCCATGATTTATATTCACCGGATTTTTTCATTTTATCAAAATCAGAAGAACTGATTCCCATACAATTGACATGATTTAGGTGTAAACTGTTACTTGAACAAGTCAAATACTCAGAATTTCGGCTAATAGGATTAAGACATACGCTACACACGGGCGCCATTTTGTTTCATTTGTTTGTTTTCATTTGTTTCAACTTCATAGTGAGAAGGCAGAATTCGAGATCACAGGAACTTTTTTGCTTGCGTACTCCCAGGACCAATCTTCTCCTGCAATCTCCGATTGAGTTTATGTGCCGGACCTTCAATACGATCTCTGCGGTTTGTGATATTAATTTTGACACTTTACCATGTATTATTGAAGTACTTTTATGCAGTTTGGAGTGTGAACAGTAGACTGAGTTTTCTTTGTTACCATCGAGTGGTGTAATGATCGGTTGTGAGTTTTTTTTGTCTGGGTTCAGTTCATATTGCTTTAATGTTTAATTTTTATTCATTTCCTGTAATTGGGTTCTTCCTGTAGGAAATAAATGGCTTATTATTATTATTATTATAAGAATATGATGGATCATATACAACAGCAACCTGAGAAGTATCCGTCTTGGCGAGTTGAGGATGAAGTTCTTTTGAAGTACGTTGATCCTGTTTCTCCCTCCAGCCTCAATGTAGCTGACAGTTGGAAGATAGTTGTTCCTAAGGATTTCAGGCAAGCATTGATGAAGGCAAATCATGAGTCGGTAACTTGTGGCCATCCAGGTGTCTATAAGACATATTGGAGGGTACTCCGAAAGTACTATTGGCCAAAGATGAAGGCCGATGTAATACGTTTTGTCAAGGGCTGTCAGATATGTGCAAAGTCCAAGCCCGAAAATAAAGCAGTTGCTGGTTTCATGGGAACGAGGCCTGTAGTTGTGGAACCGTGGGAGATGATTAGTTTGGATTTCGTTGGTCCACTCCCTTCCTCACATGGTTTCAAATATATATTGGTGATCACGGATTATTCCTCTAAATTTGTACTTCCTGTACCTATACGTTGTGCGAATGCTAAAATACTTTGTAAAATTTTAGAGGAACAAGTGTTCCTGATGTTTGGGGTTCCTAAGTTCATCATATCTGACAATGGAGTGCAGATGCAAAGTAAAGAGTTTAAATCTCTCTGTCAGAAATATAGCGTCCAGAATATTTTTACCCCTCTCTATAGCCCACACTGTGACCCATCTGAAAGGAGTAATGGAATTGTGAAGACTATGCTTCGTTGTTACGTGAAGGATAATCACAAAACTTGGAGTGATCATATCGCTGGCATTGGTTGTGCTATTCGCACTGGACGTCAGGAGACTATAGGAGTAAGTCCATTTTTCGTAAATTTCGGAAAAGAGTACAGGGATAGTGGGAATTCTTATGATCACCCTATCGGTCGCGAAGTTATAAAGCCTAATGAGTATTCTCACAGAAGGAAAGACTGTAATGAAGATCTTTTTCAGGATATTAAGAAACGTTTAGCTAAGGCTCAGGAGGTAAATCGTCAGCGGTATAATTTTCGACGAAGGAATGTACAATTTCAGGAAGGTGATTATGTCATGTTGAGAAATAAGGCCATATCAGACGCTACCAAAGACTATACTGCTAAATTGGGTCCAAGGTTCGTTGGTCCTTATAGAGTGGCCAAACGAAAGGGTTACTGTGCTTACGATCTGAGAAATGAGAGCGGACAGGATAAAGGGATTTGGCACGTCAAAGATTTGAAGCCCTACATTTCAGAACAGGTTATGTAATTTTTTTTTTTTTTTTTTGAATGCGTTAAGTCATGTCTGACTTTGTGTTTTTGTCCATTCTATAATATGTCCTTGTATACATTGGCTGATGGAGAGTTCGATCGTCAGCAAACCTCCTAGGTTTGCTTCCTGAGGAGGCGAAGGGGGATTTATCGCAGGTCGCTTTGCTTGAGTCAGTTTCCTTCTTTCAATCATGAATTCCGAAGGAAACTGTTTCTCGTTATAAGTTTCCTTCAATGAAAAATTTGTCGATGATACAGATGTCTCTGTGAATAGTCGTTGTTGCAGCATATGTTTAAATCTAACATATTTTCAGTTGAAGATTGGTTCTCAGAGAATTTCTCCGATTGTTGGTTATTTCGAGTTTATTTTAATCGATTATTGGATACGCTGAGCGGATGTATATTCTGAGAATTGGTTGCATTATTATTAATTATTCATACTTGTACCTGTCTCTTCGAAGTAGAATAATTTCTTTATTGGATTTGGCAACACATAATCTTCTTATCAATAAGCCCGCACAACACCACGTAAGTGATGAAAATTTATGACGAAATCGTTCTATCTAGATGAATAACTTTTTCAGAGGGTTTTTCCTTTCTGTGCTGTATTACATCTTCATCCACTTATTGTATTCACCGGCTATAAATTAGTACAGTACCTGTTCCTAATTCGTCGACCTGAGGTCATCGAGGTTTATAGTAGTGAGGAAATTGGTGCTCATTTACCATCCTTTTGTGGATCGATTCAGCTGTTCCCGAACGAAGAACTCAGTACCAAATCTTGAGCTTATTGAGCCGCAGAAAGGTCAGATCACTTCATTTATAAATTTCTTACGAAGACATCAATTCGAATAACATTAAAAAAAAACTGTCAATATTTTTTTTATGCATAACTATCAGCGAATTATTATCTTGTCGCATTCGATACCTAATTGTAGATTTGTTTGTGAACTATACGCTGGCGTGCGCACTTCAGTGTACAGGGCCTACCAGAAAAATTATATCGATACCGGATTCATTCAGATTAAATACACCAGATATTTATAACTTTTGTTTCGTGATTTCTTATGCCTAATATCTAATTGTGAGAGTGATAACTATTTCTATTTAAATCACGTGGCGTCCAATATACAAAAAGAGCTAGCTGGTGCCGACCTCTCGGACGGACTTTATACCGGACTCCCATATACCACCAAAATGTGGCGCGGGAGGAGGAATAAAATTCCAAGCTATAGCCTCTTGACTGGAGGCTTTTTTTGCGAGGGCAAATTGTTTATTAGATTTGACAAAATTAGTACCGTTATCAGAAAAAAGCTCTTTCACGTAACCTCGTCTAGCCCTCTAGGCCTCAGCTGTTAGGTCAGAGACCAGCTCAAGGTGTATAGCTTTCATAGCTAAGCAAAAGAATAAACATATATAACCCTTTTGCGATTTGACGCCTCTATGTTTACTAAGAGTTAAGGATACAGCTACACGGAAATCTACCCCGCTGAATGCGAAAGGTTTTTGTGGAATAACGCGATGAGAGGGCAGGGAACCCATCAAGGGTTCATAATTGCTAGGTTTCACTTTGAAACACCTAACACATGGAGACAACACGTTTTTAATTAGCTTCTTTACTGCTATTATCCAGAAGACATCGGTTACTAAATAGTGTAGAGTCTGGACTCCTACATGCAGGTATTTTCGGTACAGATACTCAACATATCGTACAGGGAGTAAGCTATCACGCGGCATGAGAATGGGATGTTTCTTGTCGTATGAAATAGATGCCAGCTGAATTCTACCTCCAACTTCAGAAGTCCATCGTGGTCAATAAAGACATTCAATTTGAGAATAGGCTTGGGACATTTCTTATTCGTATTTACTTCATTATTATTATTATTATAACCAGATTAATGGTTTAGGTAGGGCCTATAAACACAAATGTTAAAAAAAATCATTACAAAAAAATTAAACAAGTAAAAGTAGTCAAAAGTGCACAAAAGAGATATAGAAAAAAAAAATACAAAAAATAAAAAGAATGAATAGTCACGAGTTTCACTACCGAACGCGACGGCACCAGCTATCGAAGCTGTTCTTGAAAGTGTTCACCGACAGAGAGTTCACCACACATGAAGGCAAGCCATTCCAAACACCAAACACGCGATTTGTCAGGAAGTTCTGTCTCTGCGTAGTTTTGAAATTCTCCTTCGCCAGCTTGAAGGAATGATCTCGGAGTCGACAGTCGGAATTCAGCCTGAAGAGATGACCCAGATAGGTCATGATGAGATCACCTCGAATCCTCCGATCAGCAAATGAGGGCAAGCTCATGAGGGAAAGCCTCTCCTCGTAAGTAGGTCGTGTGATGCCATATGGTAGTCGTATTGCCTGACGATGAACACCCTCGAGCATTGCAAAATCTTTGTTCAGTACAGGACACCACACAGGGCCATCAAATTCCAAGACGGGGCGGATATAAAGCTTGTACAAGGCTGCGCATGTAGGTGGATCACATATTCCGAAAGCTTTCCGAATCAGAAAAAGAAAACGCTTGGTCTTGTTGTCTGCAGTGAGAATATGATAGGACCAGCTCAAATTCTCAGTTACAACCACACCGAGGTCACAGTGGCTACTGCAGGTAGCTATCGGAATATTATTTAAAGTGTACGGACGACGGGGGTTGTTGGTGCCCAGGTGTACCACAGCACATTTCTCCAGATTCAGTGGCAATTGCCAGTCTCGACACCAAAGACTCGATTTTTCTAGGTCCTGCTGAAGTTCGTGAGCTGCGTCGTTAGGATTTCCGAACAATTTGGTGTCGTCGGCAAATTGAGAACAGTCGGACTTGAGAATTTTCGGCAAATCGGAGATGTAGAGGATGAAGAGAAGATGTCCCAAAATGGATCCCTGAGGAACTCCACCTAAAATAGGTCTTGACGATGAGAAGGCCCTTCCAACACGAACCCGAAATGATCTATCGGTTAGAAATGCCTCAATCCGTGGACACTGCTCGATTTTGGATACAAGGTCGGTATCGTTGGTTAATATAAGATACGAGAGGGTAGGAGTTTGCGAGTTACGGAATCGTGTTGGAAAATCGACGAGCTGGTATAAGTTGTTCTCGTGAATGCTATCTATGTAAGCACTAGATCTAGAAACTCTGGATGAAAGGGGCCACCCCGAACATCTGGCATATTAAAATCACCAGCCACAAACAGGTTTCGTTTAGTATGGAAAAGATACCCAGGTGAGCGGCTACTGCCGCATCGGACTGACAAGGACGCGGTCTATAAATACATCCAATTGTGAAAATGCAAGATTTTCCCTAAAAGACATCAATGAAAATATTATCAACTCCAGGAGAATCAAGCTTTGAGATCGTTAAAGAAAAACAGTCAGGAACTGCTTTAGAAACATAAACACACATGCCCCCATAACCCACGATTAAGGTGCTGTCCTGTCTGTAGATTGAATAGCCAGGTATAGCTACATGTGAATCTGGGATACCAGGGTGAAGCCATGATTCAGTAATTAGTACAATATAATTTGGCAAAAGCTAGCAGTTCAGTGTGCTTAGACATCAAGGATTGTGTATCAGTGTAAAAAATAGTCCACTCGTGACGATCATTCAGTTTTTCTGGCTGCTACAATCTGGGACATAGGTTATTGGTTTCCCCCCTCTGATCCTGCGTTTTAGTTCAATGCGCAAATCATTGAGCTCTCTGACCTGCATAGGTAATTTGTCGTCGGAGATCTTGACACCAATCAGGTACAGTAGTTTATTCTTGAATATCTTCGAGACCACCAATGGGTTGTTGAAAGACACCTTGATCATTCTAGGTAGGTTTGCAGCTGGATTCCCAATTCTGGACATGGAAATGCAGCTGGTGTTATATAGTCGACTATCTGGGAAACAGTGATTTCATCTGCTTCGGAACTTGAATCACACGTACCACGAAATTTTGGAGCTGGCAGAGTCCACAGCGTTTTAAAGGTCCTTATGAGATTCAGTTGAGTGATCTGTTTGAAAAGTACAAACTTTGATATCGGAATCATGCTTGTCGATTGAACGAGTGTAATCGTCAAGGATGCCCTCGTGACGCATAATATCTACCGAGTGTCTTTCTAGAATGGACTTGCACTCTGATCAGATTGAATAACAACCTGTGCGGCCTTTATTCCAGAAATATCACCAGATATCTGGCTAAGTTTAGCCAAGTGCAGCGAACTGGTCACCACTGAGAGCAGGCGACAGTGCTGGCTGCAAGTTAACCTTCGTGGCATCAGCAGAACGTTGGTCGGGAAGGGAAACTGACCCACTACGGAGCGAGCGGCCCTCCTTCCTACAATAATTGCAAACCCAACTGGCGCCAATCGAACTCAGCTCACCGGGTAACAAGTTAAGACAGTCATTATGGAAAGTTTTCCTTCACTTAAAACAACTGACACATCTTGTATCAACGGTATGTTTAGAGCGTATATGACTTTATTTACTCCTTTCGCGATGAATCAGTCGCGATTAAGGTTACGCATTTTTTCTTTTCATCTTCTAAAATTCTTGAATTATCTGAATTACTTGACATCGTTGGCCATTTGGCTCATGACTGCGTCAGAAATGGAGGTCCGGTCCACCACAACGAATGATTGAGAAGTTCATTAGGTGAACAACCTCTACTCGCGACATCTGCTGGATTTAAGAACGAAGGGACGTAGTGCCAGTGCTCCGCGTTAATATTATCCTGAATAAGAGCAATTCCATTGGTTATAAAAGGTTTCCATTTACTTGGATGCGATTTTATCCAATGTAAGACAATGTCAGAAAATGCGTATATTTTATTTATTCAGATTCTTTTTTCCCAACAATCCAACGTATATTTCAAAACGTTGGCTAATAAAGCAGCGGCTAGGAGCTCAATACTAGGAATGGTCAAAACTTTCCTTAAGACGAGCTATGCGGCTTTTAGCAATTACGAAAGAGATGTAGTAATCACTACCCTTTAACACTCGTAAATAAACAACGTATGCGTAGCCGTTTTGACTATCGGCATCATTAATATCGATAAGCCGAGGCAATTTAAAATTATGTAAACATTCGAATTCGATTCGATACAGGTCCCACTGCCTTATAATTTCGAGAGTAGGAGTTTGATCCCATTCCAGACCTAAAATCCAGATTTGCTGGATCAAATATTTTAGAGTGAAAGTAATAGGGGTGAGATAACCGTGGGGATCATAACAGCAAGCCAAGAGTGATAAAATATTGCGTTTGGTACACCTCTCTTGAACACTGATTACCTTAAATCTAAATTCGTCATCAGAAGGGTGCCAACAAAGACCTAGGACTTTGACTAAGTCATTGGAATCGAGCGCAAAAATGTGAGGATTAATTAGAGAAGGATCCAAATGCGATAAAACTTCTGGTTTATTGCTTCCCCATTTATGGAGATGAAGTCCTGCCTTGCTCATAAGATGAGTGAGTTGCTTTTGTAACTCAATAGCGGCGTCGATTGACCCACATGACTTGGTGACGTCATCAATATAGGTTTCATGAAGAATAACCTGCGCGGCAAGAGGAAAATTTTCACTTTCTAATTCGGCTAAATGCTGGAGGGTGCGTAAAGCGAGATAGGGTGAACAGTTGATGCTATACTAGTCCGAGAGCTGGCAGCAAAAACAACTACCTCATAAGTTACCAAAGGTTTGGTTCGGCACTCTGGTTCAACTTTATAATGTGAACTTGAAAGCGTCCGTCTGCCGTGCGTGAGTGGTCGCCTTATCGGATAAAAAAAATCGAAAAGATGTGAAAAGAACTTCCTCATAAGTTACCACTGTCATTTTTGTGTCAAATTTTCAATTAATATATCACTAATCGAAGTTCAAAAAGAAAACATTGGCAGACGGTCGCATTTTCAAGACAGACGGCCACAAGTATTACTACCTGAGGTAGGTAGTACGCGTAGAGTAGAATTTCTCGCGGTTTATAACCAATTGTGATTTTTCCTGATTTGAATATTGTCTCTTGAAATAAGAGCTTCACGTTACCTCAGTTTTTCTTGCCAGATTGCCAAATTATATGTTATTGTAAGTTATGAGGACGAATGGAAAAATCTTCGGCCTGCAATCAGATGACTTCTATTCTATGAATATGTGAAAGGTCTAGTGTAGTTATTTGAAACAACAGCATTAACATAGAGGTCGTCAAGTAGAAATTTCATGTGAAAAATGAGCAATTTAAAATTACCTAATTATATTATGTGGATGTTGTTCGGAAATCAGGAGTCAAAATACAGAAAATTTCAGCAGAAATAAAACATACAGGTTCTTTCACGAGGAACCTCACCCATATTTATACGGGAAACTACTGAACGTATTTTCATGAAATTCAGCACTTATAAGTATTTCACGATGCTGATGAAATCTAAAATATTTTCAAGGCATGAGCACCTCCGGTTTTTCCGGAAATGACGTCAACTTCCGTTTTTCAAATTAGAACACCATTTTTTTATTGCAGAAATAGATTCCTTATAAAATTTCAAGTTATTTTGATGTAACATTTTTCAGTTTTGGTTGGAAAATTCTCTCTGAGCGGGAAAATTCGAAAAAAAAATCGAAAATAGAGCTCCGCTGAAACAAGAATAACTTCGAGGTTTTTGGATGGAAAATTTTCATTTTTGGGATTTTTCAAGATGTGAGATTGATGTATCCACTTTAAAAATCGAAATCGCGATTCATGATACAGGGGGTGAAAAAATCGCTTTCAAAGTTAGGGATGACAAAATCGTGAAAAATGAATTTTTTCAAATTAGAACCTCATTTTTTTATGGCAGATATTGAATCTACGTTAAAAAATAATGTGAGTGTATGCATCACACCCTTGCCCTAAAGTGGATATTTTCTGAGTTATTCACAAAAAACTGTTTTTCGTCTTGAATTTTCAGCTATTTCTTTTCCCTTCACGCCAAAAAGATGAAATTTTCAGGAACTGTTACTTAAACCATGTTTTAGATTTTACTACCCTAATATGCAAGAGAAAAAAGTTACAGGTTGTTCCTAAATAGATGGCGAATTTTGATTAGAATTTGAATCGGAAACCTCTTTATTTCAACTAATCGGCCATCGGTTTTCTCTCCAGTGATAAATAAATAATTCCTTATGAACCATATGCAAAAACTTACCATCTTTTACATTCTTTTTTTATAATGATAGATTCATTAATTACATCTGCCAAATTCCTCTTTATTCAGTAGCATTTTGTGTTTACTATTAATTTGGTGATAATTCGTATTAAGTTATAAAATCGATCACTATGCCTAATTTTACCAATGAAGATTATCTAAATCTCATTCTACTTCATGGAGAATGTAATAAAGTTGTAGATAGAGCGATTCGACTGTTCATTGAGAGGTTTCCTGACCGACCCAGACCAACGAGAGATACCATTAACAGAACCATGACAAACTTGAGAAATGTCGGATCTTTCGTTAAGGAAACTATACACAGAGAAAAAAGTGTAGTAGAAGATGAGAACAACGAAATTACAGTTCTTGCATATTTTCGTGTGAATCCTCAAAATTCTTTCAAAGATGCCGAGATTGATCTGGGATTATCTCAATCGAGTGTTTGGAGAATATTAAAAAAAAATAAAATTTGTTATTTGAAGAAAACTGATTTCGTCAGGAGAACAGAGTTTTGCGAAGCTATGATGATTCGATTTCAAGAGAATGAAAACTTTTTGGACTGTATAATTTGGACAGATGAATCTAAATTCACAAAAAATGGTTCTTTCAATAGGCATAACAGTCATTATTGGGATGAAGAGAACAACCACCACTTCAGACAATGGAACTTTCAAGAGACCTGGAGTTTCAATGTTTTTTGCGCCATCAAAAATAATGCAATTCTCGATGTTCACATTTATGATGGGACTTTAACTGGTAAGATAGAACACTACACATGTTTGCATTATTTAAAGAATGTTCTCCCTTAGGAGATAGATATTCTGACATATTGACTCAAATAATTGAGCCGCTAGTACAGAACCATAATGACTTATGGTATCAACAAGATGGCGCGCCTCCACACAATTCGCTCAATGTGTCAAATATCCTCTACAGGCTATTTGAAGATCGATGGTTGGCGAACAGTGGTCCACATCTTTGGCCACCACGTTCTCCCGATTTAACTCCTTTAGACTATTATGTTTGGGGTAGGATAAAAAATATTGTCTACTCCCCTGACTGATAAAGAGGACTGCATAGAACGAGTCAGAAATGCTTTCAGGTTTGTTTAGATTTTTAGATTCATAGTTTTGAAACTCAATTTGGTTTTTAAACACTTTTGCAGATCTCTTCCTCCCGATGAAATAAGAAGAACAACGCACGAAGCATTCCTGAGACGTATAAATAAATGTCTAGAAATTAACGGTCAAAACTTTGAGCATCTTCTCTAGTTATAACTGCGAAAGTTTGCCATGGTTCTCCTAATAGTAACTTGAAGTCGGTTTCAAGAAGGAGTGAAAAATCTACAGAAGGGTTCAAATAACAGTTCCTGAAAGTTTCATCTTTTTGGCGTGAAGGGAAAAGAAATAGCTGAAAATTCAAGACGAAAAACAGTTTTTTGTGAATAACTCAGAAATTTTCGATTTTTTTTTCGAATTTCCCGCTCAGAGAGAATTTTCCAACCAAAACTGAAAAATGTTACAGCAAAATAACTTGAAATTTTCTAAGGAATCTATTTCTGCAAAAAAAATGGTGTTCTAATTTGAAAAACGGAAGTTGACGTCATTTCCGGAAAAACCGGAGGTGCTCATGCCTTGAAAATATTTTAGATTTCATCAGCATCGTGAAATACTTATAAGTGCTGAATTTCATGAAAATACGTTCAGTAGTTTCCCGTATAAATATGGGTGAGGTTCCTCGTGAAAGACCCTGTATATTGAAAATATGAATAGCTGCCAAAAACAATTTTATAAAAAAATTGTTATTAAAATTGATATGCCAACTAAATACGTTAATTATTAATTCAATTAATCTTCATCACTTCTCTCAGTGTGGAATACTTATCTTCTTCCATGTCTGGAGTTGGGTCTTCACATATACAGTGAAAGCCGTTTATTACGACACCGGTTATAACGAAAATCCGTATATAACGAAGAAATTATCGACAATTGTTTGAAATTCTAAGTAATTTAACATAAAACCATTCGGACGTAACGACTTCGACTATAACGACGAAGTCGCTTATAGCGACAAAAATTTTCTAAGCTTGTTCTATTTCTTCCGTTTATAACGACGTCATCATGTGCCGAGGCTCTACACGTAGTATCGATTTTGAAAAAATTTGTTACTTATGAAGGACTAAATGACCAGAAATTATTGAACAGTATTTCTATGATTGACCAAAGACTTAAACGTGTCTATTATGAAAATTTTAGATTTAAAAAACAAAGTAAAATTACTCATTTTTTTAAGCCTACTACTGTTTAATTGTATATGTACATGAATAAGTTCGATGTTGTAACATGTACTTATTTACAGTATGAATTTGATGATCTTATCCATGTACTCGCATATGTATTCGTTATGTATGCAGTTATTACGATCTCAAAATAAAATACATAGATAATCCTATTTCTGAGTTCTTTATAAAATTTTTTGGATATAACGACCATCGGATATAACGACTTGATATTCACGGTCCCCTCAATGTCGTTATAACCGGATTTTACTGTATATGCACAAAATAAGATCACTTTTAAATTGGTAATTTTTTACATGAAATTTCTGCTTGACGACCTTTAGGTATCTGTTATTGTTGCGAATAATTACACAAGGCCTCACATATTCATAGAATTGAAGCCATCTGTTCGTAGGATGCAACCGTATGAAAAAGATTTTTCCATTCGTCCTCATAACTTACAATGATGTGGCAATCAAAATTGATGTACCTTGTGAAGAAGTTGATGGCGCTTTTCTACAAACATGTTAGCTCTTATTTACGCGAGTCTACGCGTACTACCTACCTCAGGTAGTAAATACTTTTAGGCCGTCTGTCTTGAGAATGCAACCGTCTGCCTGAACTTCGATTAGTGATATATTAATTGAAAATTTGACACAAAAATGATTTTTTCACATATTTTCAATTTTTTTATCCAATAAGGCGACCACTAACGTACGGCAGACGGACGCTTTCAAGTTCACATTATAAAATTGTATCAGAATACCAATCCAAACCTTTGGTAACTTATGAGGTAGTTGTTTTTGCTGCCAACTCTCGGACTATACCTAAGTGTACGTAATTTATACACCGATATTTCGTCGGATTGATTGAAACGCCAAAATATTTTTTGATATTTCTGATCTTCAGGAGTAACCATAATACCTGGATACATTTTTTGTACATCACAAATAAGAGCTACAGGATGGATACGAAAGTTGAGTAAAATTTGAACTATGTCTTTTTGTAATTTAGGACCCGGCAATAAAATGTCATTGAGAGATAAATGAGATACAGGATCAGGTACACTAGCGGTAAAAACTACACGCAATTTGGTGGTTACAGCGTCATTTTTTACCACTGCGAAATGTGGAATATAATAACTATCGAAATCCTGTTCATGATTGACGATAAGTTCCAGGTGATCCAAATCCAAATATTCTTGCATAAATTTAGAATATTCTGAATACATCTTAGGATGCTTCAACAGAAGCTTTTCAAGTGATAAAAATCTGCTTAGTGCAACATGCTGCATATTAGGAAAAAGTGGTGATTGATGAATGTTGTTGCGAAATGGCAAGGACACCGTGTATACTCCGTCTTCATTTCGGGACACGGTTTTCATGAAATAAATTTCGCAAATTTCGTCTTCCGGGCTCATAAAAGTTTTTTGGGGCACCGAATTCACATCCCAGAATTTTGAAATTAAGTTCATGAGTGACTAGTTTTCAGTATGACAGAAAAACGAATTTACCGACGTAGATGGTTTGGTCTGAGTGTGCATAGGACCCTCGATAGGACCCATAATTACGTTCCCGAAAATAATATTACAAGCGATAGGATGCCCAGAATTGGAAGTGATGATTTTTTCACCCTTTATAATTTGCGGAAGCAAATCCATGCCGATGAGTTAATGTACAGGTGAGGGTTTAAAAAATGTTGGATCTGCTAATTGTATATCTTTGATGAAATTCCAATTTTCAATATCTATTCTTTCTGCTGGTAATTCAGGACAAACTTTTTCTAGAATAGTGGCTTGAGTCGTAACAAAAATATCAGGTTGATAAATATTACAAATTTTGATAAAAATGGATCCTAGGTTGGATGATAAACTTTTTCCACCTACACCCTGTATATTGGCGGGCGATGAAGGCGAACAGTCGAGCGTCTCCTCAAGAAATCGTTTTAAGTGCTGTTAAAATAAAATTTCGTCGCAATTTGTATGCGTAAGATGTGGAAGCATATTTCATTCATCATGTTTGGAAAGAAACTTTTCCCATATTAAGGTTCTAAATGATGCAAGAATAACTTGCTGTGAAGAAGTCCAAGGTGACCAGACGGAAAAGTCAAGCATGAATGAGAATGATATATCAGCTGTGAATCAAAACCAGGTTAGTCTTGAAGTACATTACTTAGAGCAACTTTTGAAAGAAAGTCAAGAAAAGAACGATCTATTGATTGAAAATAATAAATTCTTGAAATTGAGGGTAAAATATCTTGAAAATAAAGCAAGAATTATTGAAAAAAATAATATAAATTCCAATTAAGAAATGGATCACGCCTTCATAGTAAGGCAGGTAAATAATAATCAAATTAATTCAGATGCATAACATCCGCAGATAATGAAATCAACGAATGTTACGATCTAAATCGAACTAAAAAACTACCATCGCTCGAAGTATTACCAGAAATTTCATTTCGTCGACAAAGAGTAGATGCTGACCATGGTTTCGGTCTTATTTGACCTCGTCAGAGTAACAAAACTCATTCGTCAACGAAATGCTATGAATTGCCGGCTCCTTTTATTCCATTTCAGTTGCGGGTAGCCGAACCTTTCCTCGCTTTTTCTCTTGCTTAATATGGATGCACACTGCTATCTTCGCTCTGAGAGTTAGGAAATTGAATTGGGTTGGTTCCCGTTTCTCTGTCAGATGTCGGTACGATGTATTTATACCTCATACCCGCTACTGAAATGGAATAAAAGGAGCCGGCAATTCATAGCATTTCGTTGACGAATGAGTTTTGTTGCTCTGACGAGGTAAAATAAGACCGAAACCATGGTCAGCATCTACTCTTTGTCGACGAAATGAAATTTCTGGTAATACTTCGAGCAATGGTAGTTTGTTAGTTCGATTTAGATCGTAACATTCGTTGATTTCATTATCTGCGGATGTTATGCATCTGAATTAATTTGAATATAAATTCCAATAACATGAGAAAAAACATGCAAATAATGATAAAGATAACACCATACATAGACTGGGGACTTCCAGTGAAGGAAGGAGCAATGACAAGATCTCCTCTATGGTCTCAGACAAGCTCAACAGTCAACGTCAGTTCTGTCAACGTTAGTTGATGTTGATAACACTAAGAGTAATTTGAAATGGATTGATGTCTGCGCCCAAAATGCGATATTGAAGGATAGTATAGAAGAAATTCTTGATGCTGATGTGAATGACAAACAACCCAGCATGAAATTGAATGAAAAACAAACTCTTTCTAAGCCTACTTCAGAGGTCCCAAGTGAGAATAAAATAGACTCATGGAAATTGGTGAAATACAAGAATAATAAACAACAGAGGAACACCCAAAGCATAATATGCACTGGAAAAAATAAACCTAGCAATGAGCAACATGGATTGAATATTCGTGGTGTCAAAAGGAGGAAATGGTTATATGTTGGCAAGGTGATGGGAGAAGTCACTGAAGGAGATATCAAGCAAAACCTCTCCACAATGGGTATCACTGAGCAAATTCAGATAAAGAAGCTGGCTACTAAGGGTGCAAATTCAGCCTTAAGCATAAGTGCCGATTCAGATCAAACATTCGACAAGATCTTTAATGCTGATTTCTGGCCTGAAGGAATTGCTCTGCGAGAATTCAACTTCAGAAATTTTTTCTCCTCTGGCCTCTGGCCAGGTAAAATAGATCAAAAAGGTGTACAACATACAGAGCTTAAATCGGCAGAAGGTAGTGGCCAACATGTAGGAACTATAAAATCTTGTGACATCTGCTTGGTCACCCAAAACGTACAATCACTGGGAAATGCACTAAACAAGCTAAATCTTCTTGTGGCAGAACAATCTGCTGACATTGTTGGAGTCACAGAACACTGGAAATGCCAAGATGAACTGCAGGTATGTCATATTCCTGGTTATAAATTAGTATCTGCCTTTTGTCGTGATAAAGGAAAGCATGGTGGTAGTGCACTGTTTTGTAAGGACTCTCTTAAATGCACAGAAAGACATGACATCAAATTATTTAGTATAAAAAACTGTATTGAAATTTCTTCAGCTCAGTTCACTTTTCATGCTTTTCAGCTGCTAGTTGTATGTATCTATAGACCTAATACTGCTCCTCAAGCTGATGTGGATATATTTCTCCAAAAGCTCGAAAATATGTTAGAAATTGTTTGCTGTTAAAAGACGGAATATGTTATACAGGGTGATTTCAATCTCAATATTCTATCAGATTGCAAGGATATTCAAAGTTTTCTGTCCCTCTTACAAAGGTACAATGTCACAATTACAAATTGGAAACCTACTCGTCCTGTATCAGGAGCTTGTCTGAATAATGTGCTGACTAGCCTTCCAGGAATCTCTGAAGTGGTGGAGGGCCATATATCAGACCATACGGCTGTGAAATTCAGGACGAGCATCAATTCTCCTAAGACCAATAGGGGAGGAACTATCTTAAAAAGATGCATAAATGAAGCAAGTATCAAAGATTTCCTTGAGAAATTATCTCGGGTAGATTGGGGTGATATATAAGACATGTCAGAAGATGTCAATTTGGTATGGGAGCGTTTCTTCTATAACTACGAGAAACTATTTGACCTATCCTTCCCCAGAGTTAAAAAAAGAGCAAACAAAACCATTAAGTCATTCTAACAAACAGAGCATATTAAGTCCCTCAAAGAAAACTTGGATAAAATATATGTCATCTCAAATATAAAACCTGAATTCTGACAAACATATAAAACCCTAAAGAAACAATATGATTTGGCAATCTCTAAAGCAAAAAAAAGAATACTTTAGTAGATATATTTCTGAATCATCAAATAAGGCTAGAGCTGCGTGGAAGGTTATTAACACTCTAACTAACAAAGTCAAGTCTGGAGAAGAAACAGTAAGGAGTGGAGATCCTTTCAAGATTGTGAAAGAATTCAATGATACTTTACAGAAATTGCACCCACCCTCACACGTGGTCTGTCAAGTCAGGCAACATTTAGAGGTGCTCGGCTTGGGAAGTCCTTCTATGCTCTTGATGTTTCAGAGTCGAAGATCACTAGGGCGGTGAAAACTTTCGAGAACCTGGATTCATATGGTCATGATGATATCCCTATGCATATGCGTGTGATCAAGGTCTCATTGAACATTATAAGCACTGCTTTGGCACACATAATTAACCGCTCCTTTACAGAAGGGATCTATCCTGAAAATTTGAAGATTGCTATCATCAGGCCTGTGCATAAGAAAGGAAACACTGAAGACCTAGGTAACTATAGGCCAATAAGCAACTCAACATCATTTTCTAAGATCTTTGAAAAGTTGTTGGCAAACACACTTCTACAGTTTTTTCAGGAAATTTAACATCATTGCAAAATGTCAGCATGGCTTTATGAAGGACAAAAATGTTGACACATTTTTGAACGCATGCAATAGTTAAGGCGTTGGAAGAGGGAGAGATTCCTGCTGGCCTGTTTTTGGACCTGTCCAAGGCCTTCGACTGCGTAGACCATACACTTTTGCTGACAAGTCTGGAAACTTATGGAGTCAAAGACAAACAGCTTTCACTCATGAAGAGTTACTTGAGTAATGGAAGGCAGAAAGTTGTAATGATGGTGGATGGCCTTTACTATGAGTCAGAGGAGAGAGAGATCGCAATGGGAGTACCGCAAGGTAGTATCCTGGGTCCCCTTCTTTTTATAATCTATGTGAACTCACTCATCTGGACCTTTTTTGGGGATGTAGTTCTGCCAATAATGTATGCTGATGACACGAACTTCTTGGTTAGGTCTGTAGATATGTCATCTGTCCTGGGAATCTTGGCTGATGTTTTGAGCTTGGTGGGACAATGGTGTTGTGATAGTGGGCTGGTAATGAACATCCAGAAAACAGAGTGTATATTTTATGGATCTGGTCGAGCTGAGATTATATACCCAAAAGTCGTCAAAAACCAGGATAATAATATAGATGTGCATAATTCTGTTAGGTTCCTGGGAATTACTGTTGATTCTCAGCTGAATTGGGGCACTCCTATTGAACAACTTAAGAAAAGGCTAAATTCTATTTCCTACACTCTTTACATGTTGAAACAGCAGGTCCACTTTAATGTATTAAAGATTCTTTATTATGCAAACTTTCAATCAAGATTGTCTTATGGTATAATTTTCTGGGGAGGGTCCACCCATGTTGAATCAATCTTCGTCATACAAAAATGGGCAATAAGATCTATACTATCACTTGGACATAGAGAATCGTGTCGGGGTCACTTTAGAAAAAAACAACATTCTGACAGTCTATGGTCTCTACATATATAGACTACTTCTATTTCTCCACAAGCACCAGTATTACTTTGAGAACTGTAAGAATGGTAATAACACAAGAACAACTGAACCCTACTTTTATCCCTTCACTCCTCAACTTGAAGGGAGAAAAGTGTCCATTATGAAGCGATGAAATTATTTAATGGCTTACCAAGGAATTTGCAAGGCATCGATCAGTTTGACCTTTTTCGAAGAAGGATTCACAGCTACATACTTTAGTGTGAACCTTATAACTTGGAAGAATTTAGAGAATTTTGTAAAAAGAAAAATTGCTCCTGAGATATTTTTGTTTTGTTTTGTTATTTTGATGTTTCTATTTTATTTTGACTAATCTGTGATATGTAAATTAATTGTAGAAATGAAATAAATATACTATACTATTGATTTGAGTAGGTCGTTTTGGAAAACCTAAGCGTTGCGAGAGTTTTTGACTACAAAAAGTAGTCTGAGAACCATAATCTAAAACTGCTTCAACCGATTGAAAATTACCGCGGACATCCTGTATATTCACCAGTATTGTTGATAATAAGACTGAAGATTGAGCAGAAATGAATCCACATTGAGTGAGACTCCGTGTAGAATTTTGTACAGGCGATTGAGGAGTATTTGAGGTATTTATGTTTGGACCTCCACATTCAGAGGAGGTTGACGAAGACTGACCTTGAGTCTGAGAAAATTTATATTGAGTAGGAACACCATTGTTTACATTTTGGCGGACAAAGTGAAGTAAGGTATGATGGTGCATATTTCCAGGGCACTGATGGCAAAAATTTGAACTTCGACAATTTTTTGTATCATGTTTACTACTGAGGCAATTAAGGCAAAGTTTTTGATTTTTAGCTATCTCATAGCGTTCAAGAGCTGTTTTATTTTTGAAAGCGGTCCATATGTAAATTGAATGAGAGCCTTTACAATAGACACATTTTTCTGTTTCGCGTATACCGGTTTTGGGCGACTGCGCTCCAAGAAATGTTTTTGTATTCATAGATTGAACGTTCTTAGACGAACTGAGTTTTAAGCCACCAAGTTTGTTTCTTGAATGAAGTGAATAGAGTGAATGACACTGAGTCTTGAGAAAATCATATATTTTTTGATGAGTCGGCATAACATTAGCTTTTTGATTACCTAGTTCAAAGCGAGATAATAGAACATCAGGTAATTTATCCAGAAGAATATTAGCCAGCGGAAAACCCCAATGCTGAACGTTATAATCAAGTCTTTTAGGAGCTTCTAAATTTTCAGAAAAAATGTCTAAGGCCCAGTTTCACAATCATTGGTAACCAGTGGTGGTTTATTAACCACTACCTTTGAGTTAACCCAAGGTTTAAAAAGATGCTCGTTTCACAACAAAAAAACGAGTGATGGTTTTTTGACCATCGGTTTAAATTTTTTTCTGAAGGTTGGTAATGTTTTTCGTGTACGATAGATCTACTTTTGGGTAATTTATTACTGACATTTCGTATTTCTGTGAAACAAGAACTTAAGAATATAGAAATTGTTATGAGTATGACAGAAAACGAATAAAACGTATGAGCACCGTATGAATGTTTGATGTTCTGTGCTGATATGAGTTTCATAATTGCCTAAAGGTTATTTTTCGTTTGGATTTTGATTTGAGTGAAGATGAAGCGTTCGTTTTTTCTTGTGCGAAACAAGAAAAAACAGTGCAACTGTGCTGGACCAATAGAAATTATTACTTTATTGAAAAATTCAAACAAAATTGAGTTTTGCAATTATAACTTAAAGTTCCTTGAATAATTTAAATCTATCCAGGTGTTTTCCTCAACAATTCTACAAAAGCCTATTTTTATTGATTATTTGAGTTTGAATTGAGATGCTTTGATATATTTCAAAAATTCTAATTTCACCACTCTAATTTAACATATTTGCATAATAACTATTCATAAGATTCAGTCTAGTTCCTCTAGTTCTATTATTTGACAATATTTCTTGATCCCCTATAGGGGGCACAGCAACATTTTGATATGAATTCATTGCTTCTTCTCCTCCTCATGAAGGAGGTTGTCTTTCATTTTCATTACAAGATATGTTATGTAAAAAGTGTTAAAGTCTTCTATTTTCGGTAAAAAAGAACTTCTGTTCAACAAGTCTGACTTTATTATATTCCTTTTTTTTTTGACTAACTCGACACATACACACTTTTCAAAATCTCTAAATACATTCTCCTTGACAAAATATAGAACATAGAACATGAGACTTTCATACAAAAGTATCATTCAACTTAAATTTACATATTATTTCAACACTTTCCCTTGTAAATTACAGTTGAATAAAACAGATATATGTGAGATAAAGAGGTAAATAATGTGGCATTCTTAATGTTGTCCATTGTCCCTTCTCACATAAGTCCCATCTTCGCACATAACATCTTCAAACGTTCTTTTTGCAACGGCTTCGTCATGATATCTGCAACTTGATGCTCTGTAGATATCTGCTGGATAACCAATTTTCCCTCCGTTACTTTTTCTCTGATGGAGAAGTGTTTAATGGAAATATGTTTGGTTCTACGATGAAACTCTCTTTACTCGGGTTACGTCTTCTTGAGTTGGATTTTTGTATTTCTTTCTCAGCTTTCCCTGAAATGAAAGATTCTGTTAAAGTCCAGGTCTGATTCTCTTTCAGGTAGGACATTTCACGATCCATGGCTTTCTTCCACTCTGCTAAATCGTCTCTATGCAAGGCATCTTCATAGGTCTCCGGATCACCTGTAACTTGGTTTGCGAACTCCTCTATCAACATTGTGTAATCTTCAAGATGTCTTGGTTTTTGCAAAGATGACCGATCCCTCAAGTTTCTTTCCAATGTTAACTTTTCTTCAGTGTTCTCAAGTTGATCATCATCATCTTCTTCCTCAGAATGTACTTCCCAATTATTTTCTTTCTCTTCAAACTGGTCCTGAATTTTATCTTCCAACGGTAGCTTGACTAGCTCTTCACATTCTTTGAGTCTCTCTTGGAATTGAACATCTCTTGATAAAATTACCTTGTTGTTGCTTGGAATGTAGACTCTATAACGCTCATCTCCGTCATATCCTACAAGATATCCTTTTTCTGCCTTTTTGTCCATTTTCTTCCTTTTTTCAGCTGGTATGTGAACGTAGCAAGATGAACCAATTACACGCAGATGTTTGATTCTTGGTTTCTTCTTGAACCTTAACTCAAACGGGGTGAATCCGTCTTCTGACGATTTTCCTGTTCTATTCAATATGTAAATAGCTGACATCACAAGCTCTGCCCATATTGAATCTGGAAATTCTACTTCACTATTCGAGTACTTGAAAGTCCTTGCCATTTCAACAATTGTTCGATTTTCTCTCTCACTGCCTCCATTTTGTTCTGGCGTGTATGGTGCTGTCAATCTCTGCACAATTCCATTCTCAGCCAGGATCTCCTTGACAGTTTCACAATCGAATTCTCCTCCATTGTCACTGAGTAGCTCTTGGATTTTGTGTCCAAGTGTTTTTGCGTGAGCTAAAAACTGTTTCAACACAATCTTAACATCTGATTTCTGCTTAATTACAAAACCATAACGAAACTTCGTGTAGCTATCCTTGAATACAACTAGAAACCTTTTTTTTGTTAAAAGATTCGCAAAATGGACCTACAACATCAGTGGAAAACAGTTCCCCAGGTTTCGTTGCTTTTATTCTAGTACCAAAAGGTAAACGATGTGCTTTACCGAAAATACAGGGTTCACAAATATCTCTTACCATCTTAACAGAAATACCTAACTCTCTCTTCAGTATCTCTCTTACGTGTCGCTTGTCTGGATGTCCCCACCTCTCGTGATACAGCTGAAGTGTGGAATTTTCTGCTTCGACTATGTTGACTCTCTCTATTTTATCAGGAATTATCGGTTCGACTGCTGCTTTATATAAAGTTCCACCCTTTTCACGATGTCCACATAGTACTACCTTTCCATTAACCTCCAGCGAACACTTAGTTGAAGTCGAGTAGAATCTGCTATTTTTGTTTCTGTCTTGAGCAGCTAATACAGAAAATAAATTTTTAGATATTTTTGGAACATACCATACTTCATTCAAGGTAATCTTTAGTTTACAATCTTCAGTAAAGGATGATATCTCTATAGTTCCTTTCCCAATTGCCTCAAGAGTTTCTTTTCCAGCAGCCTTTATGACGCAGGGACTTCGAAACTTGTGAAAATCAACAAACTGGTCTGGACAATTCGTCACATGCTTTGTGGCTCCATTGTCAATCCACCATACTGATGTACCAGTCTCATCTTCACCGCTAGCACACAGGGCCACATTGGTTTCCAGAGTATTGCTCTGTGGAGAGTCCTTAATCCGCGATGGTCTTCCATCAGCAATCCACCTTTTACATTTATTTACCCAATGTCCCTTCTTTTTGCAGTAGTTGCATGTGTCATTTGCTTTCGACTTCTTGAAACCTTGATACTTCTTCGTTTTATCGATTTTAGCAAACAATGCTTCTCCACTTCCACTGTCTGTGGTCTTTCTGAAATTTCTTTCATACATGCACAGTTGAGTTACTAACTCGTCGAAAGTTCTCTCTTCGTTTTTCGACAACAACATCCAACTTGACTTGAAGTTCTCAAATTCGTCAGGCAAGATTTTCAAAACTTTACACACAAGAATTAAGTCTGGTAAGATATTTTCATTCTTTGCTTTCAAACCATTGTTGAGTTCATTCCATAAATTTCTTAATTTTGCGATGTGTGTTGAGACATCCTCTCCAATAACCCAACTGAATGCGAAAAAATCCGTGCACACTTTGAAAAGTTGATCTTTAGAAGATGCTTCAAAATTTAGCTTCAATGCTTCCCATGCTTCACGCGCTGTTTGCTTATCCATTATTTTCTGGTAAACCGCATCAGTTACTGAACTCGAAATCATTGACTTTGCGTAGCTATTTGCCTTACGAAATAACTCACTGGCCTGCCTGTGTTTCTTGATATTACTTTCCGAAGCGTCATTTCTTAAGGGTTCAGGTTTCACCAACTTGCCATCAATTACATTTAAGGCTCCTTCATGATAATCCAACATGTCGCGTAATTTATGTTTCCAAATTGACCAATCCGCCTCGCTAGAAAGGGGTTTTATGTGTTTTGCCAGCTCCATAATGCTAAGATGGCGTCACTCCACACAATTCTCTTGAACAGTCTTTTTACCGATTAAACTGCGTATTCTGGGCCCATAACCTGTTAAAGTCTTCTATTTTCGGTAAAAAAGAACTTCTGTTCAACAAGTCTGACTTTATTATATTCCTTTTTTTTTTGACTAACTCGACACATACACACTTTTCAAAATCTCTAAATACATTCTCCTTGACAAAATATAGAACATAGAACATGAGACTTTCATACAAAAGTATCATTCAACTTAAATTTACATATTATTTCAACAAAAAGGCTGTGAACTTAATCGTCATCATTGCATCTATACTTTTAATATTCTCATTGAAGGAGCTGAGATTCTCCGCTTCCAAGCTTCCAACTGCCTTCCTTTCCACTGTGTTTCTGAATCTACAGAAGAAATCCAGGTCGACATACTACTCAAAATAATTCCTCCTAGCTTCAAATGTTCTGGGCCTCACTGTTTCCTCATCACTACTATGAGTTTTCATCATAATCGTCCACGATAATCGTAAATAATAACTAATAAACACCCAATAAATGTGAAACGCTTCCTAACCAGTATTCCCGAAGAAATGCTGACTTGTCTCTGACAGAACTCAAAATATGTTATCTATGCAGAAAAGCATACGCCACGAAACTTCTATGTCCAGGCAACTCATAGTTAACTCATGAAATTTTCGGGGTCAAGTCGACCACAAGTTTACTTTAGGTCAAACGATAAACCACACTTTGTGAAACCGAATTTTTAATTTAACCACTGGTCACTACATAACTTTGGGTTAACCATATATTATGAAACTGGGCCTAAGAGCGTACGTAATGATTCTGAGTCTTCATTTATGAGCGGCGGAAAACTCATGATGTTGCGCCAATAGGTTTGTGCAGTTAATCGGGGATTGTCATAGCGTATACTTGGTAATTTGCGTCAGTGATAAATAAATGTTTCACGACATTTAGCGGCGATCCTTTCAAATAGGAAAAGAGTAAATTGAATTAAGCGTGCGTGGGAATAGCGGGATTATTATGAACAGAACTGTTATACATATCAATGAATGTGAAAAATTTAGTAATATCTCCATCAAATTCCACTAAGCGCAACTTGGGCATTAAAGAGGCAATAAAGCGATCTGCATCTGCGGAAGTTTGAGGAATATTCGAATGAGGTTAGGGCTTACATTCAAAAAGTCTAGTACTATTTCTTGAACCTCATAAAAAAGGTCTTCGAAAGTTTGATAAGCCTTGACTTCTTCGTCTAATTTTTCGGGACTTCGTGCTTGTGATTCGATAATCTGAGTTTGATACATCACGTACGTATCCTTTACTTCAGGAATATCTAAAATTTTAACGATATATTTCGAAATTCGATAACACGGAAACTATTTGCCGGAGCATAACCATATTTGGCATGTGGGATCTTTATATCGATGTGATTAACCACAAAAAAAATCAGCGAATAGTTTCCATGTTATAAAATTTTGTAATTTAGGGGATGGCGAATCACCCCCTGGATCCCTATGCGAGTCGCTGATTTTTTGTGTGGTTAATCATATCGATATAACAATCCTACATTCCAAATATGGTTATGCAATAGTTTACGTGTTATCGAATTTCGAAATATAAGGGATGACGAATCGTCCCCTGGATCCCTATGCGAGTCGCTTATTTTTTGTGTGGTTAATCACATCGATATAACGAACCTACATACCAAATATGGTTATGCTACGGCAAATAGTTTACGTGTTATCGAATTTCGAAATATAAGGGATGACGAATCACCCCCTGGATCCCTATGCGAGTCGCTGATTTTTTTGTGGTTAATCACATCGATATAAAGATCCTACATTCCAAATATGGTTATGCTCCGGCGAATAGTTTCCGTGTTATGAAATTTTGGCTGTACGCCACTGGTCACCGCGTTCGGGTGTTTCCGTCGAACGGTCTGCTGGAAACGGTCTGCTAGGTTCACACCGGTCTGCGTAGGTCTGTTTCCAAGCAACAAGCTTTCGAAATCTGTTATACATTTTTTTCGAACAATTATCAATATCCTTCGGTTATTACTACTGAAAAAAATCAAAATGCTCGCAGTAATCAGGTGTGAGTCATTCTAAGTTTACTCACTTGCATTCCCTTGACTATTTGAAGTTGGCAAATACTCCCTCTTTTACCCTCTTCGGGAGTGAAAGAAATGGTCATATTCTCCTCAAAGTTGATTCCGAATATTCGGATTGTTTCTGCGACATTTGCCTGTAGTTTCGGTCTAGAGGTACCCTCTTCCATTTCTATATTTTTATGCGGTATTTCCACACGGAGGCCCAGTACTTGAATACTTTGATCATCCGGTTCCTCTCGTCTACTTCTGTGGTTCCTACAAAAAGGAGAAGTTGGTTGAGAAATCAAATATTACATTGATATTTTTATTCACCATCAATGAATTAAGTGATGACAATCTATGCTTTTCCTTGATCCATAATGATAATGATGATCTCCATAAATCACTCGTGATCAATGAACAATTATCAATATTATATAATATTGGGGGGGGGGTTCGAAATCGGACTAAATTTTATTTCTGATACAAATGTTATTATACCGTAGTGGCCCAGATATTCCCATTATTAACACTACACCTACGGAATAGTTATTTTCCTAACAAGTGTGGAAAGTGATACTTTTCCGCAAGACACTGCAGTTGACCGAACGACGCGCGACGCGGAGCGGAGTTCCGTCAAGCTGCCGAGTGCGGACTCATCGTCTTGAAACTGACGTTATAAGAAATTATATTTTTGTGCGCTCAGTCGCATAGAGAAACGTTTGGACTTTATTTGGTTCGTTCCAGAATCGCATCTTTTCAATCTGTTACGTCAATACCGTTGCTTTATTACGATCAGAGCAAAGTTATCTGAAAATCGGTACGCTCACTTTCCTACGAGATGCTATTATTGGGGACCGATGTGAAGTTAGCGGCCACTTTAGGGTAATGTCAGACGCGGCGGTTTTGACCGAGACGGTTCCCGCTAGCGATCGCCTGTTCGATGTCACACGCGTCGATTTAATCGCGTCGGTTTATATCCAAAATACAAGGCGACATGTTCCATATACATACCACTGATGACTGTACGAAAGGCTCATAAAAACCGAGACGGATAGTGGTCCCGACGACCTTTCGAGTCGGTTTTAAAAACGCCTGGCGATTCATACCGCTACGGTGGTTTTGTCCGAGACGTTTCTCGAGAGTAGAACCGTATCGGAGAGTCGTCAATGGGTTTCAAATAGACCATGTCAGACGTAGCGGTATGAATCGCCAGGCGTTTTTAAAACCGACCACTATCCGTCTCGGTTTTTATGAGCCTTTCGTACAGTCATCAGTGGTATGTATATGGAACATATCAGACGCGGCCGTTTTATCGTTCTATTCACGACCTCACACCGCCTTGTATTTTGGATATAAACCGACGCGATTAAATCGACGCGTGTGACATCGAACAGGCGATCGCTAGCGGGAACCGTCTCGGTCAAAACGCCGCGTCTGACATTACCCTTATCCGGAGATAGCAGCCGTTTCACCATTGGCGTCGGGTGAATTATATTTTATCATAACTTTTCACTGGAACATAGTTCGCACATGAAATTTGTAGATTCTCTTTGAGGTCATTTCTAATGCCATATCTTGATATCTGATGAATTTTTTTCCCCAAACTGTGAAAATAACCCTTCAACAAAAACATACTATCTGGTTTCTTCCGAAAACCATCGAAGTAAAAAACCTCTACAGATGAAAATAAGAAACAATATTAATAACAACAACAGAAACAAATCCTTACAATTTTATTGCATTCGAAAGGGGCTGAGGGGTGAAAATCACCACCACCCCATAAATCATATTCGGGAAAATATCGAAGGAACCAGCCTCTACAGATGAAAATCACAGTATGTACCCCAAGGAACAATTTTTCATCAATTTCATTGAATTCGGAAGGGGTTGAGGGGTGAAAATCACCACCACCCCCATTAATCATATTTGTTGGAAAAGTATCGAAGGAACCATCCTCTACAGATGAAAGTCACAGGATGAGTTCTATGTACCGAAAGGAACATTTTTTTATCAATTTCATTGAATTCGGCAGGGGCTGAATAGTGAAAATCACCACCACCCCCATAAATCATATTTGTTGGAAAAGTATCAAAGGAACCATCCTCTACAGATGAAAATCACAGGATGAGTTCTATGTACCCCAAGGAACATTTTTTTATCAATTTCATTGAATTCGGAAGGGGCTGAGGGTGGAAAATCACCGCCACCCCCATAAATCATATTTGTTGGGAAAATATCGAAGGAACCGGCCTCTACAGATGAAAATCACAGGATAAGTTCTATGTACCCCTAGGAACAATTTTTCATCAATTTCATTGAATTCGGAAGGAGCTGAGGGGTGAAAATCACCACCACCCCCATAAATCATATTTGTTGGAAAAGTATCGAAGGAACCATCCTCTACAGATGAAAGTCACAGAATGAGTTCTATGTACCCCAAGGAACTTTTATCAATTTCATTGAATTCGGAAGGGGCTGAGGGGTGAAAATCACCACCACCCCCATAAATCATATTTGTTGGAAAAGTATCGAAAGAACCATTCTCCACAGATGAAAGTCACAGGATGAGTGCTATGTACCCCAAGGAACATTTTTTTATCAATTTCATCGAATTCGGAAGGGGCTGAGGGTGGAAAATCACCGCCACCCCCATAAATCATATTTGTTGGGAAAATATCGAAGGAACCGGCCTCTACAGATGAAAATCACAGGATAAGTTCTATGTACCCCTAGGAACAATTTTTCATCAATTTCATTGAATTCGGAAGGGCTGAGGGGTGAAAATCACCACCACCCCCATAAATCATATTTGTTGGAAAAGTATCGAAGGAACCATCCTCTACAGATGAAAGTCACAGGATGAGTTCTATGTACCCCAAGGAACATTTTTTTATCAATTTCATCGAATTCGGAAGGGGCTGAGGGTGGAAAATCACCGCCACCCCCATAAATCATATTTGTTGGGAAAATATCGAAGGAACCGGCCTCTACAGATGAAAATCACAGGATAAGTTCTATGTACCCCTAGGAACAATTTTTCATCAATTTCATTGAATTCGGAAGGAGCTGAGGGGTGAAAATCACCACCACCCCCATAAATCATATTTGTTGGAAAAGTATCGAAAGGAACCATCCTCTACAGATGAAAATCACAGGATGAGTTCTATGTACCCCAAGGAACAATTTTTTATCAATTTCATTAAATTCGGAAGGGACTGAGGGTGGAAAATCACCGCCACCCCCATACATCAAATTTGTTGGGAAAATATCGAAGGAACCGTCCTCTACAGATGAAAATCACAGGATGAGTTCTATGTACCCCAAGGAACAATTTTTTATCAATTTCATTGAATTCGGAAGGGGCTGAGGGTGGAAAATCACCGCCACCCCCATAATTTATATTTGTTGGAAAAGTATCGAAGGAAACATCCTCTACAGATGAAAATCACAGGATGAGTTCTGTGTACCCCAAGGAGCAATTTTTTATTAATTTCATTGAATTCGGAAGGGGCTGAGGGGTGAAAAACACCACCACCCTCATAAATTATATTTGTTGGGAAAATATCGAAGGAACCGGCATCTACAGATGAAAATCACAGGATGAGTTCTTTGTACCCCAAGGAGCAACTTTTTATCAATTTCATTGAATTCGGAAGGGGCTGAGGGGTGAAAATCACCACCACCCCCATTAATCATATTTGTTGGAAAAGTATCGAAGGAACCATCCTCTACAGATGAAAGTCACAGGATGAGTTCTATGTACCCCAAGGAGCAATTTTTTATCAATTTCATTGAATTTGGAAGGAGCTGAGGGGTGAAAATCACCACCACCCTCATAAATTATATTTGTTGGAAAAGTAGCGAAAGAACCATCCTCTACAGATGAAAGTCACAGGATGAGTTCTATGTACCCCAAGGAACATTTTTTTATCAATTTCATTGAATTTGGAAGGGGCTGAGGGTGGAAAATCACCGCCACCCCCATAAATCATATTTGTTGGGAAAATATCGAAGGAACCGGCCTCTACAGATGAAAATCACAGGTTGAGTTCTATGTACCCCAAGGAACAATTTTTTATCAATTTTTATTATTATTATTATACAATGGTAAAGAGTTGAGGCTAAGCCTATAAACTCACAAAAAAGAAAAAAATAAGCATATGAAAAATACACCAAAAAAAGTGAAATACAAAGGAAAAGAAAGGAAACTGACAACTCCACAAGTAGCACTCACTCGCGACGAATCCAAGCATCATAGCTATTCTTAAAGGCATTCACAAAAACTGAGTCCACCACCGATGAAGGTAGAGAGTTCCACACCGAAAACACGCGGTTTGTGATGAAATACTGCCTTTGCTGTGTTTTGAAGTTCTCCTTCCTCAGTTTGTAAGCGTGACCTCGAAGACGGTCGTCAAGATTCAACTTGAAGAGGCTGCTGAGGTCAACTCCGAAAAAGTTGTGGAGAGCACGGTAGGTTATGATGAGATCCCCACGTTGCCTTCTTTCATCAAACGTAGACAACTTCATGATGGACAGTCTTTCACCGTAGCTGGGACGCGAAATGCCGTAAGGTATACGAGTTGCCCGTCGCTGGACGCTCTCCAACAACGCTGAATCCCTAGCCAATAATGGACCCCAAACAGGGCCTGCAAACTCTAATATAGGTCTTACGTAAAGCTTGTAAAGGGTAGCACACGTGGAGGGATCACACCCACCAAAAGCTTTCTGAAACATGAACAAGGCTCTTTTGGCCTTGCTCACCGTATGGAAAATGTGGTCGGACAAACTTAGGTTCTCCGCGAGGGGGTAACCACTTCCGAAATCGATGTACTTTTTTAGCCCGAAATCCCGAAATCACCATCCGAAATCCCGAAATCATTATCGAAATTCCGAAATCATCATCCGAAATCCCGAAATCACCGCCGAAATCCCGAAATCATCATCCGAAATCCCGAAATCATCATCCGAAATCCCGAAATCATCATCCGAAATCCCGAAATCATCACCGAAATCCTGCAATCATCACCGGACCGAATTTTAATAATAAGGATACATTCCACTTGAGGAAAGAATACATAATAAATTTAAAGAATTCTTCTGCAAAATCAAAAAGACTAATCAAGATGCTGAAGCATACCTAAAGTAAAGTATGCTTTATACAGGGTGAGTCACGAGGTTCTGTACATATTCCTACTCAGGTGCACAATTTAAAAAGGCCTTCTCTTCATACGTTTTATCGAGCGTTTTATACAGGCTGATTGTCGGTTTTCACAAAAAGCTTTGATCCGTCTAACTTTTGAACGGTTATCTCTTATCTTATAATTTTTTGGGAAATTTATTTTTTAATACCTTTAGGAAACAACATATTTAGAATTCTGATAATCCAGGTTGTTTTATATTTCCCAAATTCATTCGAGGTATGAGAATCGTTCAGAAGTTATGAAGGATCGAAGGTTTTGGTAAAAACTCTCGTGACTCTCTGTCTTTTTTCACAGAAGATCCATTTTAGTTTTTCATAAATTTTTGAATTCTAATACTTTTTATTACTATGAAAGTTTTGACGGCTTGCAGACAGGCATTGAATTCTGAAAAAAGTACCACCTAGAGTAGGAGTCGAACCTACGACCCCCTGATTACAGGTACTCTCCCAACTGAGCTACCCAGGCAGACGTGGTAATCAGGGGGTAGTAGGTTCGAATCCTGCTCTGGGTGGTACTTTATTCAGAATTCAATTCCTGTCTGCATGCCGTCAAAATTTTCATAATATTTAATTTCAGACATTAAACGATCTGCTCACTTTTTATTACCTCTTCAACATTTTCGTTTTCGAATGAATTGAGTTGTTTGTCAGGGGTTCACTCATTTTGATAATAATATCATATTTTCTCTCCCTTGAATGATTTAAGGAAAACAAATATTTCAAAATAATCCGGAAGGATTGTATCTATCGTAACTGACACAAATTTAAAAATTGAGTTACGTTTCTCTAATTAAATTTTATATTTTGTTGAACTTTTCCTTACTCTCGTAATATAAAAGATATTATAAAATTTGTAGATGTCAGTTACGATACATTGTCTAGAGGACGACGAAATATACACCTAATACAAAATTGAAAAGATTGAAGGACTTGTAGGATAGGAAAATATAAGGAACTTTTTTCACAGAAAATCTAAATGTTCAAAACGTTTTTCAGTATTTCAATATTTTCGAAGAAGCAATATTTCCCAAATAAATTGAGCTGTTTGTCGATGTTTTCCCTTTCGAGGATATACTTTTCCTCATCCCCAAAAGCATTCAAAGTGAGAACAAATCGTTTGGACTAATCCTAAATTTCTCGCCGAAATCATTCGCAGTCATTTGAAATCATTCGAAATCATCCGAAATCATTCGCAATCATTCGAAATCTCCCGAAATCTTTCGCAATCATCCGAAATCTCCGAAATCATCCGAAATCTTCCGAAATCATCTTGATTTCCGAAATCGATGTACATTTTTCACAGAGTGGTTACCCCCTCGGTTCTCCGTCACAATGACACCAAGGTCAGCATGACTACTACAAGTAAAAATGGGTTTGTTGTCCAGGAAGTACTGACGGCGAGGATTGTGGGCACACACTTCTCATAGTTGAGAGGTAACCTCCACTCTCGGCACCAACGGTTCAATTTCTCCAGGTCTTCTTGAATTAGACGAGCCGCCACGTTGGGATTCCCGAACAATTTGGTATCATCGGCAAATTGAGAACACCGAGATTTGAAGATCCTAGGTAGATCGGAGATGAACAGGAGGAAAAGCAGTGGACCCAAAACAGAGCCCTGCGGAACTCCACTTCCAACAGGTCTTACCGAAGAGACAGATTTACCGACACGAACCTGAAAGGTTCGATTGGTTAGAAAAGCTTTAATCCATGAAAGCAGGAGGCCACGGATTCCAAGATGTTCGAGCTTGCGGAGAAGAAGATCATGTGGAACACGGTCAAATGCTCTAGAGAAATCAAGGTGAACAATGTCAACTGGGGAAGCTTTATCTGAAGACTCAGACCAGGAATTAATGCATTCAAGCAGGTTAGTGATGACTGATCTGCCAGGAAGGAAGCCGTGTTGACATTCGGGAATAAGGTTGCTGCTAAGTGCAAATTGGAGGACACTATTCTGTATAATTTTCTCACATACCTTCGCCACAACCGGTACCAGACGTATTTAAAGAATTTTTTATTGTTCTTTGAATGTATAAGCTTGGATTCGAAGTTCTTTTTGGCATTACGAAGAGTAATGGTCTTCGTAGTCTCTTATTTGTTTACGGCGTAGATAACGTTGCCATATGGACTTCTTGTGAGGTATTAGCCTGAGGATATTTTGGTTGATCCAGGGCTTAGCTGGTATGTGAACAATATTCTTTTTAAACGAGCATTCATTTGTTAAGTTTCGAAGTGTCGTTGTGAACACAGCCCACATTTCCTCAACATCCATGGAAGGCGTGAGAAGAGTACTCCAGTCGACCTCTCCAAGTCTGCGACATAGCTGATGGTAGTCTATGATATCAAGTTGTTTTCTTGACTTCTTGGATGAAATTCGAGATTTCAGATGAATAGTGGAGAGTAGAATAATGTGGCCCGACCGAGGGTCCGACTTGCCCAGAGGTGGATATTGTTCAATCTTCGGCACAAGGTCGGCATCGTTCGTGAGCACTAGGTCCAGAAGGGAGGGCGTCTGTAAATTACGAAAGCGCGTAGGGAAATCCACCAGCTGAAAGAGGTTGTGGTCACGGACAGTGTCAACAAAAATGCTAGATGCCGAATTGTAGATCTTGGGTGTCAGAGGCCACTCGACATCAGGCATGTTAAAATCTCCAGCTATATAAAGGTTGCGTTTGGTTGCCGAAAGATTACCAAGATGAGCAGCCAAAGAAGCATCGGATTGGCAAGGTCGAGGTCGATAAATAAAGCCAACGGTCAAGAAGCACGACTTCTCATCCAAGAGATCGAGGAATATATTATCAATTCCCGGAAGATCGAGATTTGTTACTTTCAAAGAGAACGATGAGTAAATGCTCGCGGCCACATAGATGCAAACAACACCTTAACCAACGGTAGTCGTACTGTCCTGCGAGTCTTGAATACCAGGATGGAGCCAGGATTCAGCAATCAAGATGAAAGTCGGATGATGAGCGTCAACATAAGCTAACAGTTCCAAGTACTTGGAGAACAGAGACTGTGCGTTTGTATAAAAGATGGTCCATTCATGAAGAGAATTTAGTTTTTGCACTCTCGGTAGGGGAGATATTAATGATAGTGGGTTTACCGGAAATATACTTAATGTCGATGTTAGTCTCACCAGCGCCAATTCTGCGCTTGAGTTCGGTACGCAAATCATTTAGTTCTTTAATTTGTGCAGGTGTTTTATCATCAGAGATACTGTATTTACGCCAGTCACGTACGTTGGCAATGACCCGCTTGTTTTTGAGGATTTTCGTGACTGTCAGTGGATTGTTAAAAGATACTTTGAGAATTCTTGGACGGTCGGTAGTCAAAACTCCTATTCTAGCGATGGAGGTACGCCGAGAGGTACGCTGTGAGAAGGTACTGGATATACGTGGTCAAGAACTTGAGAAACACTCGTTTCGTCATCCCCCAGGACCAGCCTCAGGAATTCCTCGAATCAGTACATTGTGAGACCGACGAAAGCGTTCCAGCATTTCAGCTGGTTGAATTATAGAATGTGTAGAAATTCCAGAGGAGTGACCAAGATTTGAACATTGAATCTCAGCTATTTTTGTACCGGCGTTTTTAACCGCGACTGAGAGTTGTTCGTGAGATTCTTCTAAACTTTGCATTCTAGATGTGCAGGCGTTGATGTCAGTTTCATGCTTGATGATGGAGCTAGAATGTTTCTCGAGTAGGCTGTCATGACGTCGTAGATCCTCAGAATGTTTTTTCAGTATGGACTTGCACTCGGATACATCTGATTGCATCGCCAGTTGGGTAGATTTTATGGTTGAAATATCAAGAGACATTTCATTTAATTTTGCCATAAGGGCAGCGAATTGATCACCAGTGAGTGGGGAAGCCGAGGAAGGCTGTGAGTCCGCAGCAAGGACTGGTGTTTTAGATGTTGGGAAGGCGATGATACCGATCCACTACGAAGTGAACGACCCTCCTTCTTACAATAGCCACAAATCCAATTAGAATCAATCGGAGTCAACTCATCAGGCTTCAAACACAAGCATTCCAAATGGAAATGTTTCTTGCACCTTGAACAATTAGCAAATTTAGAAGATGCTGTTTGTTTGGAGCATATATGGCATTTAGGCATTTTCTCACAGTCCTCTTATCCTTTTTTCTTTTTGTGTGGAAAAGTGAAATTAGGAGCTAACGAACTTCACTCTCTTGGGCCAATAAGAGAGACTCACACAGACTAGGCAGGCCACGGAAGGGATTAGGGAAGAAAAAGATGAAGGAAGTAGTTTATATGCCCAAGGAATTCGAAAACGATCTAACCAACAGCGAGAAGACTTACGCCGCTCGAGTTGATAAATTAGCAGAAGAAATAATGTACAGCGTTCCCCTCGAAGTAACAAGGTACTGAAAGGAAACTAAGCGAAGCAAAGTCAAACAGGTATCACGCGCAGCTAGTGGGGTGTTCGGCGCAATGGACGTGCGTATATCCGGCAACTAACAAACACGTCAGAGTAAACAAGATAAAAACAGAAAACAAGAACCCGGTTGAAGGGGTTTAATTTTTTAGAAATGATTTTGGATTTCCTACCTCTGGAAGCACAAGAACCACCACTCAAAAAGTCACCACTAAAAGATTGGTATTTCCTTCAGAAAATGAATTCAATTGAGGAGTCACTCGCAGGATGTGCACACGTCTAGATAGCTTATTGAATGAATTAAATTCGGGAGGGGCTGAGGGTGAAAAATCACCGCCACTTGGCAGGGTTGAAGGTGAGGTTGTTGGAACAAAAACCACTTCTCAATTCAAAATTCATGTCTCTTACATATAAAAATTCTCGTAGTGGACGGTTAAAATTTTACGAAGAATTTTTACCGCCTCAGATATATTGAGTACTGTCTAACCATCACAATTTTTCTGCAACCTCCACAATAGGGAATACTCCTTCTGGGCAAAATGATGTATTTTTTTGTGAAATATCTTTGAAACGTCACATTTTGAAGCAACTATTTCAACCGTTTCCCAAAAAAAAATATTTTAAGCACTTAAAAATGAAAAATCAAAATTGGTATTTAAAATCTAAAGCGTTTCATTACCTTGATAATAAAGGACAACAAATACATTATCTTGATGAGATAGACAAAGATGGTTGTCTATGAAGTCTGCGACGAACGGGAAGGTCGTAAATTTTATAGGATTTTTATGGCCGGTTGCAGTTGAAACTGGCCAGTAAGTACGCGCCTGTAAATCAACAGCTGTTATTTTATAAACAAGCTGATCCTCGAGCTGATCGGACATTGTTCTTTTTATTGTGTAGTAGACGCTGTTGCCAAATCGTAAACTCGAAACCAAGCGATTTAAATTTTAAAACCCCATATTTGAAGAATGATTTTAAATAAATCATGAATGAAACTCATAATTATTCAGTTTGAACTTGCATATGCAGTGATAACCCAAATGAGGAAAATTCCCCGTTCATCTCTTCTCAATTCACCCGTACCTAGTACCTATACTAGGAAAATCAATGCGACATACAATAACGGAGTGCTGTAAGGTTTATACCTCGGAACCCAGGGTACATCTATGAAAATTAAATTTTTGCGGCAAATTATTTTTTGTACATTTTTTGACAAAGTTCACCCAAAAATAATTGTTGCTTATTATTATTCATTTATTTATAAACAATCTAAATAACTGAATCAGTAAGGTTGAAATAATCCTCAGAAGTAGTTAGGGGGATTGAATTTGGGCAAAAATGTATCGAAGGTTTTTCTCTAAAATCAATAGTTTTCGAGTTATTTGCGATTGATAAACCTAAAACTTTTCACCTAAAAGAGCCACGTTTTCAAACGGGTTTTCACGAAAAACTGAAAAACTATGAGCTCTATCGAAAAACTTGTTATAAACAAAATTGTAGCTTATTAAAAAACAAAACAAACTAGCTGTTAAAAAACTATCTGAATGCAATATGAACCGAGATATTTTCGGTTATAAGGATAAATTCAGATGCATACTACCCGACGATATGAATATCGAAAAGTGTTACGATCTGAATTGAACTAGCCAATTTGCCATCGTCAAGGCTCCAAAAGGAGTACGCTCCACCGAAGAAAAGCAGATGCTGACCATGGTTTCGGCCTCATTTGGCCTCATCAGAGCAACATAGCATTTTTCTAAGGTGGAGAACGTTTGGAATTGATGGAACTTTATTCAATATTGGCATGTTCCATCAATTCCAAAGGTTCTCCACCGTAGAAAAATGCTATGTTGCTCTGATGAGGCCGAAACCATGGTCAGCATCTGCTCTTCTTCGGTGGAGCGTACTCCTTTTGGAGCCTTGACGATGGCAAATTGGCTAGTCCAATTCAGATCGTAACACTTGTCGATATTCATATCGTCGGGTAGTATGCATCTGAATTTATCCTTATTATTGTATTCATTGCCTCCCCGTTTAGGCGTGATCATTCTTCATTATTTTCGGTTATTTGAAGTTCATGCCAGTGACCACAAGACTGCAGAACGCGATGGAGACTCAAGCGGTAATGGACTCTTTGAGAAAATTAAATGAGAAAATGAACGAGAATTCTTGTAAGTTGAATGAACAAATGGTCCAAAATGAAGAAAATTCTCGAAAATTAAATGAGAAAATGGACGAGAATTCTCGTAAGTTGAATGAACAAATGGAAGAAAATTCTCGAAAATTAAATGAGAAAATGGACGAGAACTCTTGTAAATTGAATGAAAAAATGGACCAGATTAAGAAAAATTGTAATGATGTGGTGAGTCAACTTACAGATAAATTGGATAAGAAACTGGAAACAATGAATGAAAAATTCGATAAAGTAGACGAGAAGTTTGATATAGTGAACGAAAAATTTGACGAAGTTTATGAAAGAGTTGATGAAAAGTTTGACAAAGTTTATGACGACGTAAATGGAAAATTGGAAGAAATGGCAGGAATAATTGAACATCATTCCAAATTAATAGATTCCTTGAAAAGAATGTCAAGAATGTCAAACAGAACAGATATTCTGGCTTCAACACCCTACAGCACAGCGAAAGCGGAAAATGACGGCGAAGGTAGTAGAATGAAGATCAAGCCTCCAACTTTTGATGGAAAAATACCCTGGTCGACATATCAAAAACAGTTTTAAGCTGCTGCGCTGGCGAACAACTGGAACGATAACGAAAAAGCCACGGCATTAATAATAGCTCTACGAGGAGAGGCACTCAACATTCTGCAAACGATTCCGGAGAGTCAACAAGCCTGTTATGAAGTTCTCACTTCGAAACTTCAGATGAGATATGGCGATGCTCATCTACAACAAGTTTACCATGCACAAATAAAGAACCGAGTGCAGAAAACAGGGAAAAATCTGCAGGAGTTTGAAGCTGATGTGGCGAGATTAGTCAGGCTGGCTTATCCATCTGCTCCAGATAGCTTCCTGGAACAGCTATCAATCCAGACATTCGTGGATGGGATAAAGGATAGTGAAATACAACAAGCCCTGAGACTAGGACGCCCTAGAACCATAGTTGATGCCTTAGCCCAGGCTTTAGAAATTGAGGCAGCGAAGCAAGCGTCGCATAGAGGACATCTTCGTGTAAGACAAGTTCAAGAAACAGACCAATCTATTGAGGAAATTGTCAGGGAATAAATCCGCAGAATATCACAAGTTAGGAAAAAGGATGCTGTGTGCTGGAACTGCATCAAAAGTGGGCAAGCGAAACTGTCCAGAACTGGAAAAAGAGTCACAGCCGGGAAACTAATGGGGGTTGGTCGAGGGGTCGGTGATAAGGGGCATAAATCGACCCAAGCCAAAAATGCCCCCGAAGTGATAATCCGAGGAATAAAGTCTAAGGATTTATCAAGCATAGTTATCCCAGGTAGGATAAATGATAGAAGTGTGAAAATACTGGTAGACACTGGCTCGACCAAAACCATTGTGCGTCCGGAAATTGCTGAAGGATTGAAGATTCGCCCAGTTAGGATCAAACTTCGAACTGCGTCTTGACAAGAAATACTGACTTATGGATCGATCATCTCCACTATTGAATTGGGAAACACAACAGTTAGTCACGAAGTTCTGGTAGCTTGGATGCCAATTGGATATGAAGATTGATGTACTTCGGCTAGGAAGTGAAGAGATTCCATTCAATGATGTAGAGGACAAGATATATCGGATTCGACTGACATCACGTTGCCAGGGCGAACTGAAGGCATAGTGACTGGTAGATGTGACGATGTAACGAGGCTGCGTGAGAGTAATTGAGCCCTGTGACGATACAACCTTAGCTAAAAGACTATTACTTGGGAAGACCTTGGTTAGGGTGAGAAACAGCATTCCCATCTGATTGCTCAATGTCAACATGTTTCCAGTCACCCTGAAGAAGGATACCTTGATTGGACGTGGTGTACCTATGTACCATATTTCGGGTGGGATAGGTACTGCAGAAGTCTCAAAATCGCAAAGGAATTCTGAAGAACTGGTGTCCCTCCTCACTTCAAAATGTCAAGAGCTCGACCGATACCAACTACTCGAAGTGAGAAAATTGGTTCAAACGTTCTCCGATGTTTTTGCTACGGACGGAAAAGCAGGGAAGACTGATGTTGTGCAGCATAAAATCAATACTGGTGATGCACAACCTATCCGACAGCATCCTAGACGTCTTCCTCTGGCAAAAAGAGAAGAAGCTGAAAGGATTATTGAAGACATGGCGAGAGAAGGTGTAATCGAACTGCCGATAGCCCCTGGACATCGCCCGTAGTATTAGTGAAGAAGAAGGATGGAACTACTAAATTCTGCGTAGACTATAGGCAGCTCGATCAGGCCACGAAAAAGGACAGCTATCCCTTACCGAGAATTGATGATGGATACACTGGATACACTCTCGGGATCACGTTGGTTTTTCACCTTGGATCTGAAGAGTGGATACTGGCAGGTTGGCTTGGATCCAAAAGACAAGGAAAATACTGTCTTCAGTATTGGAACGGATCTGTGGCAGTTTAAAGTTATGCCTTTCGGTCTATGCAATGCTCCTGCCACATTTGAACGTCTGATGGAGACAATATTGAGAGGGCTCTCCTGGAAAACTTGTCTGGTGTATCTGGATGATGTGATAGTAGTGGGAAAATCATTCCAAGATCACTTACGCAACCTATCCGAGGTTTTCCAACGCCTTCGTGATGCCAACCTAAAGCTGTGAAATATTTAGGACACGTAGTTTCACGGGGAGGTGTGAAAGTTGACCCGGATAAGATCAAGGCAGTGCGGGAATGGCCTATACCGAAAGACAAAAGTGAATTTCGGAGTTTCTTAGGCCCTTGCACTTATCATAGGAGATTTGTATCTGGTTTTGCCAACGTTGCCAAGCCGCTGACGAAATTGGCGGAAGATGGACAGGAGTACATATGGTGCGATGATTGCGCTGAAGCCTTCGAACGATTGAAAAGGGCTCTGGTCACAGCTCCACTTCTGAGTTACGCAAGGGCTGAAGGTAAATTTGTGCTCGACACCGATGCCAGTAATACAGCCATTGGGGGCGTTCTATAGCAAGTTCAAGATGGACAGGAAAGAGTCATCGGGTACTAAAGCAAGGTGTTGTTCAAACCAGAACGGAATTATTGTGTGACCAGGAGAGAACTTTTAGCAGTCATCAAGTCCGTAGAACATTTCTACAAATATTTGTACGGAAGGAAATTCTTACTAAGAACGGAACATGCTGCTCTGAAATGGCTCCTGAGTATGACTTTGACACTGAACACAGAGCGGGGACTAGCCATCGCAATGCAGACGCGTTATCAAGAAGACTTTGTCCCGAGAATTGCAGCCATTGTTCGCGCCTGGAAGGAAAGATCGATTTGAGGCGGACCACCGTAATCGAAGACGACTGGCTACCTGAAGAAATTCAAAGAGTACAAGAGGAAGATAACGACTTGAAAGTAATCCTAAGTTGGAAGAAGAGCGGTAGACGACCTACTTGGGAAGAAGTATCCAGACTGAGCCAGAATATGAAGTCGTATTGGGCACAATGGGAAACGTTGAAGATTGATGGAGGTCTTCTGAAACGTTGTTGGGAAAATGAAGATGGAACTGAGCAGAGACTTGCTTGTGCCGAAGAGCCGTGTGATAGACATTCTGACCAGACTACATAATGGAACTTCAGGTGGACATTTCGGGATCACTAAGACGTTGGAAAAAGTCAGGCAGCGATTTTATTGGCTAAATTGTAAGAAGGACGTTACAGATTGGTGTAGAAGATGCAAGGTTTGTGCTGCTTCTAACGGAATTTATGGTAAAGGAAAAGCACCAATGAAGCAATATAACGTCGGATCCCCCATGGAACGAGTAGCTATCGACGTCGCTGGCCCCTTTCCCGAAACAGAACATGGAAACAAGTACATTTTGGTAGCGATGGATTATTTCACAAAATGGGTGGAAGCCTACTGTATTCCTAATCAAGAGGCAAATACGGTAGCTGATAAACTGGTCAAAGAAGTTTTCTGCAGATTTGGAATACCTCTAGAGCTGCATTGTGATCAAGGCCGAAATTTTGAATCGAAGCTATTCCAAGAAGTATGCAGCAAATTGGGGATTCACAAAACAAGGACTACACCTCTTCATCCACAATCAGACGGCATGGTCGAACGAATGAATCGGACCATGGGAAAACATCTAGCCAAAGTAGTTTCTGATCACCAGCGGGACTGAGATGAATATTTACATCTATTCACCATGGCATATAGATCGTCGGTTCAAGAATCTACCAAGGAAACTCCATCCAGTATAATGTTCGGCCGAGAAATAAGGCTGCCTTGCGACCTAGAATTTGGATGTAAGCCTGGAGAAGACGTAGCTGGGGAGGACTACGTTAGTAAATTAAGGAACAAGCTGGATTACATTCATGACAAGGTACGCAATCCAAATGCAGCAAGCAAGTGACCGAATGAAAATGCGCTACGACATCAAGGCTATTGAAGGTGGATTCACCACTGGAGATCTGGTGTGGCTACATAATCCACAAAGGAGGAAAGGTTTTTCACCAAAGCTGCAGAGACAGTGGGAGGGACCGTATGAAATAATCAAGAGGATAAATGATGTAGTTTACCGGATAAGGAAGCTCCCCAGAGGAAAACCAAAGCTTGTCCATTTCAACCGATTAGCCCCGTACGCGCAGGACGAAGAAGAAGTACGCCTTATAGAAACTCCGATGCAAGGTATCAGCGATTACCAGAAGTTTATGGATTGCTACGGTGAGACACGCGTTGCACGGTTCGGCGTTACACAGGAAGTACATCAAAACCTCTTTATCGTGTCTGAGGAATACTCTCTCGCTCATTGTGTGACGAAGGACCTTCGTTTGAGCAAAGGAATAGCAAGAGTATTCAGAAATAAATTTGGACGTCTGGAAGAATTATTGCGACAGCAGCCAAGAATCGGAAAAGTTTTGAAATTGAAGGCTGAAGGTCGGTTCATTTATTACCTAGTCACCAAGCAACATTCCCATCAGAAGCCAACCTATCAGAATCTATGGACGGCACTGCATAGCTTGAAAGAAGACCTTCAACGCTTTGGAGTTAGGAAATTAGCTGTTCCCAAGCTCGGTTGTGGATTGGACTAGCTGAATTGAAGAGTTGTGCGAAGCATGCTGGAGGTGGTATTTCAGGGGACTGGTATACGGATCCTGGTGTGCAGTTTCAACCCGGGAGCCTGGAAAAACTGTGGAGTGCTACTTCCAGCTACTGTAGGAATGATCGGACCTTTCGAAAACTAGAGCGGTCGCTAGGTTCTGGAACAACCGCGAAGGTACCTGAATGTTTCCGGCGCCTATATAAGCCCAGCGGAGGAGCAGGTAGAAAGTACAAGTACAGTTACAGTGCAAGCGACTAGTGGAAATAAATAAGAGTGGAAATAAATAGTAGTGAAATAGTCAATCATAGGATCTCATTGAATAAAAGGCATTCAAGGCCAGTGGCAAGGCCGAATTCATCATGGCATAGTGGAGAAAAAACGAGGGGTCTTTCACTGGACGTTTTTTGTACACTAAAATTCCAATTTCGCGCTTAAATCACAAAAATTTCGTTCAATTCACTTGAATTCCATTCAATTTCTCACAATTCCGTTAAATTCATCATAATTCCACTCAATTTCGTCCAATTCGATACAATTCCGTTCAATTTATCGCAGTAGTTTTCAGTGAAAATTTACCATGAATATGCTGCCCACTGTACGGGTGTGAATAAGGAAGCAACGGTTTCCAGCAACGGTTTTTTCCAATACGCTTTTACCATACAGAATGTAAAAATACCCGTTGTTCGGGGTTTTATACCAATGGGTTATTTAGAACATTATAAACACAGTCTATAGGGTATCTTCATACACAGTGAAAAAACCCTGGTGCTAGGAGTTTTTCTATGAAAATGGTTTCTTACCCACATACTGTACACGATCTATAAGGTGAAATAATTTGTGCATCAAAAACTACCCCCCTCCAACCCTCTGATGTTGAACTATCTTGATACAGTAAAAAGTGTGAAAAAAACCGTTGCCCGGGTTTTTTTGATGGAAATGGGTTGTTACTATTATACTGAACTCGACCCATATCATGAAATAATTTGTACATCGATCAAAAACTACCCCTCCTCCAACCCTCTGAAGTTGAACTAACTTGATAGAGTAAAAAGTGTAAAAAAACCGTTGCTCGGAGTTTTTTGATGGAAATGGGTTGTTACCAACATACTAATCACGATGTATAGGGTGAAATAATTTGTGCATCAAAAACTACCCCCTCCAACCCTCTGAAGTTGAACTAACTTGATAGAGTAAGAAGTGAGAAAAAAAAACCGTTGCTCGGGGTTTTTTGATGGAAATGAGTTGTTACCATTATACTGAACACGACCTATAGTATGAAATAATTTGTGCATCAAAAACTACCCCTCCTCCAACCCTCTGAAGTTGAAGTGACTTGATACATACAGTAAAAAGTGTAAAAAAAACCGTTGTTCGGAGTTTTTAGATGGAAATGGGTTGTTACCAACATACTGAACACGATATATAGGGTTAAATAATTTGTGCATCAAAAACTACCCCTCCTCCAACCCTCTGAAGTTAGGGTGCGTGAAGTTAGCGAAAAGTTGAAAGCACTAATTCTGAAACTATGTTAAATATTTAGTGCTTAATTAGTGCCTATTAGTGCCGTATAAATCTTTGACAGCACCATTGTAGTTTTTGAGAAATTGATAATTTAAGTTCTTGGTGCTGACTTCACGCTCAGCACCAACATTTTCAAATTGCCATGAAATTTTGATACTAATATTTAGTACTTAATTAGTGCCTATTAGTGCTTTTGGAACCAATGAAAAAAAATGAACGGTTTTTATAATATCACAGATTAGGTATTTCCTTTGGTGCTGACTTCACGCCCAGCACCAACATATTGGAATTTCGTGAAAACTTTTGTTGCAATAATTAGTGCTTAATTAGTGCCTACTAGTGCTTTTAAAACAGATGCGATATCATTTTTAGTTTTACAGTAATTGCCTGATGCTTATTGAACAAGTGTGAAGTTAGCGAAAAGTTGGAAGCACTTATTCTGAAATTATGTCAAATATTTAGTGCTTTATTAGTGCAAATTAGTGCCGTATAAATCTACGACAGCACTATTGTAGTTTTTGAGTTACACGAAAATATCTGTTTTGATACCGCGTAGCCATCTATGGAGAGGTATGCGAGTCATTCTCTGCAATAGATTCGTCGTCAGTGCGTCATTTTATTATCACCTTAAGCGGCTCACACATATACGACTTGGGGCGCCAATCTTGATATCGAAGAATAATTGTACTATTGATTTAAGGGAACACAAAACTATTTTCTGAATTATTCAGATAATGTTTATATGAAGTAAAGGTCCTTTTTCTCAGATACTGCCTAAACTCTTTTTCCTTTTGTAATAATGATAATACTTTTTGGGTCATCGAGATGAAAGAAGAATATATAGTGTATTATATGCTTAAAAAAATATCAGAAGAACCGTATTACTTTTTCAATATCAATATCAATATATATCTAACCAGACATATGAAAATAAAAATGTCTTAATACGTAGGTACATAACGAAACATAATAGCAATATTTTGACAAAAAAATTCTCAAACATAAACGATGCAACAACAAACTCGAAAAAACGCAAAATTTTCAATATGTAATACAACAAAAAATTGATGACTAGAAGGCAGAATCACATATCCATTTGAAAAGCAGTTTACAAAAATTTCAGCTTCATTCAAATTATGAATGTGTGTAATTTCATGCTACATGAATGATTGAAATAATTTCGATTCCATAAAGATAAATAGCTATCTTTATATCACAGACGATAAAGAAAGAGTATATTTTTGGAGTTTCGATTAATGTGATAATCGTGAGATGCGTTTCCTCTTCATTTTCTAGTTTGCTTAATATGATCAAGTATCCTTGAATATTGAAGGTTGAAGATCACGCAAATCAGTTTGTTTTTTCTACTTTTCCGTACATATCTCGAACACTTCTCTGCAGTTAATATTGATATTGAAGAAATATATCATTACCAACAGAGGAACAAGAGAATGAAGAAAATACTGAATTCCCGGAAAGACTACCTATTTCACCTCTCACCATCTCTTATATTCGGAAGTTAGTAAAATGTTACGTACTGATCTTAAAATGAGAATATCAAACAGAAACTCCTGTTAATGCTCAGGTATGGTTTTTTCGCATGGGCAGATAAAACTTTTCACAAAGGCTTATTATTTTAGCGTTTGTAGATCGACATTGTTCGATATAAGCTTACAGAACTCAAGAAAATCCAGATTGACCTGGTGGTCATAATACGATCTTAGACAGACTCATAGACCTAATAAAATATGGACAGGCCCTGAGAGAGAGAGGTCACGAGTAGTACGTTAGAAAGAGATGGACATATGGTAGAAAACGTCAAAATCATATGTTTATTGTTTACTGTTCATTTACTGTGTTTTCAATCGATATTTCATTCTCCTCACAAGCAATTTAGCAGAAAACTAGGTTTTTAGAATCGACTGCTACATGCTAATAAAGCGAAAGAGATTTATTTTTGGAAATAATAGACCAATAAAGGAGTTTCTTTGTTATTTAATGTACATATAAAACATAATGAACCATATGATCTCGTAATTCGTATAAGTCGTGTTCATCAATCGCTCCTGTAATTCTTCAAATTTGAGTGGTTATTAGTGGAATATAATTCTGAAATTTCCCACTGGTGTATCAGTAGAGTCTGATCTTTAATTCTGTAACTTCAGTATTCTAAACAACAACATAAACAATGAACAAACAGTGTAAAATCTGCAATGAAAGCGTCAACCGTAAAAACCCCGGTATTCAATGTGATGCTTCATGCCAGCGTTTTTTCCATGGTAAATGTGTCGGATTGAATAACAAACAATTCGATAGTCTTCGTATGGACGGAATTTCCTGGAGTTGCCCCGAATGTCGCTGTCCCGGCTCGAGACGATCCCTGGCCCCGCCTAACGGTATTCCATCACCACCCACTACGCGATTTCTCTCAACTACGAGGGAGAGCGTAAGGAACAATGACCTAATGGACGCCATGAGCGGAATATACTCCGAACTGAAGGCAATTAGGGATCAACACACCACTTTAACGAACTCTGTTACCTTTTGCTCCGACAAGGTCTCTGACTTCGAGGAGAAATTGAATAGAATCACCGAATGGATGCGTGCAACTGATAAGATTCTGAAGCAAAATGCTGCTCTTCAGGAGAATGTCACTTCGTTGGAGTATAGGCTGAATCGACTGGAGCAGTCTGCCCGTGTCAATAATGTTGAAATTCAGGGTATTGACGAGAAGCCCAACGAGAACCTGTTGGATGTAGTTCAGAAAATAGGAGACTATATTGATTTCAGTGTGGTACCCGAAAGGGTTCAACATGTACACCGTGTTCAATCTAAAAACCCAAAGAATAAAACAAAGAGCATAATTCTGCAATTCTCAAATCGCAAAAGTAAAGAAGACTTTCTAGCAGCTGCCAAGAGGAAACGCATGAAGAGAGATAATGGTTCTCCGAGAATGCGGATAGCTGGTTTATCAGAAGGATTTTACATCAATGAACATCTCACACTGTCAAATAAGATTCTCTTCAAGGAAACTAGAACTGTCGCTAAAAACAAGCAATATAAGTACACCTGGGTAAAGGATGGACTGATCTTTGTGCGTAAAGATGACTCCTCTCACATCACACATATAGATTCAATGAATGTTCTCAATAATTTGTAAGCAAGAATAGCAGACGGAGCGAACCAACCACTATGCATATTTATTACCAGAATACACAGGGTCTACGAACGAAAACACATGTTTTTCATGAAAATCTTTCATCTAACAATTACGATGTCATATGCTTAAGTGAGACATGGCTCAACAACTCAGTCTTCTCTGGTGAGCTCTTCGATGATCGGTACACGGTTTATAGAAGAGATCGACAGTCTTCTGCCTCTTCCAAGATCGAGGGGGGCGGTGTGCTGGTGGCGGTTAAGGCTTCGCTGCAGTCAAGACGTTGTCATGGGCTGGATTCCGATGCTGAAGATGTTTGGATATCGATCAGGTCCAGTGATGGCGTCAATATTCTTTTGTGTTGTGCTTACATTCCACCAGCTTCTGATTGTCTAATGAATGTGTTTGTGAATAGTCTGTACGCGAACGAGAGAGCTTTTCAGGAGAGTGCTGTTCTTGTCGTTGGAGATTTCAACCTTAACTCTGTAAGTTGGCTGCCTGTTTGGGGTGAATTATTTTTTGATCCAGTTTTGAGTACCAATAGGTTTTCGGAAATTATCGATATTTTTTCCTATTTGGGCTTACTTCAGTTCAACAATATTCATAACAACAATGACCGGATCCTCGATTTGGTACTCTGTAATAATAATGAATTTTATTGAAAATCTTGATCATTCATCTGAATGCCTAGTGGGAGAAAATCAACATCATAGAGCCTTGGAATTTCATCTGAACTTACCCTTTAGTAAGCATTTGCATCCAACCAACTTTCTTTAACTTCAATAAAGCAGACTATGATGCTGTTAATGACTACTTGTCGCAAATTGATTGGGGTTCGCTGCTTTCTGGCAGAGACGTGGATCTGGCAGTCGAACAGTTTTACTTTCTCATTGACAGTACCATACAGCGTTTCGTTCCTGTTCGCAGGGTGAGGGGTACCTTTCCGGTTTATTTTTCTTATAAATTAATCAAAATAATAAAAGAAAAAAATAAATTTCACAAAAAGTTCAAAAAATATAACGATTTAAACGCTTATAATCGGTTTTGCGAGCTCCGCTCTCTTTCTAAACGAATGATGAAGACTGATTATAGATCATATATAGAGAATATTGAAGAGGAAATACCGTATAATTCCAAGAAATTCTGGAAATTCATTTCTAACAAGAAAAAAAGTGAAACAAGGATACCTCACTCGGTCGCTTTTAATGGGGAGACTGCTGAGGGCCCTCTAGAAGTTCCTGAACTCTTCGCCAAATTTTTCCGTAGTGTTTATGTTCAACCTGTTAACAATGAAACCGCAGATACCTCGAAAGATCATATGAATTTGCTCGATCCCATTACACAAGAAAATATCGAGAGAGTAATAAAAGAATTAAAAACTAACAAATGTTCTGGTCCAGATGGAATCCCGCCTTCGTTCATTAAGGGGTGCTTGCCGAATCTGATTGAGCCACTAAAAATTATTTTTAACCTATCGCTTAGGACTGGAGTTTTTCCAGAGAAATGGAAGATTTCAGAGATCTCTCCTATTCATAAGAGTGGCGTGAGGGATGATGTCCAGAATTATAGGCCAATCAGCAAGCTATGCGTCTTCGGTAAAATATTTGAGAAGATTATTTATAACCGTATTCTGCCAAGCGTTAAAAATCTCATTATCGAGGAGCAGCATGGCTTTTTTCCAGGTCGTTCACTGGTTACCAACTTACTCTCATTTTCCGAGTACATAGTCGAAAATATTGACGCCCGAGGCCAGGTGGATGCGGTATATACCGACTTCAGCAAGGCCTTTGACAAAATTAACCACGAAAAACTTTTGGAAATGCTTGCTGAGGTGGGTGTGGGTGGTTCACTTTTGAGGTGGTGTAAATCGTATCTCTCCGGTAGAGTTGGATATGTCTCTGTTGCGGGTCATAGATCCGAGTTTTTCGACATAGCTTCGGGTGTGCCTCAGGGAAGTCATCTGGGGCCACTCTTTTTCATTATCTACATTAATAGTATTAAAGCTTGTTTCCACCATTGCCTGATACTTCTCTACGCGGATGATTTGAAAGTTTACCTACGTATCAAGACTATAGAGGACTGTTTTAGAATGCAGGAAGATTTACAACGTTTGACTGAATTTTGTAGGCGTAACTTTTTGATATTGAATCCCTCGAAATGTTTTTCCATCTCATTTACAAAAAAAATCAATAAAATCAATTACTCGTACGAAATTGATAACGAGCCAGTAAAATACTCAAGTGAGGTGGTTGACTTGGGGGTTACACTTGACGAGAAGTGGTCATTTAGAACACATATTGAAAAAACAATTAATGCATCTAATAGGTTGGTTGGATTCATCAATAGAAATAGTAAAGATTTCAATAACCCTATAGTGCTTATTTCTCTATACTATTCCTTTATTCATAGCAGGCTCTCATTTGCAACAGAATTCAACGAGTGCAGAACAAATTTTTGAAATTTTTGGCCTTTAAAACACAAACTCAAATTGATGATCGAAACAACAAGCCTTTAAGATATAAATTTAAAATTTTGGAGCTCGAGAATGATCGAACCGTAATGGATCTCTGTACACTCCTTAAAATCATCAATCATCACATCAACTCTTCGTGCCTACTTTCAAGAGTCAGTTTTAGAGTACCTGGTCGCGATGTTAGGGATAAAAGCCTATTCAACAACCCTTATCGTAGAACGAATACAGGACAGCACTCTCCGATCATACGTATGCAGGCAGCTTTTGACTCCCTCGGGTTAAGTGAGCGTACTGATGTTTTCTCGGACGGGTTTGAGAGTTTTAAAAAATTCATTAAAAACTTTTTTTTCTCTTCTTATTGTACAGTAAACCACTGATCAATTACGTAGTGTGAATTTGACTTGTATGTATATTTTGTAATTTGTGGTTGCTTTATTGGTACATTGTACTGTTCGCAACCTAAATGCTAATAAATAAATAAATAAATAATTTACAAACAATCACAAGGAATATACCAAATTTACTTCCTATATTTCATAAGGCTACAGCAAGAATCTGTAGAGGTGACTTGAATTTCGAGATAGTAGATATATTATTGAATATTATAAAGAATGTTGTTCTAAACGAAGTAGTTACATATCTACCATAACATTCTATTTCAAGGCATGTCCGAAGAAAATACTAAACTCCAATCTGGATTTAAAATTAGAAAGACAAAAGATGTGAATCATGTTGATATTCAGTAAGCCCTGTGACATCGGCAAACTCAAAACTCAATATGTATTTTCTGTTGATCAGTGTCACAGAAATCTAACACTGTAAAGCCACACGATAAAGAAACAGGAGCAGTAAAATATTAATGCCAGGAGTGCCAGAGAAGAGCAACTACACCACCTGATGGAGAACCTATCAAAATAATTGAAAAAAAAATTGTGAATGATTAATCATCATATAAATATTTCCCCAGCAGGAAATTTTATATTATTTGTGAAAGTATCAATAAACATACTTGAAATTATTGCCCTTTTCTCTATACCACACATGTTTTTGCTCAAGGAAGGTGAAATGTTTAAAAAAATTCACTTCAACGATTAATTTCTCTGTGTAGCCAGAACCCAAAGCAGGGGTCTTTTTATCTTCCCAAATCACGAGTAATTTCAGTGTATATAAAATCAGACTCTGGCGAATGAGATAATATTGTTATTTTATACAACTCTCAAGTTTTTCTACATTAATGAAAATCAGAAAAAAAAAATTTCAGGTAGTATTTTTTTTTTTAACTTTTTAAGGTTTTCACTCCCAATCTCTGAAACTATTATTTTATCAGCACTTGAAAGTTTCAATACGAGAAAAATATAGTTGATTTGATAACATTTTCGAAGTTGATTTCAGTACAAAAATTGCTACAAATTAATAGAAAATCTATAAATTTACCGACAACCACCCAAAAATGCAACATGGAGGATCAGCGGACTGGTAGAATTCCCGAGTTTACTCGATAACTTGGTGGAAGCGACAACGTTGATTTATTCTCTACCAGCTACCAGCTTGACGTTTACTACCAGGGACTGCTGTTATCTCTCTTTTCTACCACCCCCCTTCTCTCGTGGGTATTCCTCGATGCGGTGAACAGGAAAACCACGTGAAGGCCTGTCCATGTATTATTAGGTCTATGGACAGACTAGACAAATTCGATACGAATATTTTGTTGAGTCTGTGGAACACTTTAGATTCAATAGATTGGCATTTGAGTCGGATCTCGGCTCTACCCAATCGTAATGTTAAGAACAGCGTTGTCAAACCTCAGAACTCGGTAGAAACGACTGCGCAAAATCGGTAGATTTGGAAATCGGTAAAAGAATAATTTTTTCATGAATTTCCATTTCTTGAATAAAACATATAAAAAAGGGAACATATTTTCTGAGAAAGGTCAGGGTAGTAAAGCACTTTATTTAATTCCTTAGAATTAAGGTTTTCCAGATCCATACATAGGCGGAAATGAACATGTTTTGGGGGGGACGCCTAACGCCTAAGGGAGGTCTGAGGTGACCTCAGGTGAAGATGTTGAGTGGAGAAGATATACGAAAAATCTAGAAATAGCTAAAAACAACGAAAAAGCTCTTACTCTTCCCTTTTTCTTTGTAGTTGCCCTTTACACCATCTTTTCCTCCTTTTCTTTTTTTTCTGGAGGGGTGGCACCGCAGGGAGGGGGGAGGGGAAGGTGGGTCACGGCTTGTTTTCGACATAGCCAAGGTTATCCATGCACTAATGTCAAAATCAAATCAGTTTGACCCTGTTTTTTATATCAATGTTTCGGAGTTCAATAAACTGGTTTAAGGTTCAATTTAAATGATATCTTCGGAATTGAAATAATAGGTAGATTTCTCTTCTTTCGATATACGATATACATATCGGGATATTCATAACTAATCAGCCTTCGAATCGACAGAAATACCGAAAAATCGGTAGGTTCGGCATCGCTGGTGGAGAATTCAACGAAGCAGATTCTACGCCATAGTCCAGATGTGTTCGGCTGTAGTCTGCCGCAGACATGCAACTTTTCAGTTGCGCAACAGTTTGATTGCAAGCGGTTCGGGGGCGCACAGAAAGGCAATCGCTGCAACTTTTCAGTTGCATGTCTGCGCGGCCCCACTTCTGCAACTACACAGTTGCAAAACTAAAAATTGCATGTCTGCGGCGGGCCTTAGGGTACATAAAGGCAGGCGCATGCTATTTCGTGTTCTTTACAGTTGCGCGTAGAGGTAAAAGATATCGTTGTGTAAAAAAAATTTGCCCGGAACGATGGTAGGGAGGAAAGGTGCCACAGATGTGAACTTAATTCTAAAAAAATTAATTTCACATAGAATGAATTTAATCCCCAAACTTGGAAATCCGAGTGATGAGATATGGCGGACTATCAGTTCAGAATTGTCTGAGAAGATAACTCCTAAAGCTTTGTACACTTTTATACGGAAAAACAGTCATGACTGCTGGAAACTCCTAAATTTGGCAGAATCCTATTTTAATCGTAAAAAATTTATCGTGAGTGAACACAGTCCATACGAGGACGAACAGGATCAACTGCAATTAGAATTAAACCTGAACCCTTCAACCCATCAATTAATCATCGATTCGGAGAATTCCAATTGAAACCAGGATGGTGCGATGAATTTTTGTATGTGTTGAATAAAAATGATAAAGCTCCAAATTGTATATCGGCTTTCAAAAAACATTATTTCGGAGTGGACACCTTTCTGAAAATTTTAGGACGGTGCGTGGAGTGCAATGCTTCTCTAGTGGGGACTATTCATGATAGATATACTGAGGATGGGTGTTTGAAGTTTTATGTGAACATTTCTTCCGTTAATGATGTCTTGCATACTGGGAACAAAATGAGAAAGATGTCTGGACCGAGGAGAGAAAAAAACGGAGCAATATTGAGTTCGGGTAAACCATGTATCATGTATCAATTATTTGAGAGAGGAGGTATTTAAAGGTGAAGACTATAAAAATCTTCCAAAGTTTTTTTTTCTTTATTTATTTGAACAGGAACCTCTACAGGAAATCCCAATTACAGAGGTTCACAAAAATTAAATCTTAAATTATACATTTGTATATGTGGCTCAACAAAATAAACTATCTATCAAACACAAAAGCGCCCAGAAAAAACTACAACAAACGAACCAAAATGTATCAATTTAAATTACATATTCTGTATATATGCCATCACTGCTCTCTTATAAACCTGTGCACTAACAATTCAATTCTGCTCAAGTGCCAATTATAAAAACGCATCACCCTCAGAAGAACTGAATGATATCGAACATTTTTTCTGGCCTTAGGAACATAAAAGAGTGCCCTCCGACGATCAGGATACTGTGGAACATTTAAAGTCAGGTAATGTATCATAGGATAGTTAAAATGATTATTCAGAATCCGAAATAAAAAGATACAATCGAAGAACACTCTCCTACTTTGTAGACTCATTATATTGCACTTCCTCAAACTATCACTGTAATTGCACATCAACTGAGAGCGATCAAATCTATAATTAAAAGTCTTTATGAATTTATTTTGCACTCTCTCAATCCTATCAATGTACTTATGATAAAATGGAGACCAAATAGGCGTAGCATACTCCAAATGACCTCTCACAAGAGAGAAGTAAAGAGACCTGAGAGTTGCCGCATTTGTGAAATCCTTGGTGACACGGAATACAAAACCAAGCATTCTGAAAGCCCTAGAAGCAGCACTATCTATATGCGAATCGAAGGAAAATCTGGAATCGAGGACTATTCCAAGATCCGTTACCTGGTCCACTCTGTTCAGAACCTTTTCATCAACACACAGAGGAAATCTGATAACGTCAATCTTCCTCGTGAATGTTATATGACAGCACTTATCTATATTCAAATCGAAATATCTCTCCGCGCAGAACACGACCAATCGATCAATATCCTCTTGAAAGAGTACGAGATCCTGGTAGGATAAAATACTTCTGTAAAATTTCAAATCGTCTGCAAACAGCTCAAAAAGCGTATATAGGAAACAGGCAGCAATGCCATCAATATACACTGCAAACAAGGGAGGGCCAAAATTTGAACCCTGTGGTACGCCGGATGTTACATGCATAACCACAGACGATATGCCGTTCGCAACAACAAACTGCTGTCTATCCGAAAGATAGGATTTAATCCAATTCAACAATGTTCCCACCACACCAAAGTCATCCAATATAGCCATCAAAGTGGAATGATGCACCCTGTCAAATGCTTTAGTCATATCTGTGTAAACTGAGTCCACTTGATTACCTTTGTCGATGTTTGCAGTGATATAATCGATGTAGGGTGCTAAATTAGTTAACACGGACCTTCCTCTGAAAAAACCGTGCTGCCGATTTGATAGCTTAGGAGAGATCTGCTGAAAGAAAAAATCAGTTACGATTGATTTGAAAATTTTTCCAAAATGACTGAGAATAGAGACAGGTCTGTAATTACGGACTTCGGCTTTTTCACCCTTTTTGAAAATTTTTAGCTAATTTCCACTTTTTCGGGAATTTACCTTGGTGGAGAGAATGATTAAAGATTATCTGTAGTGGATCTGCCAACAGTGCACCACAAGATTTTATGAAGATGGGTGGTATCAAATCCGGTCCTGCCCCCTTGTTTTTATCTAAATTATTTATCTTATTTTTGATCGAGTGAATATCTATATAGTTGAAGGCTATCGTTGAAGTGTTCATAAATTTTTTCTTATAAAGTACAGGTTTTTCCGAAGATTCGAAAACACTTCCAAAGTAGGTAGAAAATGCATTAGCTATTGAAAAGTCGTCATCAAAAGTTGAATCATTATAAGTCATTACTGGAGGCACTTTATTACTATTTTTTAAAGAACTCACATGAGTCCAAAAAGCCTTCGGATTACTTTGGATATTTTTCTCGATTGAAGAAATATGAGATTTATAATCATTTCTGATCAATAATTTACATTCATTTCTAAGCCTGATGAAAATTTCATAATCGATCGCATTCCTAAATTTTTTATATTTCCTGTGATACTTGGCTTTGTCCTTTGGTAGTAATAGTTTCTCTGGAAAACCAGAAGGGAAACTTGGCACTTCTCTCTCAGGTCTCTTCGGCACATACTTGACAATGAGCTTATCAATTAAAGAATAAAAAGCATCAACACGCACATCCACATCCGAGGCCGATAACAGCACCCCCCAATCAGTCTTGGATACCTCATCTCCAGGCGCGTAGCTACCGCGGTATCAGCGGTATCAGTGATACGGGGCCCTCGGGCTTTAGGGGCCCCCGAATGTCTGTAAGCAAAAAATTCCTAAAAATGTTATCCAAAACCTCTTACAGGTTTTACAATAGCATTTTTGAGAATAACTGCTAAGACAACCATTCATTTCAAAATCCCGTTCATTACACCGAATCGATCATTCAGATAGATACGAATACTTAAAATCTGAAATTCAGAAAATTCGTGCCATCAAAGAACTTTCAGAATTAGTCCTGATAAAATTCAATACACTTGCATCCAGATTTCCGCACGATATTACTGCATGCCTTTTATTTTAGACCCTTCCGGTTACAACTGCAATCGCTGAAAGGAGTTTTTCTAAATTAAAACTCATAAAAAATTATCTGAGGACTTCTATGGGACTCAACGGCTGTCAACCATGTCGTTATTGTCAATAGAGGGGGAACAACTTAAAAAACTGAAATCGTCATCAGCTATGGCTGATTTGATAAATAGATTTGCTGAAATAGATGCTAGAAAAGCGTATCTTTAATTTTTGGTATTTTTGTTTATTATTTGTTTGTTTATCATTTTATGTTGTTTGTATATTATTTTATATTGTTTGTATGTTATTTGTTTGTGTATTATTTCGCTCCCAGCACCAAGTATGAGTTAGAACTTCTAATTATAAGTACATATAATCATTTCGATACTAATCGAACATTTTTTGCTACTTTTATTTTTACTTTACCCTTCCTTAGGGCCCCTCAGCACAATTTGATACAGGGCCCCTCTAAGGCAAACTACGCCACTGCTCATCTCTAATTTCTTCATAATTAGCGTTGAAGAACTGAAACTTTGAACGTATTTTGACAGGATTTTTAAGGACAGCTATTTTAACATAAATATCCAGAGATGGGTGATGAGCACCCTCGACCACGAAAGGCGATGTACTACCCCGAACCTCCACTCCATCACGGTTACATAAACATAAATCCAATACTCTCCCATTAACATTTGAAACTCCATTAAATTGAAATGAACAATTGAAAGAAATGAAATCTTTTAGAGCATTATATACATCATTATTTATTACATTACATTCCAACCCGGTCCCTCCCTCGAAACTTCAAGAGAAATCTGGAAGATTAAAATCTCCAAACATTACAAATGGAGCACTAGGTTTTGATTCTAACCGTGAAGTAACTCTCTCAAAAAAATGAAAGTAATCTTCTAAACAAGTTTTTGGCGGGAAGTAACAAACACACAAAAGAAATTTCTTCTCACTTTCCGTCATAGTGATCTTCACCACGGCCTTCTAAACCCCCGGGCCCGGTCATTGCCAAGAGCGGCAACACTGGACCGGGGTATACGTCTAGTCAGTTCTAGTGGTAAATAGTTCCCGCGTTTAGAGCACCGTCTTGGTTTAGTGTTGATTCTGGTACTAAATGTGAAAAATAAGTGGATTATTGCGATTGTTGGAGTGCTGTGAACAGTGAAAGTGTTTGTGATATTGGTGTTAGTGAATTTTCCTTGGAATAACAAACTATACTCGTCTTTATAAGTATCTAACCTATAAATTCAACTCAACTAGAGAATAGAGATCATCTGCTTCGGAAAATGGTCAAAACGTGTTGTATTCCATCGTGTAGAAGTAATTATCCGTCTACAAAAAATGAAGGATTCCATTTCCCGTAAACTTTCATGCGATGAATGCATTTCATTAGCACGGGCCGAAGGCCGAAAAGGGAACTAAAATAAATAATAAATACTTCGATGCTCTACAGAGAAACGGTTTGTCAATTGCCACTGACCCTGTAAGTTTTATTTTTGTTCACATGTGCGCTATTTTAGAATATATTTTGAACGACGGCGAAACTTTTTGAAGAGTTCCGAACAGAAATCAATTTTATGTCAACTGACTATTCATAGCATTGAATTGGACTTCTATTATTCAGTATTCACAGAAACTTGTGGTTGTGGTTTGAATTCAAAGTTCATTTTAAATTCGCTCTGTTCTATTTTTTCGAACATACTTCTCAATAATTACGTGAAGAATACGAATAATGAGAATCGCGCCGAAAAAGTGGAAAAAAGCGGAAACATGCGGGAGATAGTAGTCGTGGAAGTAATTTTAATTTGCTTCCAAAGAATCGTAAATTAGACCTTAAGTTGAAGGGTCAAAATTTTCATTCCTTATCAATTTCCACTTGGTTATTTTTTCGAGAATTCCGATTTATTTTTTTTACTAGCTGACCCGGCAAATCTAGTTTTGCCATTTAAATTATTTCTAGGGTAGATAATAATAACTAACTCATCGTGATTGCTCGATTGGTCGTAAGAAAAAGGAATGCCTTTTTTTCTGTTCTGTACAATTTTTTTTTTGGGAATATTCTGTTATATAAACCTTGCCCTATCAATAATAAACACAACAAAAAAAGAATTGTCCAATTTGGTGCGATCGTTTGAACAATAAAGCATTTTGAAGTAAACCATAGATCCTCTTTTATTAATATAGAAGATTTATGTAGAGAATTCCAGTTTATTTTGTTATTTATATGGATAATTTTGATTTATTTTGTTATTTATATAGAGAATTTTATTTGAGTTATTTCATTCTTAGAATTATATTTGAGTTCACATTTATTGGCGAGAGATGGCCCTACACCTCCCCGTGGTTCTTGCTGGACAATAAATTGAATGAAAAATCAACCAATTGGGTTTAATTTCAATTTTGTTTTTCATTTATATTCAATTTATTGATTGAGTAGGGCATACTTCCACCTTTTTTTCCAGATTTCATCCATTTAATAACTTCAGGAAATGAAATGATACGTTCGAAATATCGTATCTCTCAATGCTAAGCATCGTAAGCAGTATACCTCCCAACGATCGTCTTTTGCGGCGTTGCCGCTTGAGGCGCCCGGCCATGTCTTTAGACGGCCGTGTCTTCACCCACAAATCCTCAATCACAGATTCACCACTCTAATTAGTCAGCATCTCCGCCCTCACACTCGCCGATACACCCACCAATATTCCACCACCGTCCTTTTTGACGCTATTTGTATCATGTCTTGTTGGAGACATTACGAAAATGCAAGCAGGAATATAAGAACAAGGAAAACACAGGCATAGCAACTCGACACCGAAATCCTGAAATAATAGAACGAGTTCTACAAGAGTCGATTGACGAAACAAATGACTGGTGCATAAAGTGGAAAATCAAGCTCAATGGACAAAAGAGCCAAGCAATATTACTACAGAAGAGAAGACTGCGACCCACAACGAAACTGGATGTTGACGGCGAAGAAATCGACTGGAAAAATGAAGCCAAATATTTAGGAATAACACTTGACAAAGGACTTACTTGAAGCAATCGACAAAACGAAAGCAGCGATGAATAGACTCTATCCTCTGATAGGAAGAAGAAGCCACATGTCGAAAGAGACAAAATTGAAGATAATCAAAGCCGTTGCTAGGCCTCAACTGACTTATGGATCAGTTGCCTGGGGTTTCGCGGCAAAGAGCCATATCAAAAGAATTCAGGCCACTGAAAACAAGCTGCTACGATGTGCAATAGATGCACCTTGGTTTGTCAGGAATAGACAGATTTATAAGGACCTGAAATGGGAAACCATAACGGAATTCATGAACAGAAAAGCAGAGAAATTATTCGAAACAGCGAAAAACCATCCGAATCAAGAACTCAGGAGACTAGTGGACTACGACCCAGAGGAAGACAAAAGGAGAATGCGAATTTACCGAAGGAGACCAAGAGATCAATTAAAAAGAGATTAAAATAACAACTTATTGAAAAATTCAATAAAGTGTTAATCCAATAGAGGATAAACACATAAATCCCAGCACGATAGTGTGCGAGAAGAAAACCGACCAAGAGATGAACGGTTTATAGGCAAATGCCCGGAACCAAAATTCAAGAAGCAGTAGGGTTTTTAGTGGGTCTCGAGCTCAGGAGAGTGAGAAACCCCACACTGTTCCCCCTCAGGAGATGAGGGTGGTTCGTCTGTCTTGCAGATTTTCCCCCTGCTACACCAAAAAAAAAAAAAAAAAAAAAAGAACAAGGAAACTAGAATTGGCAACAGTAAAGAATCTAATCCTATAATGAAATTGGTTGAGTACAAATGGACTTCGCCATTCAAGTTTTCTATGAGAATGATAGCCATTGATACATTTTTTTTTTGCATTATTGGAGCCCCGAACAAGAACAAGTTTATAATAATTATTAGTAACTTGGTTATCATCCATTGTATTAGAATTAGGAAAGAAAGAATATATTGGGAGTGTTGGACACTGTTTATTATCTATTGTTCACTGTGTAACAATGCCGACGTTTCGAAACAAATCGTTTCTTTTTCAAGGCTGTAAATAAATACAAAAAGTATACTATAAGACACACAATATGACATAACATGAAAATAAATTACCTAGTTACGAGAACAATATTGTACGCTTCTTAAAAACATTAGGATTCAACAAAGAAATCAAAATCTCCTGGAGAGCAGACATACAATCCCATCACTTTATCCGTTTCTATATTTATGATAATGACATCAACATAAGGTTACAAAATATTGATCAGGAATGGTCTTAACACTATTGACGAGGCCAGCCATTACTTATTACTTTCTAAGTATATTATTATAGATCATGCTTAGGTGTTGCACATCTTCTCTATGATTGACGGTATAATTTCTTTTTATGTGTATCATCTCGCTTATATTACGTCTATAACCAACCTCTTCTCTATCAAGAATTTTTACATCTTCAAAATTAAATTTATGGCCCGTAGTCATTTGATGTAAAGTTAAAGCAGTTTTGTTAAAATTTGCAATATTTTCACTATCATATTTATGTTGTTTCATCCTATCGCGTAAATACTGTTTTGTTTGGCCAATGTAACACTTGTTACAATTAGCACAGGGTATCTTATATACTACTCCTGATTCTAAATTATAAGGTGTTTTAAATTTCAAATTTGTGAAAAATCTCTTTGTGGTGAATAAGTTGTAAAAGGCACACTTGACACTCAACTCCTTAAATATTTTATTTATTCTGTGAGAAAGACCAGGTAAGTACGGAAACCTAAAGTAGGAAGAAATAGACGAGTTAGAAGGAACATTAACTATATGACTTCGGTTGGACGTGTGCTTATTTATTATTCTTTTGACTAAGTATGTAGGATAGTTATTCTGCTTCAAAATATTTTCAACTTTATCTAAGTTCTTCCTATGAAACTTTTTGTTGCTCAGTTTTAAAGCTCTTTTAATTAAATTCTCCATTATATTAGTTTTTTGTTGCATGCTATGACTGCTGTAAAAATTTATGCATCTGTTAGTGCTTATTGCTTTAGTGTACCAGTCAGCAATAATACTAGAGTTTTCTCTAATTATCAACAAATCCAAAAAAGGCAAACTGTTATCTTTCTCCACTTCAATCGTGAATTGTATCTTTTGATGGTAAGAGTTGAAAACATCTAAAATGTACTGTATTTTGTCATATGGTACCAACAATAATGTATCATCTACAAAGAACTTAATGAGCGGGATATAAAATTTAAGTGTTTCAACAACATAACAAAAGATTTCTTCCATAATCAAGTTAGCAAATGATGGGCTTGCCGGTGCACCCACCACAAAGAGATTTTTCACAAATTTGAAATTTAAAACACCTTATAATTTAGAATCAGGAGTAGTATATAAGATACCCTGTGCTAATTGTAACAAGTGTTACATTGGCCATACAAAACAGTATTTACGCGATAGGATGAAACAACATAAATATGATAGTGAAAATATTGCAAATTTTAACAAAACTGCTTTAACTTTACATCAAATGACTACGGGCCATAAATTTAATTTTGAAGATGTAAAAATTCTTGATAGAGAAGAGGTTGGTTATAGACGTAATATAAGCGAGATGATACACATAAAAAGAAATTATACCGTCAATCATAGAGAAGATGTGCAACACCTAAGCATGATCTATAATAATATACTTAGAAAGTAATAAGTAATGGCTGGCCTCGTCAATAGTGTTAAGACCATTCCTGATCAATATTTTGTAACCTTATGTTGATGTCATTATCATAAATATAGAAACGGATAAAGTGATGGGATTGTATGTCTGCTCTCCAGGAGATTTTGATTTCTTTGTTGAATCCTAATGTTTTTAAGAAGCGTACAATATTGTTCTCGTAACTAGGTAATTTATTTTCATGTTATGTCATATTGTGTGTCTTATAGTATACTTTTTGTATTTATTTACAGCCTTGAAAAAGAAACGATTTGTTTCGAAACGTCGGCATTGTTACACAGTGAACAATAGATAATAAACAGTGTCCAACACTCCCAATATATTCTTTCTTTCCTAATAATAATTATTGTTCAAAAAGCGAAATGAGTATTTTAGCTATTGATGCAACAGGAGGTCTCGTCAGAAATTTGCAAAGGCCATATCAAAATACTTCCAGCCATGTATTCCTGTATTCAGGTGTGATCCATCAAGGTCATTCGCATGGACAGATTCCAGTAACCCAAATGTTATCCGAATGTCATGGCACAAATTCCATATCTTATTGGCTAAAAAATTGGTTGAAAACAGTGGAAAAGCCCAAAATAGTTGTGACCGACCATTCCATGGGTCTTCTTGGAGCTGCTTGTTGGGCATTCAATGATATTCTTCTGAAAGATTACATCGACAGAATTTTCCAAAATCTGCATGGTAATACTCGAGCGATACCACCTGTAATGATAAGGGTGGATTATGCCCATTGCATTAAAATCGTGCTGCGATGGGGTTGTTTTAGGTCGAAGAGTCGTATGATTCATTGAATTTTACGTGCATTTAATGGCCCATATCATAAAATGCAAATCCTTTGAGAGAATAACTGCTATTCTAAAATCAATTCTCATTACCGCTAATAGTGAGTTTGTTGGTCTGAAGGATGGTGAACCTGTTCCAGCTAAAACACATCGTGAACAACTAAAAAAATTAATTTGTATGGATGCTGATCAAAACATGCCCTACGAAAACGATGCCGAGTTTGAAGACTTCGATGTAAACGATGATGAGATAGAGAGTGATTTCTATAATTGGTTTGATCGAATTCTCGAAGATGCTCTGAGGTGTTGCGTGTAGAAACTGACGAAGACAATTTCCATTACTGCCCTCAGATCAACCAATATTTAAAAAAATTTATCGGAACTCTTCCTCTGTGGTCTGGTGTAGCTGTTCCAATTTTCAAATACGGATCACAAAGTCACTCATCATCTATAGTGGAGAGTTATTTTGCGGATTTAAAAACTAAAACTCTCAAACAAGAAAATGTACCTCTACGGGTGGATGATTTTTTTTTCATTCACTATAAGGCCATACAGAGTATGCTGCTTATAAGCAAAAGCGAAGAAGAGAAGACGGAACACTCAATCGGTAAGAAAAAAAATATTATTATAAATACTTTATGCATAATTTGATAATATTTTTCAGCTCATGATGACATGTCCAGAGATGACAAAATTCAGCATGACGATTCCACATCTCTTGTACCTATATCACTTTCCTGTGATCAACATCCGGAAAATACGGATGATGAAAACGGTAATTTGAAAATAACTTATTATGATTTTTCTCGTAATTATTTTCCTAAACTGTAAAAATTACTTTTTTCTACAGGCGTGCGAGTTCAACCCTTTTCAGCACCCATTTCAAGTTGCAAAGAGTCACTTTTGCAAACGGTGCAGGAAAAACGCCTGCGTTTTCTTTCCCGCACGCATTTGAGAAATAGCAAGAGTTTTTCCCGCACGCAAATGTTGAAGAATAAATTGAATTCTGTCATGTCTCTATGCACCGAACGCCAATAGGGTACTCTAACGATTTGTCAAAATCAGCTGACCGTTCGTTGCCGTGGGGCACACAAAGCTTTTTATTATCACTGTAAAGAGGCATTTCTGAAAAAGTTATAGTCTAATCGCTCTAATCTAACGTCGGGAAGAACATTTTCTTCAAAAGAATGCACAATATACACAATACTCGACCAAAGCAGCATGCGAATCAATGGAGGGAAAAGCTTGTGTGCCCCACGGCAACGAACGCTTTGCTGATTTTGACAAATCGTTAGAGTTCCCTATGATATCATAGGGAACTCTAACGATTTGTCAAAATCGTCGTATCATGGTTACGACACGCAAAATTACGTCATTAATTTATATAATTAATCAAATCAGATTTGATCTGTTTCATGAAATGAATATATTTATATATTTCAAGTGCTTGTAGAAAAGATTTCGTTTCTTTGTTTCTAACTCTTACGGAAAATGTCTCGCCCGCAGCAGTTTCGGGTTTCGGCAGTTTCATGCGAGCAAGTACCACTTTCCGCAATTGTTAGGAAACTAACTATATCATATCCGATACAAAATTATTTTACCATCACTTTAATATCAGACATGCTTAAATTGAAGTGATTGTCATTATTTTTTCAGTTACACAGAAAAATACTGAAATTGAGGAAGTTTGTGATAAGCCCATACAATCACAACCGGCTAAAAGAACTTTGGAAACAACAGAATCAGACAGTGGACATGAACGCGAAGGTATGTAAATCGAATTAATTGAATCTTTCATTGATGGTATGATGAATATAGAATATAGATCTAATTGATATCTAAGTACATTAATCTGGTGTATCAAATCATAATCCTGAGATATTTGAATGAAATTGATGAGTTCATCCATTTTTCCCCTCAGCAACTTATGAGTTATATATAAAGGATTTTTAGAAAGCACATGGACATATTCAAGATTTCATAGATTATTCAATGAAAAATTAGGTAATCCCCTGATAAAACTCCTGAAATGCAGTTGTGTTGAAATTTTCAAAAATATAGGTAATATCAGATTTCATTTTTTTCTCGAGAACAATTAATTGTATAACATATTTCAAGGGACGCATATCAATTTATATACAGGGTGATTCATAACTATTGGGCCTTAATAAAAGGGCTTTAACGCCCTCTATCTTTTTCCACGGCAATATTTTATTGAGGTATATTGGGTCCTATCGCCATATTTTGGTCCCAACAATCTGCGCCAATGTCCCAATAGTTATAAATCACCCTGTATACTAATATCGAAGCAGAGCAAGATATGGAGTTACATTTCCTCTCTAGAAAACGAAGCAAGATAACAAGATAAGATTTTTTTGGCAAAAAAGTTACATTTCCAGTTGTTCTTTCTAGAAAATTATTTACCTATTACTTGAACGCACTAAACATTACAATCTTAATCTTACTGAAGCAATAACCACCCCTTATCGCTGAACATACCTACAAAAAAGCGACTAGGAGATTCCTAAAATATTGAAGAAAACTTTATTTTTCAAGAAATTCAACACTTGACAACTATTCGTTTTGAGGCCTATGTTCAGGAAGCTTTTTTAGAAATTACCTTACATTCCTTTATTTTTTAAACACTGTTTTCTCTTTACTGTGGATCAGTATGATCCATAAAAGCGTTTCGGATGTTCAAATCCTTCATGTAAATGGATGATTAGATTTTCGTAAAAACAACCATGAACACTCTTCTCACTGATGAATGCTAATCAAATATTTGGAAGCTTCATACACTCAGATTCTCTCATATCTTTGATATTCTGCATGAGATAAATTGTGAAAAAATGAAAATTATATCACGTTCCCAATGAATAAGGATATGTATATGTAAATCTACTCGATTAGGAATATGGACAAAAAACTGTAGGTATATTTTTTGTTATAGATGACTGGTTGGAGAACTGGGGTGGATTAGGAAAACCCATTAAAAAGAAGAGGTCAAGGTATTATGGCATTCCTACAACCGAAATAATGCATATTCGAGAAAGAAAAAAAATTAAAATTCCACTTTTGAAAAATGGAAATCTACAAAACTTTGCGAACGTGGTGAACGGCAAAAAATACCGTGTCGTACCGTGTCATGCCCTTTCGATGCTTTAACTCAGTGTTTCGCATCCGCACATTGTGACAGCGATCTATTTTCTTCAAACACTGAAACATGGAGTCCGATTGTAGTTTTTTCAAATTTCTAACTTTTTTTTGAAAAATGGGAGTAAACGGAGTACCTACAAACTCCGATGTGAGGTGCTTGAAGAAAGCAAAATTTTCGAGGAAAATGAAATGATCAATGGAGTTATTATGATTGATGTTAACTGCAACATCACTTACGTTGCCTCCCATATGGTGAAAAATTGTCCTTCTGCAATAGAGCAGTTTTTCTGCGGTTATTGTAGAATTACCGTGAAGACAAAATATTCAAATTTGATCACAGTGTTTGTTGATCAACTCAAAAGGAAGGGATTTGGAATGCTCCAAGAATCAATCGATTTGATGCCTCCTTCAAATTCGAAATGTGATAACTGTTGTAATGCACTAGAAATTCGAAAAACGTACGCTGATTTTTTATTAATCGATTGTGATGTTGGGAAATCGGTTCGTCTTAACGAAATCGAATTGATTTTAAAGGTTGAAAATAAAACTTATATCTTACGAGGGATAGCTAATTTTGAAGCTCCCTGTGTAGCTACTGGAATTGGACACTATTATTCCTATTGTAGAAGAAATGATGGGCAATTGGAAGAATATAATTACCTGTCAAAAGAATTTAATGTAGTGAGGAATGATATAATTGTGAACCCACATTTACTTCTATACACCATTTGAATGAAGCGGATATATTGTATTGCCCACTTGAGAAGTTTATGTTATTTTGAAGTGTTATGTATCTCTTTTATTGTTTATGTTGGATGTATAAAATACTACTATTATATTTTGTTATATACATTTCGAGACATTTTTCTTTTCATATAACCCTATATAAATATAAATTTTACTACTATATCTCCATTATATGTCTTATATTAGGAGTATAAATAAGTTAGTACGGTTATTTGTCGAAAATTGAAGCTTTATTGTGGAAAATTGGTTATGTCATTTAGGGAAGTTGAGGGCAGTGGGTGAGTGAGCGCCAAATTTACGAAATAAAACAACAAAATAATCGAAAATATGGTTTATAAATCAAATCACACAAAAATAATTCAGTTCGGAGGTAAGGCTCCCCCCCCCTCAAAAAAAATGTTCATTTCCGCCTATGTATGGATCTGGAAAACCCTCGGGAAAACCTTAATTCTAAGGAATTAAATAACGTGCTTTACTATGCTGACCTTTATCAGAGAATATGTTCCCTTTTTTATATGTTTTATTCAAGAAATTGAAATTCATGAAAAAATTATTCTTTTACCGATTTCCAAATCTACCGATTTTGCGTAGTCGTTTCTACCGAGTTCTGAGGTTTGACAAAGCTGTTCTTAACATTACGATTGGGTAGAGCCGAGATCCGACGCAAATGCCAATCTATTGAATCTGAAGTGTTCCACAGACTTAACAAAATATTCGTATCGAATTTGTCTAGTCTGTCTAAGATCGTATTATGACCACCAAGTCAATCTGGATTTTCTTGAGTTCTGTAAGCTTATATCGAACAATGTCGATCTACAAATGTTAAAATAATAAGCCTTTGTGAAAAGTTTTATCTGCCCATGCGAAAAAACCATACCTGAGCATTAACAGGAGTTTCTGTTTGATATTCTCATTTTAACACGTTGACGGACAGTAGAAACAAGTGAAATTCGAAAATTGACAATATATGTTTTTGTAATTTTTAGAATATTAGAAGCCGTCATGTCACATAGTGAACTTGAACTTGACGGCTATAGACGCAACTGTCCGTCAACGTGTTAAGATCAGTACGTAACATTTTACTCACTTCCGAATATAAGAGATGGTGAGAGGTGAAATAGGTAGTCCTTCCGGGAATTCAGTATTTTCTTCATTCTCTTGTTCCTCTGTTGGTAATGATATATTTCTTCAATATCAATATCAACTGCAGAGAAGTGTTCGAGATATGTACGGAAAAGTAGAAAAAACAAACTGATTTGACCGGTGTGAACTTAGCAGCCACTTTCCAGCAGCCACTTCAGATCTAGCGGCCGTTTGACCAGTGGCGTCGGGTACTTTTTTTTCGCGGACTGTGCTTACTGAAATCGGTATTAGGTCTCGGAAATGAATGAATTCTTTCAAAACTAGAGTGTTTATTCATAAGAAGATGATAAATACTATTTGAAAGATTTTTTATTCCAAGAATGTTGAAGTGTCAGTACCAGCCATAAAATGGATATTCGAAATATAATCGAAAATAGGTCTAGAAAATGAATAAAGGGTTTGAAATTCGGTGTATGTATTTATAAACCCCCAAGGAACGATATTCCAAGAGCTTTTTCATTTGCAGGACTTGGAAGGGTAAATTTCACCCCCTCTCCTCAGAGTCCACAAAATAATTCGAAAATAGGTCTTGAAAATGAATAAAGGGTTTGAAATTCGGTGTATGTATTTATAAACCCTCAAGGAAAGATATTCCAAGAGCTTTTTCATTTGCAGGACTTGGAAGGGTGAATTTCACCCCCTCTCCTCAGAGTCCACAAAATAATTCGAAAATAGGTCTAGAAAATGAGAAAAGGGTTTGAAATTCGGTGTATGTATTTATGAACCCTCAAGGAACGATATTCCGAGAGCTTTTTCATTTGCAGGACTTGGAAGGGTCAATTTCACCCCTATTTCTAATAATAAAAAAAACATCGAAAATACGTCTCAAAACTGAATAAAGGGTTTGAAATTCGGTGTATGTATTTATAAACCCTCAAGGAACAATATTCCAAGAGCTTTTTCATTTGCAGGACTTGGAAGGGTGAATTTCACCCCCTTTCCTCAGAGTCCACAGAATAATTCGAAAATAGGTCTAGAAAATGAGAAAAGGGTTTGAAATTCGGTGTATGTATTTATGAACCCTCAAGAAACGATACTCCGAGAGCTTTTTCATTTGCAGGACTTGAAAGGGTGAATTTCACCTCCTTTCCTCAGAGTCCACAGAATAATTCGAAAATAGGTCTTAAAAATGAATAAAGGGTTTGAAATTCGGTGTATGTATTTATAAACCCTCAAGGAAAGATATTCCAAGAGCTTTTTCATTTGCAGGACTTGAAAGGGTGAATTTCACCCCCTCTCCTCAGAGTCCACAAAATAATTCGAAAATAGGTCTAGAAAATGAGAAAAGGGTTTGAAATTCGGTGTATGTATTTATGAACCCTCAAGGAACGATACTCCGAGAGCTTTTTCATTTGCAGGACTTGAAAGGGTGAATTTCACCCCCTTTCCTCAGAGTCCACAGAATAATTCGAAAATAGGTCTTAAAAATGAATAAAGGGTTTGAAATTCGGTGTATGTATTTATAAACCCTCAAGGAAAGATATTCCAAGAGCTTTTTCATTTGCAGGACTTGAAAGGGTGAATTTCACCCCCTCTCCTCAGAGTCCACAAAATAATTCGAAAATAGGTCTTAAAAATGAATAAAGGGTTTGAAATTCGGTGTATGTATTTATAAACCCTCAAGGAAAGATATTCCAAGAGCTTTTTCATTTGCAGGACTTGAAAGGGTGAATTTCACCCCCTTTCCTCAGAGTACACAGAATAAATCGAAAATAGGTCTTAAAAATGAATAAAGGGTTTGAAATTCGGTGTATGTATTTATAAACCCTCAACGAACGATATTCCGAGAGCTTTTTCATTTGCAGGACTTGGAAGGGTGAATTTCACCCCTATTTCTAATAATAAAAAAAACATCGAAAATACGTCTCAAAAATGAATAAAGAGTTTGAAATTCGGTGTATGTATTTATAAACCCTCAAGGAACGATTTTCCAAGAGCTTTTTCATTTGCAGGACTTGGAAGGGTGAATTTCACCCCCTCTCCTCAGAGTCCACAAAATAATTCGAAAATAGGTCTAGAAAATGAGAAAAGGGTTTGAAATTCGGTGTATGTATTTATGAACCCTCAAGCAACGATATTCCGAGAGCTTTTTCATTTGCAGGACTTGGAAGGGTGAATTTGATCCCCTCTCCTCAGAGTCCACAGAATAAATGGAAAATAGGTCTTAAAAATGAATAAAGGGTTTGAAATTCGGTGTATGTATTTATAAACCCTTTATTCATTTTTAAGACCTATTTTCGATTTATTCTGTGGACTCTGAGGAGAGGGGGTGAAATTCACCCTTCCAAGTCCTGCAAATGAAAAAGCTCTTGGAATATCATTCCTTGAGGGTTTATAAATACATACACCGAATTTCAAACCCTTTATTCATTTTTGAGACGTATTTTCGATGTTTTTTTATTATTAGAAATAGGGGTGAAATTCACCCTTCCAAGTCCTGCAAATGAAAAAGCTCTTGGAATATCGTTCCTTGAGGGTTCATAAATACATACACCGAATTTCAAACCCTTTATTCATTTTTAAGACCTATTTTCGAATTATTTTGTGGACTCTGAGGAGAGGGGGTGAAATTCACCCTTCCAAGTCCTGCAAATGAAAAAGCTCCTGGAATATCGTTCCTTGAGGGTTCATGAATACATACACCGAATTTCAAACCCTTTATTCATTTTTAAGACCTATTTTCGAATTATTTTGTGGACTCTGAGGAGAGGGGGTGAAATTCACCCTTCCAAGTCTTGCAAATGAAAAAGCTCTTGGAATATCGTTCCTTGAGGGTTTATAAATACATACACCGAATTTCAAACCCTTTATTCATTTTTGAGACGTATTTTCGATGTTTTTTTTATTATTAGAAATAGGGGTGAAATTCACCCTTCCAAGTCCTGCAAATGAAAAAGCTCTTGGAATATCGTTCCTTGAGGGTTCATAAATACATACACCGAATTTCAAACCCTTTATTCATTTTTAAGACCTATTTTCGATTTATTCTGTGGACTCTGAGGAAAGGGGGTGAAATTCACCCTTCCAAGTCCTGCAAATAAAAAAGCTCTTGGAATATCGTTCCTTGAGGGTTCATGAATACATACACCGAATTTCAAACCCTTTATTCATTTTTAAGACCTATTTTCGAATTATTTTGTGGACTCTGAGGAGAGGGGGTGAAATTCACCCTTCCAAGTCCTGCAAATGAAAAAGCTCTTGGAATATCGTTCCTTGAGGGTTTATAAATACATACACCGAATTTCAAACCCTTTATTCATTTTTTAGACCTATTTTCGATTATATTTCGAATATCCATTTTATGGCTGGTACTGACACTTCAACATTCTTGGAATAAAAAATCTTTCAAATAGTATTTATCATCTTCTTATGAATAAACACTATAGTTTTGAAAGAATTCATTCATTTCCGAGACCTAATACCGATTTCAGTAAGCACAGTACGCGAAAAAAAAAAGTACCCGACGCCACTGGTCAAACGGCCGCTAGATCTGAAGTGGCTGCTGGAAAGTGGCTGCTAAGTTCACACTGGTACTGATTTGCGTGATCTTCAACCTTCAATATTCAAAGATACTTGATCATGTTAAGCAAACTAGAAAATGAAGAGGAAACTCATCTCACGATTATCACATTAATCGAAACTCCAAAAATATACTCTTTCTTTATCGTCTGTGATAGATAAGCTATTTATCTTTATGGAATCGAAATTATTTCAATCATTCATAATGAAACTCATATTTTACGAGACAGCTAATTTTAGAGAAAATATTAGGGTCAATGGGAAGAATATATATAGGTATACCTATTAAAAGATTGATATGTAGCATGAAATTACACACATTCATAATTTGAATGAAGCTGAAATTTTTGTAAACTGCTTTTCAAATGGATATGTGATTCTGCCTTCTAGTCATCAATTTTTTGTTGTATTACATATTGAAAATTTTGCGTTTTTTCGAGTTTGTTGTTGCATCGTTTATGTTTGAGAATTTTTTTGTCAAAATATTGCTATATGTTTCGTTATGTACCTACGTATTAAGACATTTTTATTTTCATATGTCTGGTTAGATATACATGAAAATAAATTTTACTATTATCCCCATTATAGGAGATAATGGGATAAAATGCCCATTTTCATAACACTATACATTTTTCTGTTAGAATTTTCGAACTTCCATATTGAAAAAGTAATACGGTTCTTCTAATATTTTTTTAAGCATATAATACACTATATATTCTTCTTTCATCTCGATGACCCAAAAAGTATTATTATTATTACAAAAGGAAAAAGAGTTTAGGCAGTATCTGAGAAAAAGAACCTTTACTTCATATAAACATTATCTGAATAATTCAGAAAATAGTTTTGTGTTCCCTTAAATCAATAGTACAATTATTCTTCGATATACGCCCCAAGTCGTATACAGGGTGTTTCATCTTAAACTGGACACAAACTCATATGACGTGTAGAGAACATCGGGAGAATCATTTTTTTCTTATGAAATATTTCCCGTTTTCGAAGCATAAGGGAGATACACGGTGTTTAATGTCATTTTCGAGCGTTATTATATTGAGTGTGGTCGGTTATGTATAAGACTGGAAGTAATGGTTTCTTGTCATATCGTAGTATTTTTGGATGCTTCATTCAGAAATGGTGTAGAGCACCGAAAAAAAAATTACAAAATGGCGGAAAACCTGCAATGTTCGTAATTTTTTTTTTCGGTTGCCAAATTGATTTTCATTTCCTAAATTAACACAATTTTTAAAGCATAATAGTGAAAAAAATTTTTCAGAAATCGAACACAACTTTTTTTTTACATGTCTACAGCGAAAAAAAAATTTCACTCGAAATTGATGAAATTTTTCACGATTGTACTTACTTTCATACCTAACACGAATATCAAAACAGAATCGAAAAATATTAAACGGTTTCGTTTTTACAGCCATTCAAATGTCCCGTTCGAATATCTGAAATAATAAAAAAACATGACACAGCTTGTGTTCTTAGGCCCATAATTTTTGAATTTGTATGTCGAAACATTTCAGATTATAAAATGAATTTAAAAAAAATCAGTGAAACTTCATTGAGAGTCGAACTCCCTGCTCTGAGTTAAGTACCTATTAAAATAAATGTGGAATCTGAATTGAGACTGTTCAAAGGTTTTTAATTTTCGTTGCCAAGCAATGGCAGCTCATAGAATTTGACAGAGTATTTGAATTTAACTGAATATAATATTGCAACTATCTTGAAACCAATTTATGCAGTTTGAGTAGAAATTGGCGGTTAATACTTCCCAGATATTAATGGCATGGCATTATTGCGGAAATTTCTACGAATAATTCCACAATTTCACAAACGCAACAAAAAAAACCTATAAGTATAAAATTTATTCATAATTCGTTCTCAAAAATATTGCCATTTTTCAGGATACACTTTCTCGCCCTTTTCGCCACACTATCCACCGCTGAACGAACCATTTCCGGGTTTCGGCGAATCTCTTCGGCGGCTGATTCGATTCTTTGAATCAGTTCTTCTCTCGAAGTCACTGGAGCTCGCTTATCATAAACAAGACTCTTCATATGACCCCAGAAATAAAAATCCATAGGTGTAAGATCTGGAGAACGAGGAGGCCATGCGACAGGTCCCAATCGGCCGATCCATCGGCGAGGATATTGAGAGTCTAAGGCCTGCCGCAGACATGCAACTTTTCAGTTTTGCAACTGTTTAGTTGCAGAATTGAGCACAATGAATTTATATGGGGCCGCGCAGACATGCAACTGAAAAGTTGCAGCGATTGCCTTTGTGTGCGCCCTCGAACCGCTTGCAATCAAACTGTTGCGCAACTGAAAAGTTGCATGTCTGCGGCAGGCCTAAAAATTCTCGTACACTCCTCACTGTGTGAGCAGGGCAACCATCATGCTGGTACCATATTCCTTGAAAGTGACTCAAAGGAATATCTTCCAATAGATCGGGCAGAGTTTCCCTCAAAAATTGATTATAGCCATTTCCAGTCAATGTTTCAGGAAGAATGTACGGTCCTATAATGAATCCATCCTTCATTCCCGCCCAAACATTGACAGAAAATCTCTTCTGGCTATTTTTTGCTACTGTTGCATGTGCATTTTCCCTTTGCCATATTATATTATTTTTGTTGTTGAAGAAACCATCTCTGTGGAATGTTGCTTCATCCGTAAACAGTATGAGACGTAGGAAATTCCTATTCTCACGTGTCCTTCTTAAAATAAATTCACAGAATTCTTTCCTCTTCTCAAAATCACCTTCTTCTAAGGTTTGACATGAATGGAAATGGTACGGATGGTAGCGATTTCTTTTCAAAACTCTCAAATCCATACAGTGGATTTACTCTTATTCACACTTGGATGATTTGTTAGAGTTCTCGTTGATACCATCGGATTTTAGTTATCACTAAATCCAGGATACGTTCTTCGTTATTTCGGATTGTTTCCTTCTTCTTGCGGTGAAGAATACCTTCTTCACGTAATTTACGCACTGTTTCTATGAAAGTTTTAAAATTAGGAACGTTTCGGCTTGGAAATCTGCGAGCGTAAATTTCCCTTGCTTTTCTCCCTGAGGAATTCGCTTCATAATAAGCCTGAACCATATCATTTTTTTCTAAAAGTGAATATTTCATTTTCGTTTGCATACAAATCGTTTCAATATACTCGAATTATTCTGTAAAATTCAAATACCCTGTCAAATTATATCAGCTACTGTTGCTCGGCAACGAAAATTAATATGTATACTCAGAACCTTAGAACAGACTCATATTTCACATTAATACTTAACTCAGAGTAGGGAGTTCGACTCTCAATGAAGTTTCACTGATTTTTTTTAAATTCATTTTATAATCTGAAATGTTTCGACATACAAATTCAAAAACTATGGGCCTAAGAACACAAGCTGCGTCATGTTTTTTTATTATTTCAGATATTCGAACGGGACATTTGAATGGCTGTAAAAACGAAACCGTTTGATATTTTTCGATTCTGTTTTGATATTCGTGTTAGGTATGAAAGTAAGTACAATCGTGAAAAATTTCATCAATTTCGAGTGAAATTTTTTTTTCGCTGTAGACATGTAAAAAAAAAGTTGTGTTCGATTTCTGAAAATTTTTTTTCACTATTATGCTTTAAAAATTGTGTTAATTTAGGAAATGAAAATCAATTTGGCAACCGAAAAAAAAAATCACGAACATTGCAGGTTTTCCGCCATTTTGTAATTTTTTTTTCGGTGCTTTACACCATTTCTGAATGAAGCATCCAAAAATACTACGATATGACAAGAAACCATTACTTCCAGTCTTATACATAACCGACCACACTCAATATAATAACGCTCGAAAATGACATTTAACACCGTGTATCTCCCTTATGCTTCGAAAACGGGAAATATTTCATAAGAAAAAAATGATTCTCAAAATGATTCTCCCGATGTTCTCTACACGTCATATGAGTTTGTCCAGTTTATGATGAAACACCCTGTATGTGTGAGCCGCTTTAGGTGATAATAAAATGACGCACTGACGACGAATCTATTGCAGAGAATGACTCGCATACCTCTCCATAGATGGCTACGCGGTATCAAAACAGATATTTTCGTGTAACTCAAAAACTACAATGGTGCTGTCGTAGATTTATACGGCACTAATGAAGCACTAAATATTTTTTTTTTATAACTCTTTATTGAAATTTACAATCTACTATTCTTAAGTATTAAGTAAATATGTTGAACTATTAATTGACATGAAGAAGTTATCAAACAATATTGATACTTCTGTACAAAACTTTAACTAAAGTCAGTTGGCCAAGTTCTTTGTAGTCTTCTTATGTTGTAGGGATCTCGTGCCAGTTGGTCTATGAGGATGTTTTCATGTCCTTCAAGGTTCTGATGGTACTTTGCTGCGCGTTTTTTGATTTCGTCATCGATAAATGGTATCATTAGATCGTTATGGATAATGTAGTTAGATAAATACCACGGCGCATCTGTTATCGAGCGTAGTATTTTGGATTGGAGTCTCTGTAATATTTGAATATTGGATCTTTTAGCACATCCCCAAAATTGTATGCCATATGTCCAGATCGGTTTAATTATCGCCTTGTAGACCAGTATCTTATTCTGAAGTGATAATTTGGATTTTCTTCCTATGAGCCAATACATTTGTCTGATTTTCATGTTTATTTGTGTTTTTTTGGCTAGGATGTGTGGTTTCCAAGTGAGGCGTTGGTCTAGATGAATACCAAGATATTTTGCTTCTGTTCTCACTGGTACTTGAGTATCATGGATTTGTACAGGAGGGCAGATACTTCTTTTATTGGTGAAGGTAACTTGTACTGACTTCGTTTCATTGATAGTAAGTCGCCATTTTCGATACCATTGTCCTAATTCTGTCAGATGTTCTTGAAGGTGTTTGGAGGCCACATCAGCATTTTCGTGAGATGTAAGCGTTGCTATATCGTCTGCAAATGAAGCTAATGTTGTATTTGGATTTTCTGGTACGTCGGATGTATAGATCAAATAGAGCAGTGGACCCAATATACTTCCTTGTGGAACTGCTTTTATTTCAGTTGGACTTGATATAGCATCACCATATCTTGCGGCGAAGTATCGATTCGTAAGATAGGATTTCAAGATTAGGTAATATGGCTGAGTGAGTAGTTTCTTCAGTTTGTATAAAAGTCCTTTATGCCATACTTTATCGAAAGCTTGAGATGAATCCAAGAATACAGCAGTACAATATTTGTTCTCTTCTAGGCTTGTGGAAATAGTGTTCACTACACGATGTATTTGATGAGCTGCAGAGTGGTGTTCCCTAAAACCAAGTTGATGATTGGGTATGAGTCCGTTCATATTTATGTCCTTCTTCAATCTTTTGAGTAGTAATTTCTCGAACAGTTTTCCTAGGATTGGTAGGAGACTTATGGGTCTATAGGATTTCACATCATGTTCAGGTTTGTTCGGTTTGGATATCATAATCATTTCTGCATATTTCCAGATTGTGGGAAAGTATGATAGGCTCATCATTCGATTGAATAGAGTATTGATGTATATGATTGCTTTTTGTGGCAGTTGTTTCAGAATTTCTGCTGTTATCAGGTCGTATCCAGGAGCTTTCTTATTTTTCAACCTCTTTATTTCATAAAAAACTTCTTTGGGCTTGAATGGTTTAACAGGGGGCGACATTTGACAGGCAACATCCAAGAATGACTCAACTTCTGCATCATTGATTCCTGGTTGGGGTTCATCTGGGGTAAATACTTGCGATAAATGTGTTGCGAATAGAGTTATTTTATCCTCATCAGAGCTAGCCCACTCTCCATTTAGTTTTCTGATCGGAGGATTCCGCTTTATAGGTCTTTTGTACTTTTTCGTAGCTTTCCAGATGTTGTATTCACCGTTATTGTCGATGCTCTCTATGTGGTGCTGAAATTGTGAATTGGAATACTCTTGTAGGATCTTATGTTGTTTTCTATCCAGATAGTTATATTCTTTTTTATCTGTCGCATTACGAGATCTCTGCCATCTTCCTCTCGCTTGTCGTTTTGCGGTAACCATTTCTCGAATATACAGAGGTAATTTCGTTTTTTCATCTTGTTTAGAGTTCGCTGTTGTGCTTTCCCAGGCTGCTTTCTGAATCATTTCTACAATAAATTTGGAGGCTTCTTCCAAATCTTGATGATCTTTGAGTTTAATGTCCAGTTTGATGTTGTCACTTAGGATTTGTTTAGAGTTCCAGTTTGTCTCATGTGTTGTGAGAGTAGGTTTATTCTTCCTGAATATAGGGGTTGTACTTAGGTTCAGTAAAATGGGCGAGTGATCTGATGATAGATCCGGTGTTGCTTCTGTTTGTAGGTGGCCATTTGCAAATCCTTTAGTGACGAAAAAGTCTAAAAGATCAGGGATTTTGTTTGAATCAGTCGGCCAATATGTTGGTGTTCCTGAAGAAACTGCTTCTAAATTTTTGTTCACTATGACCTTCAATACATTGCGTCCTTTAGGAGTTATAAGTCGTGATCCCCAGTGAGTATGCTTGGCATTCCAGTCTCCTCCTACTATGAATTTTTGTTCGAATTTATTGAAGAATTCCAAGTATTTATTTTCTGTGATGTTATGTCGTGGCGGGGAGTAGATAGATTATACCTCGAAGCTCCATGTAGTTGTATATACTCTGATAATTGTTGCTTGTATCTCGTCAGTAATATAGTTGGGCAACGCATGGTGTTTAAGGTTGCTACGAATAAGAATAGCTGAGCCTTCATGTGCTCTGCCGTTTGGATGTTCAGCAGAATATATTTTATATTGTGGGAGATTGAAGTAGGTTCTGTCTGTGAAATGAGTTTTCGATACCAACATAATATCTATTTTATAAATATTCATGAAAGCTGCTAATTCATTTTTGTGGTTTGGAAGGCCATTGGCGTTCCATGAAGCGATACGTATAAACTCCGCCATTTTTGTTGCTATTTCAATTTATTAACGAGTGTTGTTAAGAGATTAAGAATAATCTGATTCTGGTTCATCATTTGCATAATCATTGATTTGAGGTCTGAGAGAAAGGATGTCATCGCGGTTTCTAGGGTAGCTTCTTGATTATGTGGAAGATAATCTTCTTGCGCCTTGGTTTGTTGAAGTGCTTGGGCATAAATCAGTCTTTTTGGTTCATTTATTAGTTTAGCAGCATTATGGTCTACTTCATGTGTAGTTTCTGGAACGTCTTGTAGTCTGACAGGTTGTCTCAGGGTTTGGTTGTGGTTCTTCGTTTTTGTCAGAAGTTTGTAAACTTGGCATCCTTTGTAATTGGATGGGTGATCACCATCACATAAGGCGCATCTTGCAGGAGTTGTTTTTGGTTTTGTACAAGTTTTAGAATCGTGTTGTTGGCCGCATTTAACGCACATATATGGTCTGTTACATAGAATGTCCATATTCTTGACATCTGGTACATTGGATGATTTCGCGTTTTCTTTTTGGTGGTTCGATATCTATTTTTTGATTTAATATGAATTTAACATCGTATTTGTTGTTTGTTTTTGGTTCTAAGTCGACAAAAAATAGTGGAAGTGGATTTTTCATTCGGTCTTTTATGTTACTGATGTTTCTAACTGTGTGTCCTAATTTTTGTAACTCTGATTTTATTTCATCTATTGCGACGCTGTAGTGAAGATTTCGTATAACCACCCTGTATGCTCTATCTTGTTTGATCTGGTAAGTATGAAAAATAATGTTTTCATCACGTAAAAATCTTACTAATTGTCTGTAGATATCTGGTATTCTGACGTTTATCTTGATGCAGTTGTTTGAGAGTGCTTTTGAATAATATTGTTCATCGTCAATTACTGTTAATAATTTCTTTCTCATTTCCTGATAGTTTGTTAATCCGTGTATAAAGATGGGTGGAGGTTTGGGTATAATTGGTGTGATTTGTGAGGTTTCATCGGTGTCTGCATTCTTTTCTAAATATTGAAATCTATTGCTGATTTCAGTTGGTGGACTTTCGATAATTTCTGGTGAAAGATTTGAAAATTTTGGTTTTTTCATAGTTTGCCATGGATTGGTGTTAGCCATGATTTCGATTATTTAGTTGCCCTAAGGACAACCGATTTATATGGAAAACTTATTCGGAATTTGATTAATTTCCGAATGAAAATAAAATACTTGTTTACGTTCGTTTGAAGCAGATGGTACGGAAGTGATAATGTGTATCGCTGGTATCGCACGTGTACTCCCGTTCACTGTTCGACACGAACTCACTACTAAATATTTGACATAATTTCAGAATTAGTGCTTCCAAATTTTCGCTAACTTCAGACTTGTTCGAAAAGCGACAGGCAATTACTGTAAAACTAAAAATGATATCGCATCTGTTTTAAAAGCACTAATAGGCACTAATTAAGCACTAATTATTGCAACAAAAGTTTTCACGAAATTCCAATATGTTGGTGCTGGTCGTGAAGTCAGCACCAAAGGAAATAATCTGTGATAATATGAAAACCGTTCATTTTTATTCATTGGTTTCAAAAGCACTAATAGGCACTAATTAAGCACTAAATACAAGTATAATAATTTCATGAAGGATATATTCACGGCCTTCTGTTTATATTTGAAATTAAGAGATGGGATAAGGCTCGGGATAAGGCCAGCAGAAAGGACAATCAATTCGATACCACGCCGACGTTTCGGTTTATTTAAAACCTTCCTCAGAGCTCTGGAAGGGTGTGAGAGAAGGTGTTCTCTCACACCCTCAGAAATCGCACAAATCTGCCTTCTATTTTCATCGTTGTTGTTATTAACTGAAATGTTGTGACTCTTGTTAGTTTGTATCATATTATGTTGTCATTGTTCAACTCAAGACAAAACAATAATAGCTCCTCAATTAATGTGAATTTTGTATCGCTCTTCCAGAGCGCTGAGGAAGGTTTTAAATAAACCGAAACGTCGGCGTGGTATCGGATTGATTGTCCTTTCTTCTGGCCTTATCCCATCAATTTTACTCCTAATTTCAAATAATAATTTCATGGCAATTCGAAAATGTTGGTGCTGAGCGTGAAGTCAGCACCAAGAACTTGAATTATCAATTTCTCAAAAACTACAATGGTGCTGTCAAAGATTTATACGGCACTAATAGGCACTAATTAAGCACTAAATATTCAACATTGTTTCAGAATTAGTGCTTTCAACTTTCCGCTAACTTCACGGACCCCTGAAGTTGAACTAACTTGATAAAGTAAAAAGTGTGAAAAAAAAACCGTTGCTCGGTGTTTTTTGACGGAAATGGGTTGTTACCAACATACTCAACACGATCTATAGGATGAAATAACTTGTGCATCAAAAACTATCCCTTCTCCAACCATCTGAATTTGTACTAACTTGATAGAGTAAAAAGTGTGAAAAAAAAAACCGTTGCTGTGAGTTTTTTGATGGAAATAGGTTGTTACCAACATACCCAACACGATCTATAGATTTCACCCTATAGGGTGAAATAATTTGTGAATCAAAAACTACCCCTCCTTCAACCCTCTGATGTTGAACTAACTTGATAGAGTAAGAAGTGAGGAAAAAAACCGTTGCGCGGTGTTTTTTGAAGGAAATGGGTTGTTACCAACATACTGAAGACGATCTGTAGGGTGAAATAATTTGTGCATCAAAAACTACCCCTCCTCCAACACTCTGAAGTTGAACTAACTCGATACAGTAAAAAGTGTAAAAAAAAACCGATGCTAGGAGTTTTTTGATAGAAATGGGTTGTTACCATTATACTGAACACGACTTATAGTGTAAAGTAATTTGTGCATCAAAAACTACCCCTCCTTCAACCCTCTGATGTTGAACTATCTTGATAGAGTAAAAAGTGTAAAAAAAAACCGTTGGTGGGAGTTTTTTTGATGGAAATGGGTTGTTACCAACATACTCAACACGATCTATAGGGTGAAATAATTTGTGCATCAAAAACTACCCCTCCTCCAACCCTCTGAAGTTGAACTAAGTTGATAGAGTAAAAAGTGTAAGAAAACCACTGCTCGGAGTTTTTTGATGGAAATGGGTTGTTACCAACATACTAATCACGATGTATAGGGTGAAATAATTTGTGCATCAAAAACAACTACCCCTCCAACCCTCTGAAGTTGAACTAACTTGATAGAGTAAGAAGTGAGAAGAAAAAAACTGTTGCTCGGGGTTTTTTGATGGAAATTAGTTGTTACCATTATACTGAACACGACCTATAGTATGAAATAATTTGTGCATCAAAAACTACCCCCCTTCAACCCTCTGAAGTTGAACTGTATTGATGCAGTAACAAGTGTAAAAAAAAATTGCTCGGGGTTTTTTGACGGGAATTAATCATTCCGAACATCCTCAATACGGCGCATAATGAAGGTGAGTGCGAAGATTTGCTTGCTAATTATTTTCTGATTCTGGTACCTCAAGCTGGCTCTCTAGATAGGGACAATACAGTCGCTACTCGGGTAGGTCTGGATGGCATCTGTTAGGTACTAGGTTTATGATGTTTTCAGGGCGCCAAAACATCACCACCATAGGTCGTGTTCAGTATAATGGTAACAACCCATTTCCTTCAAAAAACACCGAACAGCGGTTTCTTTACACTTGTTACTGCATCAAGATAGTTCAACATCAGAGGGTTCAAGGAGGGGTAGTTTTTGATGCACAAATTATTTAACCCTAAAGGTCGTGTCCAGTATAATGGTAACAACCTATTTCCTTCAAAAAACACCGAACGGCGGTTTTTTCTACACTTATACTGCATTAAGATAGTTCAACATCAGAGGGTTGAAGGAGGGGTAGTTTTCGATGCACAAATTATTTCACCCTATAGATCGTGTTCAGTATGTTGGTAACAACTCATTTCCATCAAAAAACACTTGTTACTTGTTACTGCATCAAAATAGTTCAACATCAGAGGGTTGGAGGGGGTAGTTTTTGATGCACAAATTATTTAACCCTTAAGGTCGTGTTCAGTATAATGGTAACAACCTATTTCCTTCAAAAAACACCGAACGGCGGTTTTTTCTACACTTATACTGCATTAAGATAGTTCAACATCAGAGGGTTGAAGGAGGGGTAGTTTTCGATGCACAAATTATTTCACCCTATAGATCGTGTTCAGTATGTTGGTAACAACTCATTTCCATCAAAAAACACTTGTTACTTGTTACTGCATCAACATAGTTCAACATCAGAGGGTTGGAGGGGGTAGTTTTTGCTGCACAAATTATTTCACCCTATAGATCGTGTTCAGGATGTTCGTAACAACCCATTTCCATAAAAAAACTCCGAGAAACGGTTTTTTTTTACACTTTTTACTCTATCAAGTTAGTTCAACTTCAGAGGGTTGGAGGAGGGGTAGTTTTTGATGCACAAATTATTTCACCCTATAGATCGTGTTGAGTATGTTGGTAACAACCCATTTCCATCAAAAAACTCTGAGCAACGGTTTTTTTTTACACTTTTTACTCTATCAAGTTAGTTCAACTTCAGAGGGTTGAAGGAGGGGTAGTTTTTGATGCACAAATTATTTCACCCTATAGATCGTGTTCAGTAGGTTGGTAACAACTCATTGCCATCAAAAAACTCCGAGCAACGGTTTTTTTTACACTTTTTACTGTATCAAGTTAGTTCAACTTCAGAGGGTTGGAGGAGGGGTAGTTTTTGATGCACAAATTATTTCACCCTATAGTTCGTGTTCAGTATAATGGTAATAACCCATTTCCATCAAAAAAACCGGAGCAACGGTTTTTTTACACTTGTTACTGCATCACTTCAGTTCAACTTCAGAGGCTTGGAGGGGGTAGTTTTTAATGCACAAATTATTTCACCCTACAGATCGTGTCCAGTATGTTGGTAACAACTCATTTCCATCAAAAAACCCCGAGCAACGGTTTTTTTTACACTTTTTACTATATCAAGTTAGTTCAACTTCATAGGGTTGGAGGAGGGGTAGTTTTTGATGCACAAATTATTTCACCCTATAAGTCGTGTTCAGTATAATGGTAACAACTCATTTCCATCAAAACACCGAGCAACGGGTTTTTTTCACACTTTTTACTATATCAAGTTAGTTCAACTTCAGAGGGTTGGAGGAGGGGTAGTTTTTGATGCACAAATTATTTCACCCTATAGATCGTGTTGAGTATGTTGGTAACAACCCATTTCCATAAAAAAACTCCGAGCAACGGGTTTTTTTCGCTCTTTTTACTCTATCAAGTTAGTTCAACTTCAGAGGGTTGGAGGAGGGGTAGTTTTTGATGCACAAATTATTTCACCCTATAGGTCATGTTCAGTATAATGGTAACAACCCATTTCCATCAAAAAAGCCCGAGCAACGGTTGTTTTTCACACTTTTTACTGTATCAAGATAGTTCAACATCAGAGGGTTGGAGAGAGGGTAGTTTTTGATGCAGAAATTATTTCACCCTATAGATCGTGTTCACTATGTGGGTAAGAAACCATTTTCATAGAAAAACTCCCAGCAACGGGGTTTTTTCACTGTGTATCAAGATAGTTCAATTCCGGGGGGTTGGTGGGGGTAGTTTTCGATGCACAAATTATTTCACCCTATAGACTGTGTTTATTATGTTCTTAATAACCCATTTGTATCGAAAAACCCCGAACAACGGGTATTTTTACATTCTGTATGGTAAAAGCGAAAATGAAAAAACTGTTGCTGGAAACCGTTGCTGCCTTCACACCCGTCTTCACACCCGTCAAGATGGAAGTTTTTACCAGGGTTTTTACACGTACAAGTACATTCTGAATTGATCGATTCCAATTTCTGATACATCTTGAAATCGCCACTTATATCCAAATGAACTCATCGATTAGTTTCCTCTTGTGGCGCTATAAGGTAAGTGGAGAGTAGAGAAACAAGGTCAAAATGAAATATTCGCCAGACATGAGAGAATCGTAGCGTCCAGCTTCTCTATTATGTACGCAGAATATAGAATTTGCTACAAATTAAAAGGGATATTAATAGGGTTTTAGAGTGAGAACCATTAGGAAATGAGATTTGAAACCATAGCGATTAGGATCTCTCTCTGGACCTGATCGATCCGGCTGCTACTAGTTATGAAATGATTGATAAATATAAAGAAAATGTAATGAACATATATTCAGAAATCTTAATCCATATTTTGTTCCCCATTATACTCAGAAAATGGTTTTGAGAGTAACTTACGCATTTTGATTGCTTTTCACATTTGAAACTTTTGGAAGATCTATGCTAATATCATTTCCTTGATGATACCATCTGTATATTGTGCTCTTAAAAATAGAAGGTGGAATTTTATCTCCTTTTTCAGAGCGAATATCGTGCGGTAAACATAGATAAATCTTTCCTTCGACACTTTTCGGCACTATGAGTACGTATCTGGGTGACTTTAATTCACTAGTTGCTACATCACTAATGTTATAAGACACATCTAAGTTTTCTGTGCACAAATCGTTCCTTTCAGATGGAATTTTGGTTGCCTTAATGCGTATTCCATTGACTATATTTCTACCTTGTACTTCAAACACCACTTTGTTGTAATCAGCATTGTGACTTAATGGTTTTATTGTCACCACTTTCAATGAATTGAATTCCGGGGTGAAAGCACTATTGAATTCCGCATTAGCACTATTTGTCAAAAACAAAATAAAACATAGTTGTGCTAGGTGATATGGCCCCACTGCCATATTATTCGCGACTGAAATAAACAAAGAAATGACTGGAGAAACCTAACCTATACTTGACATTTGATTGCCCACAGAATATTTGCTCTCTTTTTTTTCTAACTAGTGAACTCCAAAGATTATAGAGACCTATCTCTATAATCTTTGGTGAACTCTTTATTCAGTTCACTGGTTCAAACACCAGTCGATTTCAAGCGAGTTACTTTTACTGGTTATTATTAGTATTTACTGTAGTGGACTGCTATTTCCATAACGACTGCCCTCTAGTGGACTCGATCAAAGACCACCAGTAAGAAATGAAATGTTAGAGAGGGTTTTCTGTACGAGTTGTCGAAGTGAAAGGGCTAATGGCGCAGGCGTTAAGTGCAGTGTATTTATGGAGGGTAGAGAGAAGGAGAACAAACTAGTGTAACGAAATGTGTCCGCAAGAAACCGTAAATACGCCAGGTGGCGCTGTGAAGCAATGAAGGAGAGAAGGATAGAAGATGTATTGACAGACATTGAACTCCCATAGAGTTCAATGTTGACAGAGATGCACAGTGTTCGCGCCTTTTTTGAATATATAGAAGAATCATGACATTATTCTACAAATTTCATCGATTCGTTCATGGTTCATGATTCAACTGCATTTATTGTCAACAAAGACAAATTTGACAATATTGGAAATCAATGTTAATTGATAAGAAACGAATAATATATAACCTGTTTCCACGAAGCTTGATCAATATTGAAGACGGATATTTTCAATCCATAAGAAGTTAATCATGAGAATTCAGAATATCATTAGGCGCTTTCTTTTTGGTGCTTCATGCACCTGTACAGCTCCGGGCTTCTCGCCCCTGAGCTGTTCCCAAATAAAACGGTTATTAGTGCGCCAACTGCGCGCAGCGAGTTGGATGATCAGCTGTTGAGCAAAATGACAAGAGTCCGGATTCGCGGTTCTTTGGATTATTTGTTATAAGTTTGACGTTAAAGTCGTTGATTATTAATAAATTTCACTATTTTTCCGAAATCTACTGCAATATATTCGGTTGAAAAACTTGATTTACCGGGTAAACATTACCCTTTCTTTGCTATGGAGAGTAAAAATATACGAAATACTGGATATGTCTGTAGATATAAAACTTAAAAAAATTATTTAACAATGATTTAATCTCTTAAAGCTTCGTTTATAATCCTCTTTGGTAAAAGAAGGTAAAGAGTGTTCTGATTTTACGAAAATTGCATTCAAGGACGTGAAATATCAACTTATTTGAAATGAAATGCTACATTTTCACTGATGGGCGCTACTTAACTGAAGCTTGTCGTTTATTCATTTGATCGATCTCTAAAAATTATGCATTCATGAAAAAAATGATTAGTTCACTCTTCAAACCTGAAAGAACGAATCCTATCTTCATTCAAAATCATTCAGTTCTAATTCCATCTAACATTGATTCTTTATTCATTTATTCAATAAAAAAATTAACTGACAGCTTCAATTGACGAAAAAATCAATCTTAGGTGGTTAATGTATTACAGCCTTTTTATAGTATTAATCCACAAATTTCAACAATACAAGTCTTCTAATATTTGTTGACATGCACAGATTACAGAGCACAGAACACGAATATACAGAGTAGATGACATGTAAACATAACCAAAAAGTTTGTTTACGGGCTTCAAGCCCCCGACGTGCACCAGCATTTCGGTTGGTGCAAGAGGGGGCAGGGGAAGGGAACGCGAGCTGCTCCGGTGCTTCACGCCCCAATCAAAAAGAATAAAGAAGGCGTCGGTGCTCGAGCGAGATGCACCGGAGCTGCCCAGGAGCTGCTCAAACGGTCAAAAAGAAAGCGTAAATTCTTGCAGCAAATAATGTACAGGGTGGGCAAATTTCGATGTTTCAGCACTACAGCCATAGAGAGTCTCTGACTACAGCTTTTGAACCAGAGGAGATAGACAAAATCTGATTCCCCATTCTCATATGTATATGTATTTTCTCATAATGAATGAAAGTTATAGGAAATCAGCATTGATTTTAAAGTTATCAAAAGGATTTAGTTATGAAACTTCGTTATCAGATTACATTCAGTAAGGAAATGGCTGAAACTCATCTGCGATTCTCATGTCTCTAACACTTAAACATTTCATTGATAATAAAATACTTTCAAGTTGAAAATTCTCTTTATTATGCATATGATCATTAGAACACCAATATTCCAAATATTATTCCAGCAGTCGAGGCTCAATATTAGATAAAAGAGAGTTCCAGCAAAACGAAATCAAATTCCAAATTGATAGGTTATGTTTAACGTCTGACGTTTCATGATGGCAGCACTTCAACTCAAATTTCATTACAACACGTTAACGTTATATTTGACGTTATTTGCCACGTTAACGTTTACGTTCAGGCTAACGTTCTGTGCGCACTTCAACTCTCTAATAGAGAGTTGAAGTGCAGCCATGAACGTAAACGTTAACGTTATAATTGACATCTACGCATGCTCATTCGTCAGTTTTTAACGTTAACGTTAGCGTCAGCTTTACGGCCTACGTAAACTAGCGGTCTCCCACGTATACCTTAAACATCGACGTACGTTAACCGAACGTTAAACGAGTAGCACCGATGACTTGCGAATGGCCGAATTTTGATTTTTATATGCAATTCTCGATAACCTCAAACTGTCATTGTTTACATTTCCTGTGTATTTTCTCATAATGAACGAAAATTATAGGAAATCAGCAGTGATTTGAAAGTTATCAAAAGGATTAAGTTAAATTACTGTGTTATCAGATTACATTCAGTACATAAGGAAATGGTTGAAACTACACTGCAATTCTCATGTCATCTCACATGAATATTTCATTGATAATAAAATACTTCCAAGCTGAAAATTCTCTTTATTAGGCATATAAATCATTAGAACATCAAAATTCCAAATGTTATTCCAGCTTTCGAAGCTCAATATCAGATAAAAGAGAGTTCACGCGAAACGAAAGCAAAATCAAATTGATAGGTTATGTTTAACGTCTGACGTTTCATGATGGCAGCACTTCAACTGAAATTTCATTACAACACGTAAACGTTATATTTGACGTTATTTGTCACGTTAACGTTTACGTTCAGGCTAACGTTCTGTGCGCACTTCAACTCTCTAATAGAGAGTTGAAGTGCGCACAGAACGTTAGCCTGAACGTAAACGTTAACGTGAGAAATAACGTCAGATATAACGTTTACGTGTTGTAATGAAATTTGAGTTGAAGTGCTGTCATCATGAAACGTCAGACGTTAAACATAACCTATCAATTTGATTTTGCTTTCGTTTCGCGTGAACTCTCTTTTATCTAATATTGAGCTCCGACAGCTTAAATAACATTTGGAATATTGATGTTCTAATGATTTATATGCCTAATAAAGAGAATTTTTAGCTTGAAAGTATTTTATTATCAATGAAATGTTCAAGTGTTAGAGACATCAGAATTGCAGTGTAGTTTCAGCTATTTCCTTATGTACTGAATGTAATCTGATAACACAGTAATTTAACTTAATCCTTTTGATAACTTTCAAATCACTGCTGATTTCCTATAATTTTCGTTCATTATGAGAAAATACACAGGAAATGTAAACAATGACAGTTTGAGGTTATCGAGAATTGCATTTAACAATCAAAATTCGGCCATTCGCAAGTCATCGGTGCTACTCGTTTAACGTTCGGTTAACGTACGTCGATGTTTAAGGTATACGTGGGAGACCGCTAGTTTACGTAGGCCGTAAAGCTGACGCTAACGTTAACGTTAAAAACTGACGAATGAGCATGCGTAGATGTCAATTATAACGTTAACGTTTACGTTCATGGCTGCACTTCAACTCTCTATTAGCGTTAACGTAAGCGTCAGCTTTACGGCCTACGTAAACTAGCGGTCTCCCACGAGTCCCACGTATACCTTAAACATCGATGTACGTTAACCGAACGTTAAACGAGTAGCACCGATGACTTGCGAATGGCCGAATTTTGATTGTTGAATGCAATTCTCGATAACCTCAAACTGTCATTGTTTACATTTCCTGTGTATTTTCTCATAATGAACGAAAATTATAGGTAATCAGCAGTGATTTGAAAGTTATCAAAAGGGTTAAGTTAAAGTACTGTGTTATCAGATTACATTCAGTACATAAGGAAATAGCTGAAACTACACTGCAATTCTCATGTCTCTTCACACATGAATATTTCATTGATAATAAAATACTTTCAAGTTGAAAATTCTCTTTATTATGCATATAATCATTAGAACATCAATATTTCAAGTATTATTCCAGCTGTCGAGGCTCAATATTATAGATATTAGATAAAAGAGAGTTCCAGCAAAATAAAATCAAAATCCAAATTGATAGATTATGATTAACGTCTGACGTTTCATGATAGCAGCACTTCAACTCAAATTTCATTTCAACACGTAAACGTTATATTTGACGTTATTTGTCACGTTAACGTTTACGTTCAGGCTAACGTTCTGTGCGCACTTCAACTCTCTGTAAAGGTATACGTGGGAGACCGCTAGTTTACGTAGGCCGTAAAGCTGACGCTAACGTTAACGTTTAAAACGGACGAATGAGCATGCGTAGATGTCGATTATAACGATAACGTTTACGTTCATGGCTGCACTTCAACTCTCTATTGGCGAATCCAAAAATCTAAACGCCGCCTAGCGGCCAAATCACTAACCTAGAAAGTGAGTAATAACTTGAGCAAAGATTATAGCTAACCTAACTCTATAATCTTTGAACTTGAGTTTAACTTCTTTGGGTTAGATATTTTCAATACATATTCGGTTACCAGTGAACTATATTTACAAAATTTTTTGGATGTCTGACTAGAAAAATAGGTATTAAAATAATTTAGCGAGTATTTATATCAGTGTCATTCAGTTGAGAAACTATTTACCAATTTTCACTATAATTTTAGGTTAGGAGATATCTTTGTTCTAGATGAATTTTCTAGTGTTGGACGATTAAGAAAGGCAATGCGAATTTTCATTTCCATGATTTCAATAGTGCCGAGAAATCTGAGCAGAAGAAAGTATATGAGATTAAATTTCTAACAAAACTGAAGTTGTACATGCATTACTGGACTTGCAATCTTCAAGAGATGATATGTTGGGAACATTTCAAATGAAAAGTAGTGATTTGACTTGGAATTTTGCAAGCAGTTGAAAGTGATCAATAATTAAACCGTTCGACAAGAATTTCAAATTTCGTTAATGAAATTACAACTGTAGAATTAATTTTCAGGCGGTCTTGTTGAGTTGGTTGTAATTGCTGGAAAATAATTTCTGTGTTGGCATTTTGAACTGCATAATATGTTTTCATCCAAATAAATTATCTCAAATATTTACATTAATTTATTTCCACAAATTACATAATTCATGTGAGTGTGATGATAGAATGAAATCTTCTGGATATAAGTTCTTGTAAAATCTTCATCAAACGACACCAACATGTTCAGGAAAGTTCTGGAGGAACCCGAGCACAATCAATAATCCCATAATTATTCACTACCTTCACAAATATCTCTTTAATCGAATAAAATCTACGATAACATTGCTTTCACAATAGAGTTTTCACGATGATTACTCATCTTCCGCCATGTTTGTTGACAAGTCGCAGCGCCCTCATCGGTAGTTGGATTCGCGCTTGACGTTATTACCGCATGACGTTAAGGACACAGAACACGCCCCTTGACTTACTTTATGGTTAAGGATGCTTCCATATCTCTCTATTACGGCATGCGGTAACGTTCAGACTAACGTATTGTGCACACTTCAACTCCCTAATAGAGAGTTGAAGTGCGCACAGTACGTTAGTCTGAACGTAAACGTTAACGTGAGAAATAACGTCCGATATAACGTTTACGGGTTGTGATGAAATTTGAGTTGAAGTGCTGCCATAACGAAACGTCAGACGTTAAAAATAACCTTTCTATTTGTATTTTGCTTTTGTTTCGCGTGAACTCTCTTTTATCCAATATTGAGCCTCGACAGCTGAAATAATATTTGGAATATTGATGTTCTAATGAAAATCTAATTCTAATAAAGAGAATTTTCAACTTGGAAGTATTTTATTATCAATGAAATGTTCAAGTGTTAGGGACATGAGAATCGCAGTGGAGTTTCAGCCATTTCCTTATGTACTGAACGTACTCTGAACTGCTGATTTCCTATAATTTTCGTTAATTATCAGAAAATACACGGGAAATGTAAACAATGACCGTTTGAGGTTATCGAGAATTGCATTCAACAGTACAAATTCGGCCATTCGCAAGTCATCGGTGCTACTCGTTTAACGTTCGGTTAACGTACGTCGATGTTTAAGGTATACGTGGGTGACCGCTAGTTTACGTAGGCCGTAAAGATGACGCTAACGTTAACGTTAAAAACGGACGAATGAGCATGCGTAGATGTCAATTATAACGTTAACGTTTACGTTCATGGCTGCACTTCACCTCTCTAATACCGCCCGCTATTCTGAAAATGGAAATACGCATGCGTCGTAACGTTATTAGCGCTTGACGTTATTACCGCATGACGTTAAGGATGCTTCCATATCTCTCTAATATCTTTGGTGAGATGTCTTTAATTCGTCTCACGTCTCGAATTTTTAATAAACTGATTACACATTAAACAAAATGCATCAGCATCGTATTTACATTTTCTTGACGACATTTGAAGTTTGTCTGGGCTTATATTCAAAATTTGGCGGCAAAACGCCGCCAAATTGCCGTCAGAGATATAGATATCTCTGATTGCCATTCGTAGCAAAGATATTACACACATAGATAAACTAATCCCTCTAGATGGCCAACGTACGTACTAAAGCCTGGTCGCGCTAACACCAGCGCCTCTTGTGTTTGTATGCTGAACTAATCGTAATTTGGCAGGAATTCAAATCATTGTCGACGGCAGGATTGATTTTATTTTATTTGGCTATTTCCATCATTTTGGATCATTTTCTCTAGAAAATAATTTAAATGATGGAATTAGCCCGAAAAATTATTCTAGAATTCATACAAAACGTATTTTGGGTGAAGAAATAGAGCATATTCAATATAATGAAAGATTTATTTACCACAATGATATAAGGTACAGAAATATGTATTATGGAAAAAAAGTGGAATAATTATGAAAATAAATTCAGTGTCGCATTCAACATTGGATAGACAAGATGAAATCTATATACTTTCACACAATATTTTCTATAGGCATAATTGAAGAAGTAGCAATCCAAATTTTGTCAATTAAAATTGGTGAAAATTTCTTTGAACAATGTAATTATAGCAGAAAATGGACAAATTCATTTACATAATATCCTTATACAAGGAATCGGCAAAATTATGGTGTTCAAAGCTTAACCACAATAGTTAATGAGATCCCAGCAACACTAAGCGTAACTGTCGTAACATTGAGCATTAATAAGTAATGGGGCATCACTTTCTGTTACATTTTGTCGAAATCAGATAGATACATTTGGTTGACATCGGGAACATTTGGTTAAAATCTGTTATACAGTGCCATGGTTCCTGACATCCAGCATTAGTACCTAAAAATATTACACTCCAATAAGAATTTTTAAAGGATATGGATTGATTCTTCATATTTCAAACACTTCGAGAGTTCAATTTCGGATTGGCATAAACTATCAACTATTAATAAATATATTAGGTACTCACCTAGCTCATTCATTTACATACTGAATCCTCTACTTTTATCGGTTTCATTATTAGTCATAATGAAAAAAAATTACAAATCCGAATAATATTCAATTTTCTTTTATTGATTCATCAGACAGGAATTGCCGAAGATAAAAATTCTATTTTATGTACGTCAAAATCAGGGGGGTGAAACTCCCTCAGTAATGACGCGAACCAAATGAACTGCTGCCATCTCTGAAAGGTCAGCGAATTAATATGAAAAAATGTTGGTTTCCTACGCTGATAATTCTGCGCATAAACTAGAGTGACTTTGTAGCATAGACTAATTTAATCTTTGATTCTGCGCTTGTGTGTGAAATTGATATGTCAAATGATCAACATTCGATTTCAAGTTTGTTTGTTCATTTTATTACAAGTTTTCGTTGGGAAGAAATATTGTTGTGTACCTAAATTCAAGAGCAACGAGTAAAAGTGAAAGAAGAGAGAAAAAATTGCCTGTTCTTATGGTTCCTTATAGAGTTATGGTTGGCATAATTCTTCAGAAGCCGGACTATTAGGAATTCGAAGAATAAATCTTTTCTGATTACGTAGGATGTAGTACCAAAGAAGAGGTATGATTTTCTCATGAAGCGCTTGAAATCTTGTCCAAATTTGAGGTATTTCAGCTCATAAAAGATAGATAAGTTTCATTTAACTGATTTTTGTTTATTTATCAATCATATATTCTATTATTTTTCAATTATCATATGTGAACATTTCATCTAATAAATTGTATGTATGAACTCAGAGTATTATTTGTTATATAGTTGTCTCCAAATACAATAAAATAAAATTACCTTATCAAAGCGTGAAGAGCGCTCTCGGCAAATTAATCGAGATTAGTTTGCTAACGTTTAAGAGATGGCGCTTTTCTTCGTAACAAAATATTTATCTGAGAGTTTCCCATCTATAGTGTTTATCTATGGTCAAAATGGCCTTAAAAGTAAACATCCATGGAAACCTCTTTGTAAACATCAAATATGAGAGAAAAGCAACGATCGACCTGCCAAATTATATCCTGGCGTTTGTATGCCGAACTAAAAAACCGAAACCAGAAATTCACCGCTAGTTGGCGGTCTAGAGTGATTCTTTGTCTATGATTACACAATATATAATAATATCAGAGACTCTGATAATATCTTTGGTTCGTAGAGCCACAGCTAAGATGTCTAAAACTGTTTTAGACATCTTAGCCACAGCCCTCTTAGACACACTGTCTATGGAGAGTAGAGAGAAGGAGAACGATCGCTGCTTTGAGACCACAGATTTTTTGTCCCCTAAAATATGTACCAATATGCTTTTGCCAACAGGCGCGCTGGCCATCAATTTTAATTTAAACAAATTGTAGTTGGCTGAGTGAACTGTTTCCCTGGTGACAGATGATAGGACTATTATTATTTTCGATTTTTGATAAGAGAACAACATATGACCATGGTGAAATGTTGAAGCGTGCGCTAGTGTAAGAGTGTTTTGGCATCGGAAAGAAAAGGAGAAGAGATAAAATTTCCGAGAGCATTTTTGAGAGAAAATTGGAAAAAAAACCTTACCCCAAGAATCGACTCCGAATCAATTCGTGTGTCAAGAGCACTTTTGAGATGAAGATATCAAAAAGATGATGGATTCATTATAAACGAAATAGAAATTGTCATCCCTCGTGAGAAGTTGACTCTTCTGATTAAGAAAATCTAACCAATAAAACTACATGGTTCAGAAGTAAATATTCTTGAAGAATTTTGTTGGCATAACATAATATATGGTTTATATCGGTTCTCAGCTGAGTATTGGAAACAGAATCTACTCTAATACCTAAGTGATAAATCTGAGATTGCAACCTTTTGTTGTCTTGATGTGTAGTACTCCTCACTACGGATTTATATAATTTTGAAGATTACGGTAAACCAACTAACATAGCTGCTTTCAATAAACAATGATAAACAAAAGTAGGTAAAATTTTTTTGATCAGTGATTTCTTTTGAATTTCATTGATTTCGACTTGCATTTTATTGCATATAATTCAGAGAACTCATATTTAATATAGATTTGAAGAAAAGTATTTGAAAAATCATCAGAAAAACCACGATGACACATAACCTAAAATAAAATGAAGGCTGTTCATTTCAAATTGAAGCTTGAATCCCCACCCCTTATCGATACCCGCTGCAATCGCAGCGACACCTATCCTACGTTTCCCGTTTTCGGGGACACATTTAAGCCATACTTTCGCGATTAAGACGCGTGAAGCGTCTTTAAGCGGTGCTATTCGAGCATTGAACTAAAGAAAGAAATGGAAGGGACTCTCGGGTCAGCAAAAGTGAGGCCGACTGAAATAGACAATTGGATGTATATCTTTCTCTCTCTGTTCTTGCGCAAGGGGAGATAACCTATTAAAGTTTGAATTTAAATTTTTGACGTTTCGTTTTTCTGATTTGAATCGTATTTTTTATCAAATCAGGACTTTTTCTGAGTTGATTATGCGATTATAGATAACCTCTATGCGATGTGAATTATATTTTTCATATTATTGTAGAAGGAATTTAATAATTTTTTTGCCAAACACCTGCAACAATGAGATGGGGATATCTGAAATTTTGGACCCGTTTCTCGAACTGTGATGATTGGAATCATATTTTTCATCAATTCAAGACGTTTTCTGAGTTAATTTTGCGACGTTGATCATATTTTTCAGAGCAGTGTAGACGGAATTTAATAAGTCTTTTTTTGTATGAAAAGAACAGAAATTTGTTCATTTTAACTAGATTAGTATATTATGAAAGAATGTAATCATGTGGAATTCATCAAGGTTTTAATCTACATGTTGAACATACATATTTTCCTTCTACTATAATGAATTTTAAGTTAATTAAGGAGCGTTGTCCAAAAAAAAACAAGTGTCAATTCTTTCTATATTTTTATTATATACAATATATAAAATAGTTTACATATATCTTCAGTAATAGTCTACAATGAAAAAGAAAATTATTGATTTCAAATAATTTAAATTCACTCGAAAACTTACATGTGCTCTGCTTCTCATCGGATTAGATTAGGTTAGAGGGATCTTCGTTTGCAATTAATATTACAAATGGTGCCGACAGTAATAAACAAATATAAAATATCACAGTGGTAACAACATGCATACAAACACAATAAAAATAAAAAACAAATCTCATCACATATTCTTTCTAGATAAGAACTTCTATAGAATATATAGTTTCATTTAAAAGCAACCTTTTCACTTCTCTCCTAAAGTTCATCTAGGACTTGTCATGAAACTCAGAAGAAAATTTATTATATAGTTTGGGGCCGCAGAAGTCCATGCCCTGGTGTATGCGCTTCAGATGGTGCACTGGAATCTGCAAGGAGTCTTTATTTCTTGTTTCATATGCATGATTTATAGAATTGGTCGGAAAGTTCTTCCAGTTCTGATGCACATAACACAGTGAGTTGTATATGAAGAGTGATGAAACTGTAAGTATTCCATGATCCTTGAATGTCTTGGGATATTATTGAATACACTTGGTACAGCATCAAGTTTCAATATTTTTCTTGTATAACTTGGATTATGAAGGTAATCTTCACATATTCTACTATACTTTGAGGGATACCAATTTTCCCTTCCTACAGCAGTAATCCAAAGTTCCAAAATATCTGGGCGTTTAAAAGGAAACCTAAAATAAAGTAACATATAATGCTTTAGAAGTCGCAAAAAGGGATCTCATAATGAAAATATTTAAAATAGACCTACCTGTGGAAACTCTTTGGCTCATTTTTGTTCGGCTCATTGGAGCATCCTTTAGCAACTTGTTACAACCATCGTTGTAACAAGAGTCTGAAATTTACCAATTTTGCGTGACTGCAAACAGTACTGATATTGATGGGGACAACAATGATTTGAGAAACACAAAAACCTATAAAATACTTTCTCTAAAATGTTTGTGGATAGTTCTCGTTCCTTCCAGAATTCAGTAATTGATAACTTCTCGGTTTAAGGAACTGGATGAAAACACTTTGGACTCTTAGAGCGACGTTTCGGCGTTATATTTCGCCTTCCTCAGGCTACAATTATAAAAGAAATCAAAAAAACATCAATACATGGACGATTATGTGGCTAGAACAAACTTATATCGATATCTACATAAACAGATTACAGGAACTATTACAAATTTTTTAAAATTTAGGTTTTTTAATCAACTTTACAAAAAATTCAATGTTTGGAGACTGACTAGATTGTATTGAAATCAAAAACATCATCGCCCATAATCTCTTACCTAAGAAATCCTTTATTCTTCAAGGAAGAACCAGTCAATGGAAAAGTCATAAAAAATAAAACATAATAGCAATAAATGCTTAGAGGGCTCGGTAAATACTTGAGATTTTCTTGGTAATCTATTCATAGTAAATCCAACAATCAACTAAACAGAGAGACCGGCGGGCGAGTTATCACATTGAACATATGAAATTCTTACTACCAAAACACAATTAGGAAACACTACACAGGGGTATTCATCGACTATCTAACGAGGTTTATATATATATTATTAAGGGTGGAAGTATCAGATTGAACATTGACGTTGTCTGTTGTTTTCTTGATGAAGATCATCTCTTTGAAAATTCTCTTGTCCAAATTATTTTCTCTAGATAGAATCTCAGGTTCCTCAAAATCGAAAATATGACCTGTATCTCTATGATGAAATGACAAACCCGTACTAAAATTGCCACTCTTGCAATCGTTTTCATGTTGCTTCATTCTATTTTTGAGATATTGTTTAGTTTGACCCACATATGAAGACTGACAACTTTTGCAGTTAACTTTATAAATTAAATTAGATTGTAACATTTTAGGGGTGAGGTCTTTTAACTTAGAAAAAAAGTTCTTAATTGTTTTCCTGTAATAGCAAACAATACGGACACCGCTGCTAGACAGTGCATGGATAAGTTGCTTCGTCAACATCGGGATAAAAATAAGTTTAAATGTTTTTTTAGATGGTGTAGCTTCATTGTTTTCTGGAGCGTTAACTGGATTATTGACGGATGAGGCGTAAAAAATATTATTGATTAAAGATTTGGGGTAACCGTTCTCACGTAACATTTTTGAGAAAAAATTAAAATTCTTCATGTGGAAACTGGGATGGCTGAGATTCAAGATTTTTTGCCTGATGTTTTTTATTATTGATATTTTATGCTTAAATTCATGAAACGACTTGTAGTGAAGTATTCTTCCAGAAGCTGTTGGCTTTTGATAAATGTCAAAAATAACTTTGTTGTTTTCTTTAATAAGTATTAAATCCAAAAAGGGTATGGTACCGTTGTTCTCTACTTCGTATGTAAATCTTAAATCTTGATGAAATGAATTGAACAATTCTAACATTACTTGAATCTTATCACCAGGTATGGCCATGATAATGTCATCTACGTAAATGTATAGAAACGGGATAAGGAAATCTACCTGAGAACAGACATACAAAAGAAGTGCGTTCATGATTATCTCAGCAAAAATCGGCGAGGCAGGGTTACCCATAGCAGATCCTTTATTTTGTGCAAAGAATTGTCCACCGTATTGGAAATAACTGTTGTGGAATATGAAATCAACAATATCAGTTAGCTGATTCTTTGATAACACTGTAAATGTGCTTAATTCACTCCAACTGTTCTCTATGATCTCAAGGAGTTTTTCCCTTGGAATACTCGTGAATAGGGAAACTACATCAAAGCTTACCAGTATGTACCCACTAGGTATTGTGACGTCTTTCAATTTCGAAACTAAATCTGAAGAGTTTTGTATTATGAACTTAAATGATGGTCGTAGTTTTGCTAAAATATCTGCCACAAACCTAGAGATTTTTAGTGTGGGTGAATTAATGCATGAAACTATGGGTCTCAGAGGTCTGCAGTCTTTATGTATCTTGACGAGACCATAAAATTTTGGAGCAACTGAATTGTAAGTGTGAAGGGCTTTAGATTGTACCTCTGTGATAAAGGAGTTGGATTTCATCTTTTTGACGATGTTATTGCATTTCGTCTGTATTGAACTGGTAGGATCATGTCGTAATTTAGTGTAAGTGGATGAATCTGACAACAACTCTTCCATTTTAGTATTGTACTCGTCTTTATTAATTATTACCACCTTGTTTCCTTTATCTGAATTAGTAACCAACATCCTATCTCTATAAGTGTTAAGGAAATGTTTGGTGTAAGAACTTAACTTCAGAAAATATTTGGTAAAATAATTTATGTTTGTTGTGTGTTGGAGTTTGTTAAGAAAATTGTGGATAATGTTACATGTTCTTGCTCTTAGGCCGTTTTTTTGATCGTTGTTGAGGTGGGATTGAGACTTTATAATATATTCTGTATCGGTAAGAATTTCAACCACTGGAAGGTCTCTTGAACTATATGGAAGGGAAAACTTTGGACCTAGCGATAAGAACCGCTGTATATCATCAGGAATAGTTACATCAGAACAATTGACACAACCATCTTGGTTGGTCAATTGTTCTGATGTAACTATTCCTGATGATATACAGCGGTTCTTATCGCTAGGTCCAAAGTTTTCCCTTCCATATAGTTCAAGAGACCTTCCAGTGGTTGAAATTCTTACCGATACAGAATATATTATAAAGTCTCAATCCCACCTCAACAACGATCAAAAAAACGGCCTAAGAGCAAGAACATGTAACATTATCCACAATTTTCTTAACAAACTCCAACACACAACAAACATAAATTATTTTACCAAATATTTTCTGAAGTTAAGTTCTTACACCAAACATTTCCTTAACACTTATAGAGATAGGATGTTGGTTACTAATTCAGATAAAGGAAACAAGGTGGTAATAATTAATAAAGACGAGTACAATACTAAAATGGAAGAGTTGTTGTCAGATTCATCCACTTACACTAAATTACGACATGATCCTACCAGTTCAATACAGACGAAATGCAATAACATCGTCAAAAAGATGAAATCCAACTCCTTTATCACAGAGGTACAATCTAAAGCCCTTCACACTTACAATTCAGTTGCTCCAAAATTTTATGGTCTCGTCAAGATACATAAAGACTGCAGACCTCTGAGACCCATAGTTTCATGCATTAATTCACCCACACTAAAAATCTCTAGGTTTGTGGCAGATATTTTAGCAAAACTACGACCATCATTTAAGTTCATAATACAAAACTCTTCAGATTTAGTTTCGAAATTGAAAGACGTCACAATACCTAGTGGGTACATACTGGTAAGCTTTGATGTAGTTTCCCTATTCACGAGTATTCCAAGGGAAAAACTCCTTGAGATCATAGAGAACAGTTGGAGTGAATTAAGCACATTTACAGTGTTATCAAAGAATCAGCTAACTGATATTGTTGATTTCATATTCCACAACAGTTATTTCCAATACGGTGGACAATTCTTTGCACAAAATAAAGGATCTGCTATGGGTAACCCTGCCTCGCCGATTTTTGCTGAGATAATCATGAACGCACTTCTTTTGTATGTCTGTTCTCAGGTAGATTTCCTTATCCCGTTTCTATACATTTACGTAGATGACATTATCATGGCCATACCTGGTGATAAGATTCAAGTAATGTTAGAATTGTTCAATTCATTTCATCAAGATTTAAGATTTACATACGAAGTAGAGAACAACGGTACCATACCCTTTTTGGATTTAATACTTATTAAAGAAAACAACAAAGTTATTTTTGACATTTATCAAAAGCCAACAGCTTCTGGAAGAATACTTCACTACAAGTCGTTTCATGAATTTAAGCATAAAATATCAATAATAAAAAACATCAGGCAAAAAATCTTGAATCTCAGCCATCCCAGTTTCCACATGAAGAATTTTAATTTTTTCTCAAAAATGTTACGTGAGAACGGTTACCCCAAATCTTTAATCAATAATATTTTTTACGCCTCATCCGTCAATAATCCAGTTAACGCTCCAGAAAACAATGAAGCTACACCATCTAAAAAAACATTTAAACTTATTTTTATCCCGATGTTGACGAAGCAACTTATCCATGCACTGTCTAGCAGCGGTGTCCGTATTGTTTGCTATTACAGGAAAACAATTAAGAACTTTTTTTCTAAGTTAAAAGACCTCACCCCTAAAATGTTACAATCTAATTTAATTTATAAAGTTAACTGCAAAAGTTGTCAGTCTTCATATGTGGGTCAAACTAAACAATATCTCAAAAATAGAATGAAGCAACATGAAAACGATTGCAAGAGTGGCAATTTTAGTACGGGTTTGTCATTTCATCATAGAGATACAGGTCATATTTTCGATTTTGAGGAACCTGAGATTCTATCTAGAGAAAATAATTTGGACAAGAGAATTTTCAAAGAGATGATCTTCATCAAGAAAACAACAGACAACGTCAATGTTCAATCTGATACTTCCACCCTTAATAATATATATATAAACCTCGTTAGATAGTCGATGAATACCCCTGTGTAGTGTTTCCTAATTGTGTTTTGGTAGTAAGAATTTCATATGTTCAATGTGATAACTCGCCCGCCGGTCTCTCTGTTTAGTTGATTGTTGGATTTACTATGAATAGATTACCAAGAAAATCTCAAGTATTTACCGAGCCCTCTAAGCATTTATTGCTATTATGTTTTATTTTTTATGACTTTTCCATTGACTGGTTCTTCCTTGAAGAATAAAGGATTTCTTAGGTAAGAGATTATGGGCGATGATGTTTTTGATTTCAATACAATCTAGTCAGTCTCCTAACATTGAATTTTTTGTAAAGTTGATTAAACAACCTAAATTTTAAAAAATTTGTAATAGTTCCTGTAATCTGTTTATGTAGATATCGATCTAGCCACATAATCGTCCATGTATTGATGTTTTTTTGATTTCTTTTATAATTGTAGCCTGAGGAAGGCGAAATATAACGCCGAAACGTCGCTCTAAGAGTCCAAAGTGTTTTCATCCAGTTCCTTAAACCGAGAAGTTATCAATTACTTTCTCTAAAACTTTATACCACAAATTTACAAACAACTTCAATTCTGAAGATTACTTACTTTGATTTTTTTTTAACTGTCCAGTTAATATCGAAAGAGGTCTTTTCAGACAGTTTCAACCCTTTTAATTCCCTCGGGTGGCCAGGTAAAGGTAATCTGTCCCTTCACTAGATCCATATTTCTCAGAAACCGAAAATCCAGATACTTAAAGGTTTTCGAGTGGGATTCAGAGATTCCCCGATTTATTTGAGTTTTTTCAAGTTTCAAGCGAATATTAATCGTGAGTTTTAGCATTCTGAACACTTTTAGATCTCTTTCCAATTGAACACAACCGAAATCATCCCAAAAACTAATTTAAACTGAATAATCAACAAAACCGTCAGCTGATTGATGTAAACAAAACATCTAAAAGAGAGAGAAGGGATACCCACCAATAGTCTTTCTCTCTCCCACACTTTTGGACACACTTTCGACCGATTTGCTGAACTGCGGGTCCCCATAAAGTAAGTCAAGTCTGTTCTGTGCGGGTCCCTTCCATTTCTTTCTTTAGTTCAATGTATTCGAGCGAATAAGTCATGACGTCAGTCTTTAAGACGCTTTAAGCGGAACCTGGCGGTCTGTGGAGAGCGCCTGTGTCATAGAGTCATCTTGTCTCTGGCCTGTGTCGTCTTAAGCGGAAAGAGGTAATATAAAGAAGAAGGGAGAATATGTTGTTTATATCGAATTTGATTTGAATTCCTACTAGGGAAGAGTGCTTTTATTGCTAATAATGCAGTTTCTGCATTATCATTTAGAATAAATAAATATTTTTCAAATAATAGCCAAAGAACAGAAATTGAAAAATTCACAATTCGATTCGCTGTCTAATGACAACGACAGATGACTCAACCATCAGCGATATTCTATTTTTGCGACAACAAAATTAATGACGTCACGCTTAAAGACGCTTTAAGACATCGATTAAAGCTGCATTCACAATCAATTCACGGGCCGAAGTGCACTTCGGCACGGAAGCTTAGCAGATGGCGTTCTCCGTTACCTTTCACAATGAAATTCAAGACAAAATTTCTTGCAAGTTGCAAACTATCACTTCGGCAAGGAATTTCGTGCCGGCTATAGATGATGCTGATGCTTATGTTTTGATCAGTTACATTTTTGATTCATTTGAGTATTTGGTTCCAAGATTATTGCGAATGGTAAATTTCGTGCCGAAGTGCACTTCGGCCCGCGAATTGATTGTGAATGCAGCTTTAGACGCTTAATCGCCAAAATATGGCTTTAGTACGTCGATCGTTCTCCTTCTCTCTACTCTCCATAGTTGTAAATGATGAATGCTCAGGCATAGAGACACGGACTGAGCAATGTCAGCATGAAATTGGCTTTTTTATAGAAACAGAGATATGATCGACCGGTGTTTACTGGCCGCAATTAGCGTATGGGATGGGTGTGCCTGATACTTTTTTCTATGCGTCACTTCAAAACATAGAATGTTTATAATTAGTAAAAGCTTTCCCGATCAAAAAATATATCTGCGCAGACCAAATATTGAATTCTTAAATGAAAAAAATAACTAATACAATAATAATTGGTACTGATAACACTATATTGACAGTTTTCTATTAATTACAGCGCTACCAATAGGCTGGGTTTAAGCAGGAATTCACATCACCTGATTGACGTTATATGATGATATTTAATTATTGGTGTTCAAGGTTTTGTTCTTGCTGGTAAATATCGCAGTATACTACGAAGTTCGCTGATCAGGATCCTGAAATATAACAAGAATTTCTAATTCTGTTACCTTAAAGGTTTCTTGGACAAGTTATGATGTAAGGATGTATGAAAAATTACCAAAAACGTAAATTTTAATATTTTTATTTCTAGTATTCTAATGGCATAACGAAAGGATTGCTGAAATTTGCATGAGGAAATTTCAATACTTGGAAAACAAGTTTTATTAAAAAGGCGATATTCATGGAGGTGGTCAAAGAGTATAAGGTTTTGAAACTAGTTTGAGAATACTTAGGTATGATGTTGAAAACAATGGACATAAAAGCAATTCTTGTGGTTGCGTTTGGTTGCATGATATATTTGGCAGATGGGAATGCAGATCTCACTACACAATCTGTTACTAACAATCTGATACCATGTTCCCTACGACAATTTACATGTGAGAATAAGGAATGTATAGCAATGTCGTTTCTTTGTGATGGTGAAAAAGACTGTGTTGATGGCTCTGATGAGGATCCAGTGGTTTGCTCCAACTCTAAAAATTCCACTTGTGCAGATGATGAGTTCAAATGTGTTACCAATGGAACCTGTGTGCCAATTCATTGGCATTGTGATGGAGATAAAGACTGTAGTGATGGTAGTGATGAAGACGAGCAGGTTTGCCTAAAGAGGAGTTGTGGTCCAGATCAATTCACTTGCCGTTCGGGCTCTGGTGAATGTGTTCCTCTAATATGGATGTGTGATGGTCATAAGGATTGTAATGATGGAAGTGACGAGTGGACTTGTAATGAAACTTGTAGGTCGGATGAATTCACATGTGCCAATGGTGACTGCATACAAAAAAAATGGATATGTGATTCTGTGGATGATTGCGGGGACGGGTCTGATGAAAATGATTGTCCATTAAGAACTTGCGATCCTAAAACAGAGTTACAGTGTGATGAAAGTCATTGTATTAATTTAAAATGGAAATGTGATGGTGAGAAAGATTGTGTTGATGGCAAAGATGAGATGAATTGTACTGGCGAAAGTACATTACGTATTTGTGGTCATGATGAGTTTCAGTGCAGTGATAAAATAACCTGCATTAAGAAAAAATGGTTGTGTGATGGTAGAAAAGACTGTTTGGATGGAACAGATGAATCTTCAAAAATTTGCCCAAATATCACATGTCGCGCAGATCAGTTTCAATGTAGTGATAAGACTTGCATCAATGGTCATTTACATTGTTCAGGTCATCCAGATTGTGTAGATGGAAGTGATGAACTAGAATGTGATTTGACAGTTACCAAATGTAATCCGAAAACCCATTTTGATTGTGGTGGTGGTAGTTGTATTCCATTATCTCAAGTATGTAATAATCAGCAAGATTGCCCTAAATGGGAAGATGAACCCACAGATAAATGTGGTGTGAATGAATGCTTGATCAACAAAGGGGGATGCTCCCAGATCTGTGTAGATATGCCGATTGGCTTTCGTTGTGAATGTAAATCAGGCTATAAATTGGTTGATAACACAACTTGTCGAGATATAAATGAATGTGAGTTACCAGGAAGCTGTTCACAAATATGCATAAATGAGAATGGAAGTTTTAAATGTGATTGTGAGAAGGGCTATCTACGAGATCCAAGAAATCTTACAAAATGTAAGGCCATAGAAGGTCACGCTTCTTTATTATTTGCAAGACGAAGAGACATCCGTAAAATATCACTTGATCATCACGAAATGACTAGTATAGTAGATGACACTAATTCGGCAACAGCTTTGGATTTTGTATTTCGCACAGGAATGATTTTTTGGAGTGATGTTACTGATAAAAAGATTTATAAAGCTCCAATTGATGAAGGTAATGATCGATCAGCTGTTATTACCCAAGACATCACTACATGTGATGGTTTGGCTGTAGATTGGATATATGATCATATATATTGGACAGATACAGGAAAAAATAGTATTGAATTAGCCAATTTTGATGGAAAAATGAGAAAAGTATTGATTCACGATGAACTAGATGAACCTAGAGCAATTGCTCTGAATCCAATTGATGGTTGGATGTACTGGACAGATTGGGGTCTCAAGCCCAAGATTGAAAGAGCTGGTATGGATGGATCCCATCGTCAAACTATAGTTTCTTATGATGTTAAGTGGCCAAATGGTTTAACGTTGGATTTGATGAAGAAACGTATTTATTGGGTAGATGCAAAATTAAACATCATATCATCTTGCGATTATAATGGAAATAATAGACGAATCATTTTAAAGACTGCAGAGTATTTGAGACACCCATTTTCTATCACAACATTTGAGGATTGGGTCTATTGGACTGACTGGGATAAGGCTGCAGTATTCAAAGCTAATAAATTCACAGGTCAAGAAGTCCAGTCGGTGACGTCCTCATTGCAGGTTCAAAATCCGATGGTAATCCATGTTTATCACCCATATCGACAACCAGATGGTGAAAATCACTGCCAAGCAGTCAATGGTCACTGTTCACATTTATGCTTACCTGCTCCTCAGATCAACAAACATTCTCCTAAGATCTCATGTGCTTGTCCAGAGGGATTGAGAATGTTATCAGATAGCCTTACTTGTGTACAAGACGAAATATCTACTACTACAGATCATGAAAAAGTTACTAACAGAACGATTCAAACAAACAATTATATTCCGAAAAGTACCAATAAGACTCAAGAACACAGTGCAGTACCTGATAACTCTGGAGTTATTGCTGGAATTGTAATAGCAATCTCCTTGGTAGCTTTGACTATTCTTGGTATTATTCTTTACTGCATATACAAACATTATGCAGATAGAAATATAACGTCCATGAATTTCGATAATCCTGTTTATCGAAAAACTACAGAAGATCAATTTTCCTTAGAGAAGGGTAAATTTCAGCCAACGAGACCATATCTTAGTACAGTTGGGGAAGAAGCTCAACACCCCCTTACCAGTGCCAACACAAACGACCTTCCTTATTAGTTCATTTGTTACAAGAGTCCAAATTTTTACCAAAAAGTATTCTAGCAGTGAATTTGAAGATGAGTACATCTTCAATATCTCTCTTATATATAGCTTTTTTTGGATAAGATTTTTCTTCTATGGTTGTTGCCAAAAAACGTACTAAGTGTGTATCAATTTTTAAGGATATACTGAAGCATATATTTGTCAATGTTTAATTGTATCAGGCTCAAGTTAAGAGTTTCAGCCCAAAGAATTAACGTAGTAGTAGTTGTGATTTTTATAATTTATCTAATTTATTATTGGTAGTTGAAGTTAAAATTTATTATTTTGCAGCAATAGTTGAAAAAATTGTTTTATTATGCTTTCTCTGTGATATTTGAAAATCCAGTGCATGAATAGAACTACATTCAATTAGTCATTAAATTACATGTATTTGAAAGTTTTCAATCAAAAATGTTGTTTTCCTCGAAATATTTAGTTTTTTGGTACCCAGTGGTTATGGATAAAAGTGTTAGTCAATAATCAGGAAAATGAAAAATGAACTTATGTCTTTCTAATATTAATTAGTTTTTCAGGTTCCTACATTTCCATTGAACTTGTTATCTAGGATATTTTACTATACTAAGTTTTTATCACAAAATATAAGAAGCTCAATCATATCTAATGTGGTTAAGATTTGTTAATAAGAACTCTATGGTAACTGTGATTATTGTTTAAGTCAAATCAGTAATTTATAAACATCATTGTTGAATTTTTAGAGCCATTTAGTTGGCAATTTGTTTTCATTAAACTTATTCTGACTTTTTTACATAATCATTAGTGATACACTAGTATTATTTTAAAGTTCTTGCCTAGGTAAATGCCCTTTTCTTTTTAGTGTATATAATAATAAGTTATCCACATTTCATGTACTTTCCCAAATCATTTTATTTGTAATGTGTGCAAATACATGTAAAAAATGACTTTAAAGTTTCATATTCCTGAAAACATCAATCTGAAATTCTGCATGAATTTCATTAAAGAATATTTCATTGAGGTAGATATGTTATTCTGTTGACATTTGTGTGTGGATATTAGTTTAATAGTTAATTGATGATAATCCATAACTGAATTACGTAATTTTCGCTAACATGAGTTATTTAACCATGATACATGTTTCTCTATCCAAGGTGATGATACTTGAGATGATAGCGAAACACATGTAAAAATGAATCTCACATTTCCTTAGACGAGAAGTCTGGGTGAATATGTTTCATTTTTATGATTTTTCTTTGACAGTTTTATTTATTTAGATTTTCCGTAATTATAAGTAGTATTTAGAAGCTAATATCATTAATTTCCGATTTCTGTTTATAGGTAAGATATTTCTCGTAACATTTTGTTGGAACTTGTATAAATAAAACCTGTTTATAGAGACGGGCATCAAATTACTGTTATTAACTTCCAATGTACAAAAGAAGAGAAAACCATCTTATAAATTGGAAATTAATGCTATTAGCTTCTAAATACTACTCATAATTACGGAAAATCTAAATAAACAAAACTGTCAAAAAAAAGTCATAAAAATGAAACATGTTCACTCAGACTTCTCATCTAAGGAAGTGTGAGTTTCATTTTTACACACATAATAGTAAAAATCATGTAATTCTGTGTTTAGTTCAATTAATTTGATGTCTGTAAGCCCTCTCAATGAAAAAAATGGTTCATTTTTGAAATTGCTTTATTGAAATCAAATGAATACATGAAACAAATGAAAATCGATGCGGTGAAGTCTAAACCCCACCACATTATACACCACAAATCAACAAAATATGTCCAATGTCCATGAATGCACCAATTATTAGATTAATTAGAGAATTAAAATAAATTATTATGAAAGAAGCATTTCTAACTTTTATATTGTAAGGAGGCAATGCTTACATATTTTCAATCAGTCTTAAAGCAAGGGTAGTTCTGTCTCCTCCTCTCATAAATCTACATTGATATTCAGTGAATTTCGCGCAAAGTGACCACTTGGAGTGTCTAGAGAACGAAATGAGATTTTTTCTGAAAATTGGTAAATTATAATGAATTGCCGGGATTTATTACAAGTTTTATTACATTTTTGGATACTTCACAAAATTTTAAATACGGTTTGTTCGAACTTTTCCATGTCCAAATCACAAGATTCTGGACATAATTAATTAATTTGTCCCCAATTTGATATCAAGATACTTTTGAATTAATTATTGCGACTTCTAAAAATCTTTGAATTTAGGAATAACATTTTTAGATGGAGATTTCTGCATTTCACATAAATGTCTAATAAAATACAACACATTGTATTTGACTTTTTCGTGCTTAACAGTCACTCTTATTACATGGAGTATATTAGTCTGAATCAATTTCGAATTTCCCCAAGAAGACCACAAGTGGAATCTACAGATTATTCTCAGACGATAGACAATTTTCAACTCGAAACAATTTACAGTTGAAAGTTACCTATCCACTCAGGACATCAAATTCGAGACAATGAATGAATATCTCAAGAACCTTGAGGTTTGTGTACGGGAACTACAGGGGCTATAAAGAAAAAATTACAATAAATTAAACTTCTAATATTTATTTATTTATTCATTAACGGTACATGACCTTTTCAACAAGAAAAATATACAAAAAATAAGTGAATACAAAACAATTCAGCATATTGTGTTGGTTGTGGAGAGTATCGGATGTTCTGTATTGCTCTCTACAATTTGCAAATTTTCACCGTACATTAATCAATAAAAACGTTAAATTGATATCATTTTGTGTGTAATTTTGTTGGCGATACTCTTGTGTGTGAAAAAATACCCCGAGAAGATGCCTGCTTGCGTGATTTGCAAAAATACAATAAGCAAAAGATCACCATCCTTACAAAATGCATTAAATGTAGAGGATTTTATCATGAATGAACACAGATTACAGAGTAATCTGTAATCTGTGTTGATGAATGGCAGATGCTGCGAAGCGATAAAAAGTCAAATTCAGATGATCAATAACACGGGTCAACACCAAATTTGACTTTGACTGCAAAGCATAAAATTTCGATAGTTTAGATCCTAATCAGACGAAAAAAAAATATATGGCATGAAAAAGTTTGCTTCTGTGTTTAGGAGACTGATTCAACGATAGCATTTACAATAAAAACAAGCAGCATGTGGAGCCCATGGCTTGTCTTGATTTCAAGCAGGAAAATCAAAATATGCTTCATAGGCTTCAGAGAGACCGTGAGATGTCTTTAATTCGTATTTCACGTCACGAATTATAATAAATTGACCAAATATAAAACAAAATGCATCAGCATCGTATTTACATTTTCTTGACGATATTTGAAGTTTGTCTGGGCTAGTAAACAACACCTGATCATTGTTTATGACTCGAATGCCCTCTAGTGGCACCTTGTAAACGTAAACACCCCACTCTCATCGGACGATCTTTTTGAAATATTAAAAATTATAAAAAAAAATTAAGAACGACTATTAATACTATAACTATCACAAAAGCAAACTTTATATCAAAAAAAGTTATTTTCTTCTCGTTTTTGTGCATAATTAACCGGAAAATCCTAGTATAAAAGTTAGGACAAAGAACAAAAATTTTTTTGTAGAGTCGTGTAATACGCCGGGAGGAACATGGGTATGCTCGGAATGCCGGGGACCATCCGATGTCGCCGACGCGAAGTCGACGAGCCCTATCGCGGTACCTACCCAGGTAGCATAAGACGTACAACGGACGTACAAGAAACGTCATTGCAGACGTCTGGTTCACCTATATTATGACGTCAGAATGACGTCTTAGTGACGGGCAATTTTTTTATCGCACCCAAATGGTTTTCAAAAGGAAATGCTGAGATATTATCTAAAACTCCATATTTTCGTGCATCATCTGCAATGTGAATTAAAGCGTGTATATTATGAACAAGAAAATCCACACCATATATTTTTTTACAATGTAAAACAAAAGTTCGTAATAATCTGTGAGCTAAATCACACCCTAGTTTTTCCAAATTTCTCTGAGACAATAAAATTGATATTCCAGAATGCAACAACATAAAATGTTCATAAATCAAATACTTACAATGGCATGTGCACCTTCAGATTTTGATGTTAGGTAACCTTCAAAAGAAACAAGATCATCCAAATTCTTTAGAGAAAATGTAACTGGAAGATCATCCGGTATTACTGATTTTGCTAAGCTCTCTTTTTGATTCAATAAATTTAAAATTTTCTTGTTTTGTTGCTTTATTTCCAACAGGTTCGTCAAAAGGATTTCAAATGCTTGAAAAAATAATTCAATATTATGCTTGCCCATAAATTATAAAACAGAATCAAGTGAAAATAGAAGTAATATTGTTACTTTTTACTATTTTACATTTTTTATTTATTATTAAAATACGTAGATATAGGTAGATTTTTAAACTTTATATACCTGATTTCGAAATTGCTTCTGAACCATTAATTATTAGTTCTTTAGCTGGTCGTATGGAATCGTGAGTGAGCTCTCTCACTTTACCAATGTTGATAGCCTTTGATGAATAATTACTACTGGTGCCAGCACTAGCACTACCTGCTTCATATCGATGATCATTTGGTGCTAGAAAGAAATGAGTTAAAACCAATAATTATTCGTTATATCATAAATAATAATATATAATAATAAATACCTTCAATATTTGGCCTCAGATTGTTAAGGCTTGGCGGCCGAGGAATATTATTTTCTGAATATTCTTCATCGCTATCAAATCGAATTGGTCGAGTAACTTTTCTCTTGGATTTCAAAGTGATGGATTCACTGTCTTCACTATCTGTTTGTAAATCTGAAGTTAGTTCAGCAAGTTTTAATTCCTTCTGTGCTAACTCAAAATTGTCTGAAAGTTAAAAACATATGTTTGTAAAGGGCTTTTAAAATTTTCAAACAGTACTTAAATCAAATGGCAGTAAAATATTATATTATACATTGATAAGAGTGAGATACCTGCTACCTGATACCTGTTAGAGTTACATATATACCTGCTGTGTAATAACACTTTGAAATTGAATACAATTTCCATTTATCGGAAACTTCCTCTCCTCTTAGAACCGCTTTATTAAAGACTTTCGTGTCCTTATAAGGAGGCCAAAACACTTCCTTTTTCAATGGTGTGAGCCATTTTGAATGGACAACGGCAAGAGTGTCACCAAACTCCTCAGTGAACCCAACCACGGAAAACATCTTTTAAATTTAAATGTTTAAGATTTATTCAAACGGCGACCAAAAATTCCAATAAAACGATATACGGGATATGCGACACACAAACCAACAACGACGACAAGTATGGAGACCGCCGGCTACTTGGGACTACAAAACAAGCACATAACAACAAGCAACAAGTCGAAACTCGAAACGAGCGGGAAATGAAATTGTTGCGTGCGAACTGCGACTGCGCGACGCGTTGCACTTCGGCTTGCTTCGGCTTCAGTCGGCAAAATCGAATGGAAATATGTAATGTCCTTGTCGTACGCTTTCGATATAACAAGGACAAAATAATATCGAAATAATTAAATACTTCTGATATTTTCTAATCTATTTTTCCGCCCATACACAAGGCCCTTCAGGCCTTGTTTGTAAGCGAAAAAATTATTCAGAAAAAACGAAATTATTTTCTGGCATGAACTCTGATATAGGCATAGTAGCGAAAATTTCAAAAGAAAAAAAAAATTTATTTAGTTAGCTTTCTGTTTTAGTTTTTTTAAATTTTAATATTCGTGTAGGTATTTACATGAATAACATAATTTTGTTAAGAAAAATAATCTACTCTGTTATTCCGTCATAAAATGGCAAAATAATGACGTCGAAATGGCGTCATTCTAAAAACGTGATAGTGACGTAATGACGTTCTAAGAGACGTCATTTTATGGTCACTGACGTCTAACGTCAGAAATGACCTAAAAAGTACGTTATTTTGACGTACCTTTGCTACCTGGGTACCTGCGGTGGACGACGACACGGGAAATGATAGCGACGCTAATGAGATTGCTGGATTATCAAATTTAATTCGCTCAGTACGACACGAAGTCTACGCTGTCAGAAAGGAAGTCGGTGAGCTACATAATTCCGTCAATTTTTGCTCAGCTAAGATCTCTGTCTTTGAGAGCAAATAACTTGGCAGTTTATAAGAAATAATAAAAGTTGCCAAAAAACTAGAAGCTGAGAACGCAACCCTCAAGAGAGACTAGAGAGAGCTCGCTTTAACGCAGATCAGATTGAACAACATCGAGCAGAATGCAAGGGCTAATAATGTGGAAATTATGGATGTACCGGAATTGAAAAACGAGAATCTATGCGATGTTGTTAAGAAAATAGGAAAGTTTGTTGGATGTGAGGTCGAGTCCACTTCGATTAACTCAATTGCACGCGTTCCGACGAAGGTTGATAACAAACCCAAAAATATAGTCATGAAATTTACTTCGAAGATGAAAAGGGACGCGTTTATGACTTCGATGAAAGCTAAGCGGACCTTGCTTGGTGTGAGGGGGTTTAGCATAGTTGGAGTGTCCGACAGATTCTATATTAATGAGCATCTCACCACTGGCAACAAAATATTGTTTAAAGCGGCTAGAAATATAGCAAGAGAAAAAGGCTATAATTTCGTGTGGACACAGAACTGTGCTATACTTGCGAGGAAGACGGAGACGGCAAAAATTATCCAGGTTAGAAGTGAGTCTGATCTGAATAAATTAACATAAAGTGATTCCGCTGTCATAAACTTTTATTCGTGTCTCTATCAGAGCAATGGCTCTACACATTGTGTATCAGAATGTGAGGGGTTTGAGAACTAAATTATCTTCCATGAATTCAACAACTCAAGCATCGAGATATGATTTGATATTTGTCACCGAATCTTGGTTAAATAGAGACATTTTTAATTTTGAATTACTGAACGTAGACGACTATTCGATTTTTCGTAGAGATCGTGAATCGACGAGATCGACTAGAAAGGGCGGTGGTGGTGTCTTTGTGGCGGTACGCAATAACCTGTAATCTGTGTGCTGAGTTCAATCACAGCCGTCTTCAAGGATATCTATATATATAGATTTAAGGATATACAGGGTGTCCCAGACGCCGACGTCAAGCCGAAAAAAGCTGATAGACCAAGTCATGATAGTTATCAGAAAAATATTAAAAAAAATCTAAATTATGTATTTTAAAAATTATTGCCATATTAAAAAAAAACGAGAAAATCTACACACTGTGATGGTTTTTTAACTCCCGTTACTACAAATCTTTATTTATTTACAATTTTATTTTTATTATGTAATCTTGACTAGTGCTTCTGTAAGCTGTCGCCAAAAATTCAAAGGTAACTACGCCAGCTTGGAAGAAAATGACACTTTTTGCCCAACTAAGTATGCAAAATTAATACTTCGCCACATTTGAACTGGCTGTACTGAAAAAAAAATGTACTACGCTAGTTGGGCAAGTTACCTTAAAAGTTGGCACATTTAATAAGGATTCCAAAATATTATGACATTTGCTAGAAAATTTGCCAATTAGACTTGGACAATTTTTTTTTGTAAAAAAACCCAATTTCAAACAAAATTTTATTATTAGATTTGACTACTAGATTCTAGTTTGAGTGACACGGAGAAGTGTAAGCGAGACAGAAATCGTATTTCCAGGTAGTTCAGGGCACCGCAGGCCAATCAATGACTCATTCTTATTTGCTTCCAACCAACCAAAACCAATCCTTAACTTAAAGCAAATAAGAATGAGTCATTGATTGGCCTGCGGTGCCTTGAACTACCTGGAAATACGATTTCTGTCTCGCTTACACTTCTCCGTGTCACTCAAACTAGAATCTAGTAGTCAAATCTAGTAATACAATTTTGTTTGAAATTGGGTTTTTTTACAAAAAAAATTGTCCAAGTCTAATTGTCAAATTTTCTAGCAAATGTCATAATATTTTGGAATCCTTATTAAATGCGCCAACTTTTAAGGTAACTTGCCCAACTAGCGTAGTACATTTTTTTTTCAGTACAGCCAGTTTAAATGTGGCGAAGTATTAATTTTGCATACTTAGTTGGGCGAAAAGTGTCATTTTCTTCCAAGCTGGCGTAGTTACCTTTGAATTTTTGGCGACAACTTACAGAAGCACTAGTCAAGATTACATAATAAAAATAAAATTGTAAATAAATAAAGATTTGTAGTAACGGGAGTTAAAAAACCATCACAGTGTGTAGATTTTCTCGTTTTTTTTTAATATGGGAATAATTTTTAAAATACATAATTTAGATTTTTTTTAATATTTTTCTGATAACTATCATGACTTGGTCTATCAGCTTTTTCCGGCTTGACGTCAACGACTGGGACACCCTGTATATAGATATCTCTATAGACGGCTGTGGTTCAATAGCGATGCTGAAGATGTGTGGGTTTTTATCTGTGAGCGGCGTAAATATTTACGTGTGTTGCGAATATTTGCCACCTGCCGCCGCAGCATCTTTCGTAAATAAACTCGAAGTGAACAGAACGAGAATTGGTGATGGTTTGATGCTAGTATGCGGGGATTTTACGTCTGATCAATATTTGGACCCACTCAATGTTGAGAGTAAATTTGTTAGTTTTGTAGATGCACTGACTTTTCTTGAATTGAAGCAATTAACATTGCTGATTTTTTATGATTTTTTATTTCGTCTAGAGAGGAAGGAAAAAATAACTTAAGTAAAAATATATACACCCTGATACACCAAAATTTGCAATCCATAGGAAATTCCTTCAATAAATTGGAAATGTTTGCAGACAGTGTTGACGCTTCGTTTGTGACAGTTACGGAACATTGGAGGAGTGAAGAAGAACTACCCCATTATAGGCTACAAAATTATGAACTAATATCGGCGTTCAATCGTGTGAGTGGTGCTCATGGAGGATGTGCGATCTTCAGTAGGAAAGGTATTAATTGCAAGTTGCGAGCTGGGCTTGTCGATTCTGTCCCATATGTATTCGAGTGTAGCGCGATTGAAGCATTTTTTGACAGTTTCAAGGTTGTTATTGTTTGCATATATCGCCCATGTACTGGTAGAGCATCTGACGTTGAAATTTTCTTCGAGAATTTGCACAACATACTTGATAAACTCACAAGAGAATCGACTAAATACATAATTTCAGGTGATTTCAACATCGATGTTCTCTCACAAAATAATTTTTCTGACAAGTTTATATCTATTCTTGAAAGTTTCGGTGCTGAGTTAATGATTCATGAACCAACAAGGGTGACTTCTTCGTCTGCGACTTGCCTTGATAACATAATAACAAATATAACGGATGACACTACGGCGTGTGTGAAAAATGAATTTCTTTCTGACCATAGGTCTCAGGTATTTACTTTCTCTGCATTGTCAAAAAATACGGGTATAAGAAGAAAAATTCGGTTGATTAACGAGTCAACTATTTTAGCATTCGTGTTATCTTTATCAAGGATGGATTTCAGTTTCATTGTGAGCGATTTTTCCACTAGTGTTGATTCCTTATGGGACACATTTCATGAAGTTTATAAGAACATTTTCGATGAAGTTTTTCCGTTTAAGTTTATTCGAGAAAATAAAAGGCACAAAATTCCTATAACACCTGAAGTTCAGAAAATTAAACAGCATTTGGATGCTTTGTTCACTATATCGTCTCATAATTCTAAATATGTGAAGGAGTATAAAAGAATCAAATATTTATATGATAAGAAACTACGAGAAATGAATCAAAACTACTTCAGAACATTAATTAATAATAGTAACAATAGAAGTAAAACCACTCGGAGCATTCTCAATAGATTGACTGGAAGAGGTAATTCTGGTAAGAATATTTTCGAAAAAACTAAAGATCTTGAGAACTTGGCAAATACTTTCAGTGAATTCTTTGGGAATGCAAACCTTATACGGGATAGAGAAAAAACAAATCGTAATCAATTTGTGAATGATGTGAATAGCAATTCATTTTACATATTCCCTATTACTGAGACAGAGCTCATCAACATCGTAAGGAAAATGAAAAACACCAACTCTTGTGGGTATGATGGTATACCATAATAACAGTAATAAAAAAAACTATACATGTAATAGCGAAGCCCTTGGCTCATATTATGTACCGTTCATTTACTGAAGGAGTGTTTCCATCTGCACTCAAAATCGCCCTAATCAAACCCCTGCATAAGAAAGGGAATATACAAGACGTCAAAAATTTTCGCCCAATTAGTTTACTCAGTTCATTCGCTAAAATATTCGAAAGACTTTTGGTCGAGAGGCTTTGTTCTTTCATGTATAAGTTTAAAATATTCTCTAACAGGCAACATGGTTACCTGAAGAACAGGAGTACTACTACAGCGATGTTTGAACTTGTCACTGATATTGTTGACGCTCTGGAAAATGATGAAGTCCCTATTGGGCTTTTTCTAGATTTGTCAAAGGCATTTGACAGCGTTAATCATGAACGACACAGATTACAGACTCTACTCTGTAATCTGTGATTACAGAGTAGATGATAGGGATGTGTCGTTCACGAACGAACGAATCAAAAGACCCGGTTCGTTAGAACCAATGGTTCGTTCAGTTCTTCACCCGAAAAATGACCCGTTCGTTCAACTGGGTCGAATGAGCCAAACGGCTCCATGCGACCCACAAAATCGATATGGGATCTGGAGATCGGAAGATCTGGAATCGAAAGAATGATTCATAATTCCGTCTCGTCATTACCCAGGTACCCGAATAGTTAGACGGGTTTCAGACTGACCCAAAAGAAACAGATGGTAGTCGTAATAAAATGAACTTATATTACTTGCATTTCGCAAGTGAATCAACGGCTCTTTGTTGAAGAAAGTATGATAGATTTAGGAACTAGGACTAGTAGAAATTACAAGTTTATATTTCTGTTATTATGGCTATATTGATGAAAGTAAATTTTAAGTGATTGGTCAATTCTACAACTTTTTTTCAGATTAATTTGAGGAAAATATTTGGATTCGCAGCAATAACATAATCTTGATTTCAAAAATTTCAGTTTTTGACGAAATTAATGAGACTAGATCTCACGAATTTCGAACCTGTAAATCAATGATTGACGTCTCCATTTCAAAATTTGAATCGTCCGATATCCATTTCCTTTCGAAAGACTTTTGGTTTTTGAATTTTTTCTACACTGGGGTCAATATTTCTCTCGGTTCTCTCACGAATTTGACCTCAACTAACTATTTTCAGCCGATCAAAAATATTATGGCCCACAAAACACAGCTGTTTGCAACTAAAGAAGCATCCATATTCCATTCTATCAAAATTTAATTCAACTGAACTAAACTGAAGTGAAATTCCTAACAGAACAGTGAACTGATCGAGACAGGACTACGGATCCGAATTCGAACCATGCGCAATGTTTGGATCACAACCCAAAACCCAACTACCTAAAAGAACCAATGGGTCAATTGAACGGGTCTTTTGAACCGGGTCTTCTCAGCAATGGATCTAGATCGATCTGGTTCCTCGAAATTGAACGAACTACACATCCCTAGTAGATGATGAACGACTTCTAACCATAGACCTACTAATACATGGACAGGCCTTCACGTGGTTTTCCCGTTCACCGAATCGAGGAATACGAGGAGCTAAATGCTCATACCCGTACCGACGTTGCCACGTCTACCTCTCATTCTGAAACTGTCAACTTCGGTACTGAAACTTCAACCAGCTGTCAGATAGACGTCAAAATAAAATTGTGGAGGTGTTGTGTAGGCAAAAATAACACATAATTTGGAATATTATTTTACTTCTAGTTAAAATACGTACATTGAAATGCATTATTTTTGTTTTTAATTTGATGGTGGTGTTAATCCTAGTGATTCTTTAGCCAACAGTGTTAAATGTGCGTTATTAATGCCAGTAATGGTAATGAAAGTATTCAATATCTTGGGAAAGTCACACAGTATTTTAGCAGGAAGTGAATAATTATGCCATTTTCTCGTTGTGTTGTTGGATGTGGAGGCTGAGGAAACAGTGTTAAGTTTTTTTCCTATTCCGGAAGAAATTTCTGTATTTTAGCATAAGAAGCTTCACTTAAATTACTTGACGAGGAGACAACAAAAATGCTATTATTAAGAAAGCTGACTTATACTGGTTTACCTTTCTGGCTCCTGTTTACTTTAGCGCCCACCTTGGATGTTTGTCTTCGATTTTTTCATCAATTTCAATGAATTCGAATGTTGGCATTAAGAGAACTCGATGAGTTAATGATTTCAGTTATTTATTTATACTCATTATATTTATGCTGTTTTTCTTACTAGTTCTATTTTGTATCGATTATATTTTTATACTGTTCCTGGGCAGGAAGACCTGAGTTGTTAGCGCTTGGAAACATTGTTTCAATAAAGTTTATTACTTCTACTATCGTGTTCCTGTGTTATATATACCTATAGTGAATACACCTTTTCAATGAAACGGTGCATCTTTTCAAGAATATTTAATACAACTAAATTACACAAAACTATGTATTTACATTTTGAGAAAATATTCATTCCATCTCTTATTACCCGTACAAACGCTGTAGAAATAAAGGCCAGGAACAATGGTCTACTATGGTGATCCATATGGATCCACGGTTTCACAATCCCCATGGCAGTATTTTATTACAGGTTGGTCATCATTCCTTTATCTGCATATACATCAATTCATCTGTGCTAACCCTTTTGTGAAATACTTTCCTGGAATATTTTGTTCCAAATATTTTATAGAGTAACCTAGGTAAAAGGCCAATTAAAAAGTATTTGTAGGCTGCTACGCTCTGAATGCTTTCGTACATCCGGCTTATCTTCTGGGAATAAAATCCGCCACTTCTTGATTTGTTTTTCAAAATTTCAATAAATTAGGTATTCTGTATTCACTGAAAGAAAATTTATTGTTAATTCAGAAATCTTGATATATGATGATGATAGTTATCATATCAAAAGTTTAATATCAACTTACTTTTCATATATCTATTTATCTATTACAGATTGCCAAATAAATATTCTTAGAGTTCTAGATGAAGTTAAATACTTTATACCTTGGAACAACGAAAATATTCGTCAAGTGAGGAGTTTTACTTGTAATGACGCTTTTGCTTGCCTCCACAATTTTTGTGAGGCTAGAAGGTTGGAGGGGCCTATAACGGTCCAAATCTTTGTTTTGACCGAGAGGGTCTTTCGACCAGGTTCAGTCTTCCAAATAATGATTCTAATGTTCTTCAGTTGTTCGAGGAACGTTACAGGACCCTTATGTTGTTATATGTAGATATATCAGTTTAATTTAACGTTCCGCTCAAAACTTCTTGTTGTTAGTGTTGTTAATCATGTTGTAAGTGATTGCAACCCTGTTATTTGTGTTGCATTGGTCATCTATTCAATACAGATTTTCTGATATAACTATTACCACAATTTCACACAAAATATTAATGAAAAATGCACAGATTACAGAGTAGAATAGATCTGACACTCACGTTCTACGATGCAAAATACAGTTTATCCCGCCCTCAGCGCCCCCATGCGGCTGCCACCCAACTAACCGGGAGAAATGTCGGTATAACTGGAAACTGCAATCGCATGGCGCGAAATTTAAATTAGCCCATTCACTGGTATTTTAGACGTCGATAGTATAATATGGATTATTAGGGCGAATTTTAAGGAGAAATAAAACTTGTCATGAAAAATATACATATATTGATATACCCAGCACAGGAAAAAAAAAAATGGAAATACATAAGCTATAATTATGACAATGAATATATGAGCAGAGGTAAAATGTCAATAGGGTCACATATCTTCGTAAGACAATAATTATAATAAACAGTAATAATATTAATAAAGAATGATCACGCCTAAACAGGGAGGCAATCAATAAAATAATGAGGATAAATTCAGATGCATACCACCCGACGATATGAATATCGACAAGCTGGCTAGCTCAATTCAGATCGTAACACTTGTCGATATTCATATTGTCGGGTGGTATGCATCTGAATTTATCCTCATCAGTAATAATATTGTTCATAGGAAATGAGGTTGAAATTATTATATGTTCAGAAATCTTCAACATTATCCAAAAAGGACACAATCTTTGTTGGGAGTCGGCAGTAGAAATCAAAAACAGCATGCCAAAGCTTAGAATGCATGAATAATTCGGAAAAGAAAAAATTAGTTGCCCAAAGACCTATGTGGAATTTATATTTTCCTGCAGGAAAGATTCCAAAGTCTCTAAACAACGACTCCCTGTTTTATCTTCCTCACAGTTAGATCACCAGGAATGCACCGACATGAAATTATTAATAACTAAAGTTTTGAATGAAATAAAGTGTTCAACATTTGGGTTAGTATTCCTTACTCCATGTGCTCTAATGTACCCAAAAAAGTTTACTAAACAATCTTGATTGAAAGCCCCAGTGAGAATATATTTAAAGTGATGAAGTCGTTTTGACTTCAGAAGAGGACATCATTTTTTGGAGCAAACAAACCTAAAAAATTAGATATAAAAGTACAACATGAATTGGAAATAATCCATCAAAATTTACAATCAATAGGAAATGCCAGAGATCAACTGGAGTTGATGACAAAAGATAGGAAAAAACTGGGTGTTCTGTGCTTAACAGAGCACTGGAAAACTTATGATCAGTTAAGAAATTATGCTATACCAAATTTTAGACTAGCAACTGCATTTTGTCGAAACAAAAATGAACATGGTGGTAGTGCTATTTATGTCAAAAATGATATCAGATTTAAGGTGAGAGAGGATATAATGAGGATGTCAATTAAGATGGTAGTGGAAATATCAGCAATTGAAATTATCTTAGGTACAGAAGCATCTTTAGTATTAGCAATTTATCGGCCATCAGGTGAAGCAGACATTTTTTTCGATACACTTGAAAAAATATTAAATGTTTTGAGTGGAAACAAGAGAATTATTATAACGGGTGATTTCAACATAAACATGCTGAATCAAAATCACAGCAATACACAAATATTCAAGCAACTCTTGTACTCATATGGTGTAACTCCAACGATTATGGAACCTACAAGAATTACAGCAACTACAAAAACTTGTATCGATAACATCTTGACGAATTATACAGAATATGAAGCGGGGACATTTCCAAACCATATGTCAGATCATAATACCACCCAAACCATTACTTTAAAATGGAGAAGTACTGAAATAAGTCGGAATTACATATATAAAAGAGTTTTAAATGAGTATACACTGTCAGTCCTCAAAGAAGAACTTAAAGAAGAAAATTGGGATGGAATTTGGGAAATTCCACAAGAAAATGTCAATGAGCAATGGAACTCTTTTTTGGAAAGCTACACAGAACACTTCAAATATGCTTGTCCATTGAAAAAAATTGATAAGGCACACAATACAAAGAAACTATTGAAAATGAAACCTAATGAGGAGCAGATTAATTGTAAGAAAAAGCTTGACATACTTTATACCCTCAAGACTTTCAATCAAAGCTATAATGAGGATTACAAAAAAGTGAAAAGGGAATATGACTCTATCTTGAGAAAACAGAAATGCCAAGTATACAAAGGAAAAATACTTACTTCAGATAATAAAAGCAAAAGTCTATGGCAATGTGTGAAGGATATCAAAGGAGCGGAAAGCAGAGAGTCAATACGGTTAGAGGGAAATCCAAAACAAATAGCAACTGATTTCAATCATCATTTCTCTACAGCGGCATTAGAACTCATAAACAGAATGAGGGATGTTCCTTTCACACATAATATTGAACGTGTAACTGAAAAACTCATCTTCAGACAAATAACTGAGAATGAGGTGCTATTGGCTTGTTCCAAGTTAAAAAATAAAGATAGTTGTGGCATAGATGGTATTTCTAATAGAGTTATCAAGAGCTCCATAGACTTAATACTTCAACCACTAACATATATTATCAACAATATGCTAACCTATGGAATATTCCCACAGCAATTAAAAGAAGCAAAGGTAATACCGATTTATAAGAAAGGAGATGCTAATGAAATGTCTAATTATAGGCCGGTTAGTATATTACCATCCTTTTCGAAAATATTTGAATTGATAATTGCAGATCAACTTCTGGAATTTCTCTTGGAGAAAGATATATTAGCATCCTCACAACATGCCTATATTAAAGGAAAATCAACAAATACTGCCATTTATGATTTCATAGTAGAGATAGTGGAGGCATTTGAAGAAAAAGATCTGACCATGGGCATTTTCCTAGACCTATCAAAAGCTTTTGATAGCCTATCACATCAACATCTAGTGCATAAAATGGAACAACTTGGGGTGAGAGACAAGTCATCTGATCTGATAAATTCATATCTACAAAATAGAAAACAATACGTTTACATAGAGAAACCTGAAGGGCAAGCTTTATCAGATGCTGAAGAACTGAAACTAGGAGTACCACAAGGAAGTATTTTGGGGCCACTATTATTCATTATCTATCTCAATGATATTGAAGATTGTATCAGGAATAAGAACTTCACATCTTTGACAAATTATGCAGATGACACAAATATTCTTATCAAAGCAAAAGAATATAATGAATTGATACAGAGGACATCAGAAGTGGTGGAAAACATCAAAGAATGGTTTTTAAAAAATAAACTGCATATGAATGAAGGGAAAACTAATGCAATACTGTTCAAGTCTACACATTCAACTTTTGAGACCCCAAAGGAGGTTATGATAACATAACAGCAAGAACACAAGAACTAACTTCATTCACGAAGTTTTTAGGAATTTACGTGGATGATACACTGAGGTGGGAGGAACATATTTCAAACCTGGGAAGCAGCCTGGCCTCAGTCTGCTACTCTTTAAGTGTACTGGCGAGATATCTGGATAACTTCTCCATGAAAACCATCTATCATGCGGTATTTGAGTCAAAAGCAAGGTATGGAATCATGTTTTATGGCCATGCATCTAAATCAATGCAAATATCCATCCTCCAGAAAAGAGCACTCCGAATTATTCTCAAACTGGGATACAGAGAATCATGCAGAGGAAAATTTAGAGAAAATGGAATTTTGACTATCACAGCAATGCACATACAGGAATGTCTGATTTTTGTATTCAAAAACAAGAACCTTTTTGAATTGAACTCATCCAACATATATAACACAAGGAAAACAAATCTAAAATATCCAATTCACAGAAGAACATCTACAGAGAAAGGACCCAAATACAAATGTATAAAATATTTCAACATAATGCCAGACACAATAAAGAATGAAACTAGACCAAAGAATTATAAGAAACAAATATACAAGATGCTGCTCAACATAGAACCCTATAATGTTGAAGAATTTTTCAACGCGGCTAAAGATTGGAAGGATAATACAGCTGGATAGCAGACTCTGTGCTTTTGATTTTTCTTTTTTGACGTAATTTCATTTCAAAGTTTACTTTAGTAACATTGTAACTTTTATCTGAAATAAATATTATCTTATCTTAAATATTATCTTATCTTATCTTATTGAACAGTTTTTGAGTAAGGTAAAGGAATGCGTTCAATGTTGTCACTATATTCTTCAAAGTGGGCACCACAATGGATCTTTTCTTTCGAGGGCAATAAAATGAAATACTGTTGAAAATTTGTATCGCCTGCTCCCAAACAACATTGTGTTCTGTTTGAATACTAACCGTCTTCTTTAAGAGTTTCGCAGTGGATGTCCAAGCTCTGGATACATTCAACGAATCAAATAACTCATCCAAGAATAGTTATAACGTCAGCAGTGTCGATAGCCTCTCTGTGAAGCTGAAGCGGATGCTTGATTTCTAAAAAGGAAAATAGTAAATTTTGGTATTATTATGTTTCAAAAAATACTTACCCCATTGAGAAATGAGCTTCATCATTGACCCCACGGAGTGGCTTAATAACTGACTAGACTACACAGTTTGACTTTCATTTCCATTAACACAATTTCTAAAGGGTTTGGTTGGATTGGTTTAAGTATAAACAATTAATGTTATAATTACGTGGTTCTTTGAATCAAATATTTCTTACAAGAAAATTGATTTCCTGATAAAACTGTCGAGTTCAATAAATGGGTATTTTTAATTTACTCTCGTATAAGATCTCGTTTGTAAACAAGAATTTGCATTAAAGCATATTGACAATATTGACATTGACACTGTTGGCGTTCACAAATCCAATATGTCAGAATACAGTAATCTGTGGAGAATATGATATATATTTTCGTATGCAGTGCCACATAGCGATTGATTGCATAACTAAAAACCGTATTTGGGGTGGGGGTAAGGAAGTGTCAAGCCCCTGTGAAAAATGTAAATAATAAACGGTCTTTGCGTCTTTGATAACAAAATAAAAATAAATAAGACAAGTGAAATGAGTTGACAGGCTGTCAGAGATGAACAGTTGACAGTTTTCAAATGTTCTGTGGCTTAAAAAGTAGACGACAGACGTGGCAACGTCGGTTCGGGTATGAGCATTTAGCTCCTCGTATCGAGGAATACCCACGAGAGAGAGGGGGGTGGTAGAAAAGAGAGATAACAGCAGTCCCTGGTAGTAAACGTCAAGCTGGTTGCTGGTAGAGAATAAATCAACGTTGCCGCTTCAACCAAGTTATCGAGTAAACTCGGGAATTCTACCAGTACGCTGATCCTCCATGTTGCATTTTTGGGTGGTTGTCGGTAGATTTATAGATTTTCTATTTATTTGTAGCAATTTTTGTACTGAAATCAACTTCGAAAATGTTATCAAATCAACTATATTTTTCTCGTATTGTAACTTTCATGTGCTGATAAAATAATAGTTCAGAGATTGCTAGTGAAAACCCTAAAAAGTTTATTAAAAAAAAATACTAACTGAAATTTTTTTTTTATTTTTATTGATGTAGAAAAACTTGAGAGTTGGATAAAACAACAATATTATCTCATTCGCCAGGGTCTGATTTTATATACACTGAAATTACTCGTGGTTTGGAAAGATAAAAGGACCCTGCTTTGGGTTCTGGCTACACAGAGAAAAATTAATCGTTGAAGTGAATTTTTTTAAGCATTTCACCTTCCTTGAGCAAAAACATGTGTGGTATAGAGAAAAGGGCAATAATTTTAAGTATGTTTATTGATACTTTCACAAATAATATAAAATTTCCTGCTGAGGAAATATTTATATGATGATTAATCATTCACAATTTTTTTTCAATTATTTTGATAGGTTCTCCATCAGGTGGTTTAGTTGCTCTTCTCTGGCACTCCTGGCATTAATATTTTACTGCTCCTGTTTCTTTATCGTGTGGCTTTACAGTGTTATATTTCTGTGACACTGATCAACAGAAAATATTGAGTTTTGAGTTTGCCGATGTCACAGGGTTTACTGAATATCAACATCTCTTCTCTTTCTAATATTAAAAGTCCAGATTGGAGTTTAGTATTTTCTTCGGACATGCCTTGAAATAGAATGTGATGGTAGATATGTAACTACTTCGTTTAGAACAACATTCTTTATAATATTCAATAATATATACTATCTCGAAATTCAAGTCACCTCTACAAATTCTTGCTGTGGCCTTATGAAATATAAGAAGTAGATTAGGTATATTCCTTGTGATTGTTTGTAAATCATGTCTTATATGTACATGAAATAACAAAGAAACTCCTTTATTGGTCTATTATTTCCAAAAATAAATCTCTTTCGCTTTATTAGCATGTAGCAGTCGATTCTAAAAACCTAGTTTTCTGCTAAATTGCTTGTGAGGAGAATGAAATATCGATTGAAAACACAGTAGCTGAAGAGTAAACAATAAACATATGATTTTGACGTTTTCTACCATATGTCCATCTCTTTCTAACGTACTACTCGTGACCTCTCTCTCTCAGGGCCTGTCCATATTTTATTAGGTCTATGCTTCTAACGAAGCTCTCTTTTTGTGGTATACGCGACTGTCAATTAGAATTGTTCAGGAGCTACTTGACTGATAGAATTCAGAGAGTTTGCATTGACAACGGAGAACAAGTTTTCATGTCACGGGATAAAATTATCAATGTAGGAGTCTGTCAGGGAAGTAATCTGGGACCCTTTTCATTCCTGATTTACGTCAATGATCTTGATCTTTTGATGTTTGTTGATGATGCGAATGCTTTATTACGCAGTAAAAATATGAATTCATGTGTTGAACAAGTTCAGTCAGTTTTCAATTCGGTGCAGCTGTGGTGCACTGAGAATGAATTAACGCTCAATGTCAGTAAAACTGAGTGCGTGATTTTTAGGACGATCCAGTCAAAGAAAATCTATCCTCAGATGACAACTTTGGATCACACCTCAGTTAAATTTCTGACTTCTACAAAATTTCTTGGAGTTTCGTTAGACTGTCATCTGAGGTGGTATGATCATGTGAATCAGGTCAGCAAAAAATTAAATAAAGTGCTGTACATGATCAGAGTATTGTCTCTTAGAGTGGACGTGGAACTACTGAAGGTTGTTTACTACTCAAATTTTATTTCAGTTCTTAGGTACGGACTGGTTATATGGGGTGGAAGCAGCGAGTTGAATAGATTGTTTATATTACAAAAATACGCCTTAAGGGCAATACTAGGTTTAAAATATAGGGAATCTTGTAGAGGTTATTTCAGAGACAATTCTATGCTCACTCTTCCAGGTCTGTATATACTGGAATGTCTACTATTTGTAAAAAAACATCCTGAATATTTTGAAGATTTCTTAAATAAAAACAATACAAGGCGCACAGATCCATATCACTTTCCGAGGCATTCCTTGGCACTTACTGAAAAAAACACAAAATATATGTGCATAAGGATTTTCAATATACTTCCGAAAAAAATTGTCATATTGTCAGATCTAAAAAAATTCAGAACTGAAGTAACTAAGCTCATTGTGATGGTTGAACCATATTGAATCAAGGAATTTATGGAATATCCCTTTCAGTGATTTCTCGAATTTGTATTCTTGACGCTTTCTCTCTTCCTTTGTTTTGTACACTGATTATGAGAATAAAGTTATGTTTATGTTTATGTTTATTAAAAACTATAAAAAATAAAAATAAAAGGATTTTAGATTTATTGTTATTATGCAATAAAACAAGAATAAAGGAGTGTCACCAGATGCGATGACCACTTGTAGTAGAGGACGCTCACCATCCATGTCTTGAATTTTCATTTGACATAGGTGCTCGACATTATTTAAAAACACCAGATGTGTTTAAATATAATTTTAAGAAAGCAAATCATGATAGATTGGTTGAGGAGATTTCTTCTATTGATTGGATGAGTTATTTGTCCTCGTCGGATATAAACAAGAATGTAGATCATTTTTACGATATCTTGAATGAATTGATAATTAAATAATAATAATAATAATATAATAATAATAATAAACTTTATTACCTGACAAAAAATCAAGTATGGTGTAGGGTTCCTGCTGTATTAAGAGTTCATGAATCTCTCTGCGACATTTTTTGAATTTATCAATCTCCCTTATGCGTCTTGGCAGTGCGTTTGCGTTGTACAGTTTGATACACATATAAGTACAAGATTTTTCTATGGAAGAGAGGTTATGCTGAGGATAAATGAAGTAGTCGTTCCTTGTGTTATATGAACTGGTCTTCTCGAACTTTGTGAAGTATTGAGGCTGTTTATAAACAAATTGTAGGCATTTAAATATATAAAGGGCAGGTAAAGTAAGTATATTGTTTTTTTTGAATGCACCTCTACAGGTCTCCCCGGAGGGGGTAACCACACTCTGTGAAAAATGTACATCGATTTCGGAAATCAAGATGATTTCGGATGATTTCGGAGATTTCGGATGATTGCGAATGATTTCGGGAGATTTCGAATGATTGCGAATGATTTCGGATGATTTCGAATGATTTCGAACGACTGCGAATGATTTCGGCAAGAAATTTAGGATTAGTCCAAACGATTTGTTCTCACTTTGAATGCTTTTGGGGATGAGGAAAAATATCATATCTTTGAAAGGGAAAACATCGACAAACAGCTCAATTTATTTGGGAAGTATTAATTGCTTCTTCGAAAATATTGAAATACTGAAAAACGTTTTGAAATTTGAACATATAGATTTTCTGTGAAAAAAGTTCCTTATATTTTCCTATCCTACAAGTCCTTCAATCTTTTCAAGTTTGTAGGTGTATATTTCGTCGTCCTCTAGACAATGTATCGTAACTGACATTTACAAATTTTATAATATCATTTATATTACGAGAGTTAGGAAAAATTCAACAAAATTTAATTAGAGAAACGTAACTCAATTTTCAAATTTGTAAAGGATGGGTGGAAAAACACACTATATGATTTATATATTTATACTTCGGCGATCGATTTCGGTTTACAGTGGAACCATCATCAGGCCAGCTGAAATTATCATTGATTAGGAATGCAAATTCTGGTATTTTTTACATTTTAGAAGTATTAAAAGTGAGGTTAAGTAATAACAACAAAAGAAGGAAGAAACAGAAGCGTGCGGACATACCGTTTAGTAATTCAGCTGAAGTAACAACCATGAAAAATTCTTGTTCATAATTAAAAAGACAATTGATCCTTAATTCCAATTTGTTGGCGATATTTAATGTATTTTTTGGAGCAGGCATTCAGTCTAGAAACCAGAAAGATGTTTGAACGGAAACAGAGGTGCGAGATTACGGTAAGGAAAGGAGTGTCAAGGTTTGGCGGGTAAATTTAAATTAATTGCAGGGAGTTATCAGCTTAAAAATGTTCTTGGATGTTCGGAAATCTGATATGTCATTTAGGAGGTTCGAGTCATTCTTTTTTCTCAATATCTCGTATTGTTCTAACAGGGTTATTTTGTGGTAGTTTGTTTCTTTATGTAAAATCTCGAGGTTATCGAAATTGGTGCTGTGATCTTTTTCCTTTAGATGTTCTCCAAGAGCAGATATGGGTCTATTTTTTAAATGTTCGTTAAATCTCTTTTTCATATTTCGAGTTGTCATTCCTATGTAAAAGGATTCGCAGTCTCTGCAGGAGATTTTGTAGACACCACTCATTTCTTCTTTCTCTCTTCTCTTCTTACAGTTAATTAATAAATTTTCTAGGGTTGCATGTCTTCTGTAAGAAAGGGTGTAGTTATATTTATTGAGAGTTGAAATTAATTTAATTAATTTAATTTAATTAATTTTGGATTTAAGTCTCTATAAAAGGGTATTGATATGAAACGATCGTTTGTTGATGTATGTGGGTATATCTTATCAATAATAATCTTTCTTTTAATGGAATTAAATATTGTATCCATGTATCTGTCAGAGTATTGATTATTTTCTCCGATCTGGTAAATGGTTTTTATTTCTTTTTTATAATTTTCTGTAGACATTGGAACGTTGAGGAGTCTCCTGAATAGAAATGAGAAGGCGGCTTTCTTTGCTGAAGGTGCGTGATATGAGTCGTGAGGAATTATATTAAGTCAGTTTGAGTAGGTTTTCTGTAGATGTTATATGAGAAAATATTACCTTCTTCTAAGGATATTGTCAGGTCAAGAAAATTAATACAATTGGACACTGACTTTTCTAGAGAAAATTTGATTTTAAATTTTGAATTCATGAGGTCGAAGAATTCTGACAGCTCTTGTTCGGTGCCTGACCAGATAACAAAGATATCGTCTACGTATCTTCTCCAAAGGATAATTTTGTCAACAGCTTCTATGTTAAAAAACTAAAATACAGTTCTACTTTCTCAATTAAAAACTCTTCTGAATTGATAAAGAACATTGAGATGACAGAATTAGATCCCGATAAAAATTACATCATAGCTTCATTTGACATCGTAAATTTGTACACCAACGTTCCCGTAGACGAATCCCTCATTGTGCTTAAAGAATACTTGGAGGAATACATAAACTCCGATGATGTTTTAAACCTAGATAATACGGACGTAGAAAACATTAGTAAACTATGTGAAGTGATTACTGAACAAAATTTTTTCATTTTCGACAACACAATATACCTGATGAAAGATGGTCTACCAATGGGCCTGCCATCCAGTGGACTCATAGCTGACGCATACGTGGACAAGGCAGAAAAACAAATTATGCAACTACAAAATAGTGACAAAATTATCCTTTGGAGAAGATACGTAGACGATATCTTTGTTATCTGGTCAGGCACCGAACAAGAGCTGTCAGAATTCTTCGACCTCATGAATTCAAAATTTAAAATCAAATTTTCTCTAGAAAAGTCAGTGTCCAATTGTATTAATTTTCTTGACCTGACAATATCCTTAGAAGAAGGTAATATTTTCTCATATAACATCTACAGAAAACCTACTCAAACTGACTTAATAATTCCTCACGACTCATATCACGCACCTTCAGCAAAGAAAGCCGCCTTCTCATTTCTATTCAGGAGACTCCTCAACGTTCTAATGTCTACAGAAAATTATAAAAAAGAAATAAAAACCATTTACCAGATCGGAGAAAATAATCAATACTCTGACAGATACATGGATACAATATTTAATTCCATTAAAAGAAAGATTATTATTGATAAGATATACCCACATACATCAACAAACGATCGTTTCATATCAATACCCTTTTATAGAGACTTAAATCCAAAATTAATTAAATTAAATTAATTAAATTAATTTCAACTCTCAAGAAATATAACTACACCCTTTCTTACAGAAGACATGCAACCCTAGAAAATTTATTAATTAACTGTAAGAAGAGAAGAGAGAAAGAAGAAATGAGTGGTGTCTACAAAATCTCCTGCAGAGACTGCGAATCCTTTTACATAGGAATGACAACTCGAAATATGAAAAAGAGATTTAACGAACATTTAAAAAATAGACCCATATCTGCTCTTGGAGAACATCTAAAGGAAAAAGATCACAGCACCAATTTCGATAACCTCGAGATTTTACATAAAGAAACAAACTACCACAAAATAACCCTGTTAGAACAATACGAGATATTGAGAAAAAAGAATGACTCGAACCTCCTAAATGACATATCAGATTTCCGAACATCCAAGAACATTTTTAAGCTGATAACTCCCTGCAATTAATTTAAATTTACCCGCCAAACCTTGACACTCCTTTCCTTACCGTAATCTCGCACCTCTGTTTCCGTTCAAACATCTTTCTGGTTTCTAGACTGAATGCCTGCTCCAAAAAATACATTAAATATCGCCAACAAATTGGAATTAAGGATCAATTGTCTTTTTAATTATGAACAAGAATTTTTCATGGTTGTTACTTCAGCTGAATTACTAAACGGTATGTCCGCTTGCACGCATCTGTTTCTTCCTTCTTTTGTTGTCATTACTTAACCTCACTTTTAATACTTCTAAAATGTAAAAAATACCAGAATTTGCATTCCTAATCAATGATAATTTCAGCTGGCCTGATGATGGTTCCACTGTAAACCGAAATCGATCGCCGAAGTATAAATATATAAATCATATAGTGTGTTTTTCCACCCATCCTTTAAATACCATACACACTGATGGAAGAATTTATTAGTAAAATTTCAAATTTGTGTCAGATACGATAGATACAATCCTTCCGGATTATTTTGAAATATTTGTTTTCCTTAAATCATTCAACGGAGAGAAAATATTATATTATTATCAAAATGAGTGAACCCCTGACAAACAACTCAATTTATTCGAAAACGTAAATGTTGAAGAGGTAATAAAAAGTGAGAAGATAGTTTAATCTCTGAAATTAAATATTATGAAAATTTTGACGGCATGCAGACAGGAATTTAATTCTAAATAAAGTACCACCCAGAGCAGGATTCGAACCTACGACCCCCTGATTACTGCCTCAGTTGGGAGAGTACCTGACAGGTAATCAGGGGGTAATAGGTTCGACTCCTGCTCTGGGTGGTACTTTTTTCAGGATTAAATTCCTATCTGCATGCCGTCGAAACTTTCATAGTAATAAAAAGTATTAGAATTTGAAAATTTATGAAAAACTAAAATGGATCTTCTGTAAAAAAATACAGTGAGAAATATTACTATCTACCAAGTGCCTTTTACTCTCCATAAGTTTTATACAGGGTATTTTTCTGTTTTTACCAAAAACTTCGATCCTTCATAACTTTTGAACGATTATCATACCTCGAATGAATTTGGTAAAGATAAAACAACCTGGATTATCAGAATTTTTAATATGTTGGTTCCTAAAGGTATTAAAAAATGAATTTCCCAAAAAATGATAAGATAAGAGATAACCGTTCAAAAGTTAGACGGATTAAAGATTTTTGTGAAAACCGAAAATCAGCCTGTATAAAACGCTCGATAAAACGTATGAAGAGAAGGCCTTTTTAAATTGTGCACCTGAGTAGGAATATGTCTCGGAATATATACAGTACCTCGTGACTCACCCTCTATAAAGCATACTTTACTTTAGGTATACTTCAGTATCTTGATTAGTTTTTTTGATTTTTTAAAAGAATTCTTTAAATTAATTATGTATTCTTTCCTTAAGTGGAATGTATCCTTACTATTACAATTATTGTAAAGGTCCGGTGATGATTGCAGGATTTCGGTGATGATTTCGGGATTTCGGATGATGATTTCGGGATTTCGGATGATGATTTCGGGATTTCGGCGATGATTTCGGGATTTCGGATGATGATTTCGGGATTTCGATGATGATTTCGGGATTTCGGATGATGATTTCGGGATTTCGGACTAAAAAAGTACATCGATTTCGGAAGTGGTTACCCCCTCGGGTCTCCCTATACTTCATCTTGAATAATAATAAGGTTTATTATATATATAATTATATTTTTTACGATGAAAATTCCGTTTTTAAAAACACAAACTTTATTTTGGAAATTTACAACAATGACTAGAGGCTACTCTAGGTAATGAGACAAGCAAAGTAACTGATTGACTTCTGAATTAATTCTCCCCTTGCATCCTGAATGAATTGATATTTATAACAATGGGTTATCTTAAAAGAGATAAGGATGCAGGTGCACTATTGCGTAATATTAATATTGTATGGCTATATGTAGATTCAAATAGGAAACAAACAAAAGTCTAATTTAAGTTAATAAGGGTTAGGATTATGTAATTCCTCCCCACCTTGGATAAAGGTATCTCCCAAAGGAGTAGCTTTACAATTAAAATGATTATTAAAATATTTAAAAGCTGAAAATGCAATTATTGCTAAAATTATCAATATTAGAATTATTAAAAATGTATGATTATTATTTTGGAAGTTCCATCCTTCCAACTCTTCTAAATGTATATCAGGGATTTCTTCATCCTCTGTAGCATCGTCTTCTCTCTTGGAGTATTTGAATTTAGGTACCATCTTGGGTAAAACGATGTATTTTTCTTCACTAATAACTGCAGTTGGGGAAATTTCTTTTTGACCATTACTGACGACACAACTTGTGCGTATAATAGCGATTGGAGGAACAAAATGCCATTTTGTTTGATGAGGGCAATCTTCTTTAATTTTTGTGTTTTCCACGGAGAGGATATTTCCATCTTCTAATAACTTGAGGTTTGACGTAGGAACCATTTTTCGTCTTGTACAATTTTCGAAGTGGGTTTTCAAGATATTTTCCATACATATTGGAGGCTTGGATAATGAGTCTTGATCGCAGAGGAAATCATCTTCGACTGGATGACATTCACTTGTTGACCATTTTAATGTCTCTTCTTGTGAGAGCAAATAAGGATAGGTAAAGGGAAGGGTAAGATTGTTTTGAGGCAAATAGTAAAATTTATGTAAATCAAAACTATCTTCATAAATTGTTGGAATTGATATTAGAAATAGTAAGATCTTGTCTTTGAAAATAACTTTGGTATGACATAATTGATAGTAATCTTTTATATGATGCATTGGAATAATAGTGACATTTTTGACTAATTCTATGAATTTTGTGTACGGTAGAATAGATTCATGTAAGAGATGTAATCTGGCAAAACTAACTGCTGTTTGAATTTCATCTAATGTATTCTTTATGTCTTTGATTTCAAATGTCATGAGATGCATTTGTTGAACATCCCTCAATGCTGGCACAATTTGCAGTAATTTAAGATTATCATTCAATTTTTTAAATTTATCATTATATTTATCTTTAAGGTCATTTACAATAGTCGCGATCTGTTTTTGATTCCTCATGAGTGTCTTCTCATTTTTCTCTATGCTATTAAAATAAGTTCTATAAAGTTCTTCATCATCAGAATCTAATGTTCCAAATAGTATTTTAGAAATCTTGCCACCAATGTTAATTAATCCTCTCTTAATTCTAGTTTTTTCATTTAAAAGTTCCTCGAACGTATTAGTATTAATTTCATTAGAATGTAATAAATACTCGTAATTAGCTGTAGCTGCAAAACCCAACTGTTGATGCTTCAATGCTTCAATTCTACTTGATATTTAAAAATTATATCTTGTATCTTTTTTAAATCAATATGATAGATTAATTGCAAATTCTTTCTTGTAACATAAGCCTTTCCTAGCAAAATAGGCAAAATATTATTTTCTATTGGAATTATTTCAAAGGGAGTGATCAAAATTATCATTTCGCATAATATAAGAAGGAAGCTCGTTTTCAGGAGCATTATGTCTGAAACAAAATAAACTATTTTTTCTTTCGTTGTTTAAGAATTCTTTTATGATAAATATGCTTATTCTTTTTATCTTGAATACGATGTGAATCAATTTCTCGAGCATCTATCTTTTTAAATACCGGATCTAACTTTCTTGTAATAGGATTTTTAATATAAGTAGGATTATCATTTAATGGATGGTCTTCTTCAGCGGACCTTTTCTGATTTATGTTTTCTAAACGATTAATATTTTTATGCTTTCTTTTTTCAAATTCTTTCGAAATATCATTGAGATTTTCCACATAATTTTCAACATAATCTTGTATTTGTTCATTATGAGTTTTTTCAATGGGTAATGAATAATTTAAATCGGCTTTGACTATTTGCATTGGAGTCATTTCTAGACTCGAATGATTAGAATTATTATAACTTAATAAAGCAAGAGCTAATTTATTTTGAAAAGTAGAATTTTTATCATCAATAGTACGTAATTGCTCAATTAATGTTGAATGAAATCTTTCTACAATTGCATTTGAATTTGGATTGTAATTTGTGATATAATGAATTTCGATTTTATGTACTTTACAAAAATCTTGAACGACACTATTTTTGAATTCTAATCCGTTGTCACACGTGATTTTAGAGGGTACACCATAATGACTAAAATACATTATTAATTTATCAATTATTTCCGTTCCTGTTTTCTGAATTAGAAGATAACATTGTCCTAATCTTGAAAATGAATCTACTATGCTTAAACAATATGTTTGACCAAATCTTATGGTATCACAGTAAACATGTGTAAAGGGTTTTGATCCTATAGGGTATTGAAGTTGTATAGGAGTTCTTTCGTATTTACTCTTTTGACATATTTCGCATGAGTTAATATAATTTCGTACATCTTTATTCATATTAGGCCAATAATATTTTCGTCTTAAACTAATTAAATTTTCGCTTACACCACGATGTCTAGTTTTAGTTTCATGATATTGTTGGATTCGTAAAATTTGTTCTTCTTTATCTTCAACAAATATTTTAGAAATTTTAAATTTAATAGTTTTATAATCAAATTTATCTTGTAGGATTCTAATAAGGGATTCTTCTAACTCTTCGGATTGAAAATATATCGTGTAAGGTTTTTCAGGACGAACATATTCTTTAATGAATTTAAATAAATCATTATCAATTGAATTTATCGAAACGCGAAATCTTATTTTATCTCCAAATAACTTCGTTGCAAAGGATATGCATTTAAACATCGTTCCGTATATGGTAACTCTAAAATTGGATTTTCTACGTTACTATGGACAGTAAAATCATCATTTTCATCATTATTATCTTGATTCAAATCATCTTCAATATTATCTTCATTATTATCATCATTATTATAATTTTCATTTAAGTGAGTTCCTTCATTATTATCATTATTAATATTCTGATTGGGATTATTAGTATTTTTATCATGAGCATTCAAGAGCTCTAAACATTCATCTAATTCCTCTTCAGTAACTTGATTAATCATTGACGCTAATTCGTCTTCATCTACTTCTTCATAAGTAGCTTCTTTAATCAATTTCATAAATTCTTCATATTCAATACCATTAAAATCAATATTTTTATTATTTATTTCCTTTTTCTTTTTACTTCGAATATTATATATCATTATATTTATATTTGAATGCATAAAAATGAATTGTATCATTTTGAGAATTATAGACCATTCCAATTGGTCTAGACCACACGCAATTCGTGGTAACGCTAAATATTTCTCATTATTATTTTCACATAATTTCCGTAAATCTATTAACGCTTTAAAAACTGTTTCATACTTCGGTTTTTCATAATAAAATTCTTTCGTAATTAAATAGTAAATATTTCTATTATCTCGGTTAATAAAAGCAACTTCTCCTGTTGACTTATTTTGCGATTTTAATTCATGGATTCCTTCATATTTTTGTTTAAACGTTGAAGCAATACCTTTATTCATATGAAAATCTTTTGATACACAATGGGCTAACGCGTATTTCTTAGGGGCTTTAAATAAATTACCTTCTTTTTCTTGAACATAAAAATTTTCTTCAATTTCTTTCTTATCGTAAAGTTTCAAAAATTCTTCGTAATTCAAATGATCAGTTGAATTCAAAACAATTCTACTAAGGGCATCGGCATTATTATTTGAACCTTTCTTATATTTAATTTCATAATCATATTCTTCTAATTTAATACGCCATCGCATTAAGCGTGAATTTGGTTCCTTTAAAGAGAATAACCATGTCAAAGGTTTATGATCCGTGTATATCGTAAATTTTCTTCCGTATAGATAGGGTCTAAAATGCTTACATGACCAAACTATTGCGAGGAGTTCTTTTTCAATTGTACTATATCTCGTTTCTGCAGGGTTCAATGTTCTACTTGCATAAGCTATTGGTAGGTCATTCGGAGGATTACCTTGAGATGAAATACTTCCAATTGCAAAACCTGATGCATCGGTACTAAGCACAAAGGGCTCATTGAAATTCGGATATCGCAATATAGGGTGATTCAATAAATTTCTTTTGCATACTTCAAAGGCTTCAATATATTTCGGATCTATAACATTAATTTTTGCGTCTTTTTTCAAACATGCCGTTAATGGTTTCGTAATTTTCGCGAAATTAGGAATGAATTTTCTATAATAACCAACTAAACCAAGAAATGACTTAATTTCTTTTTGTGTTCTAGGAATAGGGAAATGCTTAACCGCTTTTAATTTATTTGGATTGGGTTTAATTCCTTCAGGGGTAATAATATGTCCTAAAAATTCAATTTCATTTTTGAAAAAATGACATTTGTCTAATTGTATTTTCAAATTATCTTTCTTTAAAGCTTCAAGAATAGTATGAATGTCAGCTAGGTGTTGTTCGGGTGTATCAGAAAATATAATAACATCATCCATGTAAATATAGCAAATTTTTCCAATATATTTTTTCAAAACGTCATTCATTAATCTTTGAAAAGATGCTGGGGCATTTTTTAAACCGAAAGGCATTCTTAGAAATTCATAGTGACCATCTTCAACAGTAAAAGCTGTTTTTTCAATTGAATCTTCATCAACTTCTATTTGATGAAATCCGGACGCTAAATCAAGTACGGTAAAATATTTTTTATTTCCTAATTTGTCCAATATGCTTTCAATTTGAGGTAGAGGATATTTATCGTCAATTGTTTTATCGTTTAATTTTCTATAATCAATTGCCATACGCCATTTTGTTTTACCTGATAAGTCTTTTTTCTTTGGAACAATAACAACTGGAAAAGACCATGGGGAAATACTCGGTCGAATAATCTTTTTATCTAACATGTCTTTAATTTGACTTTTCACTTCTTCGCGATGAATTTCAGGATATCTATAAATTTTACAATGAACTGGAACATCATCAGTCGTACGAATTTTATGTTTTACTCTGTTTGAAAAATTAAGGGGTTGACCAGGGAGTTGAAGTACTTCTTCATTTGTTTGAAGTATTTTCATTAATTGACTATTTAATTTCGGTTCTAAATGACTTAAATCGATTGGAATCTCCGTTTGATTTTGACAAACTTGTTGGTAGTAAAAAGGTATTTGACAATTATCATTAAAAATAATTTGATTTTTGAAATCTAAGTTAAGTCCATATTTATTCAAGAAATCTGCACCAATTAAACCATCATAATTTTTATGAAATTTATACAAAATAAAAGGATGAAAATCATCTGTTCTAAATTCTGAAAATAATGGTAGTAAAACTTTTTCATCAGAAGTTTGCTTTCTAAAACAAGCAGTTAATGTAGTCGATTCTTTGAAAATATTTTTAGGGAAATTATTGTATGCAAATTTTGGATCTATTAAACAAACTGAACATCCGCTATCAATTAATAATTTACATTTTGGATTTGAAAATTCAATATAAGGTAATTGATTAGAGTGATCTAATGAATTATTTAAGTCAATGGCTCTTCTTGAGGCGTTTCGTAAAAATTTTCATTACTAGGATAACGATCAGGATCTTTAGAAGTAGATTGTACATGTGTTAATTCTTCAAACGTAAAATTAGGTTTAGGATTCTCATTTACGAATCTTCTTTGAGGATTTACATCATATTGTGAAGAATAATTTGGACGTTTTTGAGGATAATTTCTACTTTGAATGGACATTCTTTCTGGAGGACTATTATTTCGATAATTAGGATTTGGTTTAAAAACATTTTGATTATTATATCGATTTCCAAATACTTGCTGATTTGTCGGATAATTATATTTTACTGGACGTTGATTGAAGTGTATCGGTTGCGAAGGAAATTGCGCATTTCTTTGATTATTTTGATTAAAATGATTAAAATTATTGAAATTATTAGCAGGACGATTATAATTATTTGCGGGGCGATTGTAATTATTTGCTGGGCGATTAAAATGTGTAAAATTCATTTTTCGATTATTTTGGTTAAAATTATTAGAATAGTTATTCTTAATTGGTTGAGGCTTATTCCGTCTGCTTCTATCGAGTAATTCATATTGTTCTAAATTAGAAATATAATCTTTTACAGCATTTACAGTATCATCAAAGCTATAATCATTATGCATAATTAAATGCGTTCTTAATTCGGAGGGTGAATTTGAAATTAACACTGTTTTGCAAATTTTTAGAATATTCGTTTTATACAGTAATTTTTCTGGATCAGTCATTGGGTCTGCATCAATTCGATAATTAATTCGTATTTTTAAAGCAATTATACGTTCTATAAAATTTAATAAATCTTCATGTGGCTTTTTATTTAAAAATTGTAACTGGTGGATTAATACGTCTAGGTTGATAAGATCTCCAAATTTAGTATAGAGAAATTGTTTGAGAAGTTCCCAATTATTAGGAATATCGGAGGTAAATACTTCAGCACGAGCTCTATCAATTAATTTCGATTTTACAACAGCAAAGCAATAATTTTTTACAATTTGGTTCTCATTAGCGAACATCATTAAATAATCTTCAGCATTTTGAATGAACGAATGCAACTCATTTTCTACACCTGAAAATTGAGGTAATAGCATGCCAAATTTTTCTGCAATAGACAAATCTATTCTTTCCGTAGCCATTTTAAATTTATTTACTTTTTTATTCTTTTTGAAGGAAAAATGCTTAATTGAAGTAATCTTGAGATTTCGTTATTTTAAATGATTATTCAATATTATAAATTTACGTTATTATCGGTTTTTTGAAAGAAACCTAGAAAAAACTATTTGAAATCGGTTTTAATAAAGAAAAACCTAGGAAAAACTTTGATAATCGGTTTTTTAGAAGAAACCTAGAAAAAACTTTGGTACCGGTTTTACGCTCAAAACTGGGAAAAAGAATGATAACTTTGGGCCAGGTTATTAGACTGGGGGAAAAAATTCAGGACTTGCTCACCACGTTGTATTCCTTAAAGTTGTCTTTTGAAGTCGTCGAAGGGCGCTACTCGATCAATCGAACTCCTACGGGGTTTCACCTTGTTCTTTGGTTGTGCTGGACAGTTGAAACTGACAATTGTGGACGCTCTGGATTCTCGGCTTCTCAGGCACAATTCCAGGTTTTCTGCTTTTCACACAAATCGGCACAATCCCATCCTCGTCGCCAATTATATTTTTTACGATGAAAATTCCGTTTTTAAAAACACAAACTTTATTTTGGAAATTTACAACAATGACTAGAGGCTACTCTAGGTAATGAGACAAGCAAAGTAACTGATTGACTTCTGAATTAATTCTCCCCTTGCATCCTGAATGAATTGATATTTATAACAATGGGTTATCTTAAAAGAGATAAGGATGCAGGTGCACTATTGCGTAATATTAATATTGTATGGCTATATGTAGATTCAAATAGGAAACAAACAAAAGTCTAATTTAAGTTAATAAGGGTTAGGATTATGTAATTATATATTATTATATTTATATACTTCTAATGGCGAATTTCTGTATTCTGAATATAGATAAAGCGTGTGGGCTATTTCCCCAGAACATAACGCCAAATGTTTTGAATTCATAAAATTGGAATTTTATTTGTCTTTTTTTTATTTCGTGATCTATGGTTTTGCATTTTTCACTTTGTTGGCAGTGAGGGCGATAAACAGAATCGCACTCCATATGGTTTACAACTGAAAATTATTCTTCCGATAAGAAGTCAGTTGAATTCACTCATCCACGGGTGACACGTTTCGTTGCGACCGCCTTTCACGCTGTTTTTTCGAAAGTTCAATTAATTTAGGAGTATTTGTACCGGAGTGATTTCCAACGGCCTAGTTATTTCTGGAGATTAAGAAGATTGGGAAATTCCCGCGCTACAACTGGCAGCTCAGAGGGCCCTCTTCCACCTTGTACAGGATACCACCAAGGTAAGTGCGCTTCTTTTGGCCCAATTATTATTCCTGCCTTGTTACTTCATTCAGTACAAACATCACCTATAGATCACGCAAAGCGGAAAAGTTCCAGAAAAACCACCTTGGCCATATACGTCCAGTTTTCTCCCCGGTCGCTCTCGAAGGAGGGTACGCTCATTCTTATTTTATATACCCTCAACTTCGCACATGGTCCTTCGGGCCGGATGAATAACTGGGTTTTTCTGGAATTTTCTTAAAATTTTGGTAATTTTCAAAAAAAAGGGGATAAAAAAAAATTTTTTTTTTCTCTTCAGTTGTCTAACTTTACAAAGTTCGCGAACTGCTTTATTGGTGCAAGTTCAAATTATATATTTCAATTATCCGAATATATTTTGGGAAAATTTTCCGCGAAGGAAAATTCAATTTTGTTGTTTTCTTGTTTTTCTTCATAAATTTCGAAGATAATCAACCAGATAAAATATATCACATCATAAAAACGCATTGTCGCACGTACGTTTTCACGCTCCATCTGGTCGCTATTCTGGTATCAAGTATTTAGGTGCTAGCCCATAGGCGCACATTCTCTATTTTTCTCACTTCATATTGGCTCACTTGTACACGCAATTAATTTTTTTCAAAAAAAATGTCCGATAAAACACGCCGTAATTCCGCCTTAAGACAGAGTTCTTTGAACGAAATAAACACCCTCAAACAGTTAGCCCTCGATGCTCAGAAGGATAAAACTTTTTTTATTAAGTTCAAGGTACGATATACTACTATCGAAGATATTAAGGATGAGTTCTTTAAGTGTCATAATGCGCTCTTGCTAGCTTTGGCAGCTGACAAAGATTATAATTTAGGAGATGAAGACGCTATTAAGGTTGCATTTTTGGAAAGTTATTATGATATCAGATCTATTTACACATCATTATTTCACCAAGATCCTTTCAACACTACAGTTAAATCTCAGTCCGACGCACCAGCTCATTCAGATACAGCTCATGTTAAATTGCCCAAAATTCAACTGAACAAATTTTCCGGTGATATTCGTGATTTTCCCAGTTTTAAAGATATGTTTGATGCTGTAGTGCATTCTAATAATAGCATTCCGCCAGTAGAAAAGTTCAATTATCTACGATCATCTCTAGAAGGTACACCTTTGGATTTGATTAAAAGACTTAACGCATCATCTATCATCAGATAATTATCAGATCGCCTACGAAACCTTGGTGAAGCGCTACACAAATCCTCGAGCGCAAGCTCGCGCACATTGGTTGGAAATAGAGAATTTTCCGAGCTTAAAATCTGAGAATCCTACACAATTACGAAAATTATTAGATACTTTCGCCATTAATTTAGAAAGTCTTAAAAACATGAACGTCGCAGATCACTGCGATTTTATTTTGACACATATGTTACTTTCGCGATTAGATCCTGACACATCCCGAGCTTTTGAAAGAGAACATGGATCAACTGCTATACCCGCATATGCCACGGTATTCCAGTTTTTAGAAGAATACTGTAACGGTTTGATCAGTTTGAATAGCACAGTGTGTGCGAGGAACTCCCCGAGTAAATCTACGCCACTTAATGATAACCGTAAAAGAAACTCCTTTATGGCGCAAACAAAAGCGCGAAGTCCTAAATGTGTTATATGTCAATTAGATCATCCAACTTATAATTGTTACAAATATTTAGAGAAATCGCCCCGAGAGCGGCACCTTCTTTGTAGAACTCATCATTTATGCTTTAGCTGTTTAAGTAATTTTCACGACCTTAAGAATTGTAAATCGTCGTCATCCTGCCGAAAATGTAATAGTAAAACTCATCACACCACTTTACATTTCGACCGCGAATGTAACACGGTCGACGCCACTGCTTCTACTTCAGAAACCGCGAGAGGCGGACGCGGTCTGTCCCCGACACGGATGATCATGTGCGCTCGAAATTTCCCGGTCTCATCGAGACCTCAAGTCTTGTTATGTACTGCACTGGTTGAAATTCAAACGGGAAAAGGACATTTCAAGCAATTTCGCGCAGTTTTGGATTCCGGTTCGGAAATTTCGATAATTTCTCAGAAATGTTTCTCCGCTCTGTACCTTCGTAGTTCATCGTGTAATACCGTGATAAACGGAATAGGTAATCAAACGCAATTAGAAAATTTAGGTAATGTTGAAATTTTTGTGAAACCGGTTGGATTAAGCGATCCAACATTTGTTATTAACGCCACAATACTTCCAAAAATATGTGAGAGACTTCCTTCACGCAAATTACTTCCGCAATCGTGGAATTATTTAGATAATTTAAAGTTGGCAGATCGCAAATATTATCATCCCGGAGATATCGACGTTCTTTTAGGTGCGGATGTGTTTTCAAGAATTTTGATGGGCGAGCGTATTCAAGGTCGAAACGGTGGTCCAGATGCACTTAACACGGTTTTCGGATATGTTTTGATGGGAAAAATTTATAACAATACTGTTTCTTCTCGCTCGGTTCATTCTTTAATTTGCCAAACACATTGTTTGAATGATCTGAATGATTCAATGAATAAAGTTTTCGATTTAGAATCGGTACCAATTGTTGAAGGGGGTTCGGAGAGGGATATTTGCGAGGATATTTTTATAAATAATTTTTATAGAACTCATGAAGGTAGATATGTTGTTCCTCTTCCGTTCAAGGAAACCTTTCCTCTGTTTCCTAATAGTCGGGATTTAGCCGTGCAACGATTCATGAGTCTTGAACGTCGTTTGTTGAGAAGTCCCCAGTTATATGAAGAGTATTGTTCTGTGATAAGGGAATACTTAACTTTGTCTCATATGGAAATTGTCGAACCTGCGGAGACTATGCATAGCTTTTATTTACCCCATCATGCCGTGTTACGACCTGATAAATCGAGTACTAAACTTAGAGTTGTATTCAACGCCTCTGCAAAGATTTCCAATGATTCGATGACCTTGAATGATTTTCTTCATGTTGGTCCAAAGCTTCAAACAGATATATCATCAATTTTGATTCGTTTTCGATTGAATAGAATTTGTTTTACCGCGGACATTAAGCAAATGTACCGACAAATTTTGGTAGCTCCCGAATTCAGAGATTATCAACGTCTTATTTTCCGCTTTTCATCCTCAAATAAGTTAATGGATTTACGAATAAATACGGTGACTTTTGGATTGAATTGTGCGCCTTACCTTGCGTTGCGGACCTTACGACAACTCGCGATAGATGAAAAGGAATCTTTTCCTTTGGCTTCGACCATCCTAGTGGAGGATACGTATATTGATGATATATGCAGCGGAGGTGATTCTTTACATGAAGCGAAGAATTTACGCGACGAACTCATCGCATTGCTGGCAAAAGGGGGTTTTGAATTACGCAAATGGGCGAGTAATGAGCCAAGATTATTGGAAGATTTAACAGAAGATTCGATCTCATTTAATCCTATGCCTTTTGAGTTACAACAAAATGCTTCCATCAAAATTTTGGGTCTTTACTGGGATTCAATTAGTGATTGTTTCTTCTATAATGTCAATCCAATTGACCGCCCTATTACTAAGCGGAATCTTCTCTCCGAGCGAGAATTTTCGATCCTTCGGGATTTCTTGCACCTGTTACATTTTTGTGTAAGTACCTAATACAAAAGTTATGGCTTTTAGGACTCGACTGGGACGAGACCCCAGATCAGGAAATTTCCAGAATTTGGCTGAAATTCAAAGAGGAATTACGTTTGTTATCCTCAGTTAAAATTCCTCGATATTTTGATTTTGACGCCGATAATGTGATTGAATTGCACGCCTTCACTGACGCCTCGGAACGCGGCTATGGTACTGCGGTTTATCTTAGAGTCATAAAAGCTGATAAAATCAACACTTTTCTTTTGTGCGCAGAATCAAAGGTAGCTTCTTGTTCAAAAAAGATTTCTATAGCTCGGATGGAACTTTGCGGAGCCGTTTTACTTACAAAAGTGGTTCGTTGGGTTCAGTCTGTTTTAGAAAATAAAGTAAAGATTCGTAGCCTTCACGCATATACTGATTCACAGATAGTTCTTGCTTGGTTAAACGCAAATCCGAATCGGTGGCAAACTTTTGTGTCCAATCGTGTTGCATACATTCAGGAAAATGTAGATTGTTCCTGTTGGAGTTACGTGAAATCTCAACATAATCCCGCAGACGCGGCATCTCGTGGACTCGATCCGTCGGAACTCTTAAATTGTGAAATTTGGTTTCGAGGCCCTGCATTTTTACAATAATCTAGTTGGGAGTCAGTTGGGATTGATTTACAAACTAATGAGGAAGAACGGAAAAATGTTTTTTTTGCGATCCAGGAATCAAATATCTTGGATAATTTGATGAATAATATATCATCTTTTTCTCGCCTTCAGCATATTATTCTGATAATATTACGCTTCATTTTCAACTGTAGGAATTAATCCCCTTCAAAAAAATGTTGGCTTTTTTACCTCATTCGAATTAAGCAACGCTTTGAAACGCACTCAGTCGGTTGCCTTTGCCTCGGAAATTTCTGATAATAAGTTTTCAAAACCTCTTCGAAAATTAAATGCTTTTTTTGACGAAGACAACATAATACGGGTAGGGGGAAGATTGACATACTCTGATCTTTCTTACGATAGGAAGCACCCTATTTTGCTTCCTAGAAAAGGACGTTTCGTCCAGTCATTAATAGAGTTTTACCATATCAAGAATATGCACGCCGGTAGACAAACAACGCAATTCTTGATATCTCAAAAGTTTTGGATTTTGGCCGCTCGTCGAGCAATAAGATCGGTGTTGTCGAGTTGTATGAAATGCTGGAAAACCAATCCCACTCCTTGGCAACCAAAAATGGGTAATCTACCATTGCCTCGTATATCGCAAGTTAAGCCGTTTTTACATTCAGGCGTTGATTATGGAGGTCCCTTTTCAATTTATATGAATAGATACAGAGGTGCCAAAACATGCAAAGCATATATCTGCCTATTTGTATGCATGGCAACTAAAGCCTTGCATTTGGAATTGGCATCTGACCTGAGCACTGACGCATTTATGGCTTGTTTGAGACGGTTTGTTTCGCGACGAGGAAGGTGCGCTCACCTTTACTCGGATCAGGGTACCAACTTCGTAGGATCTCGCAAAGAAATTCGTAACATGTTGGAAAATGTTGCGGGCGCTGACAATATCGAACATCATTTCCTACCAGGAAATGCCCCTCACCTTGGGAGGTTGTGGGAAGCGGGTATAAAATCCGTGAAAACTCATCTGAAACGGGTTATAGGCGAACAAATCCTTACATATGAGGAATTTTATACCGTCTTGGTTCAGATCGAAGCGGTTTTGAACTCGCGGCCTTTGACTCCAATGAGTTCTGACGTTAATGATCTGTCAGTTTTGACAGCAGGCCATTTTTTAACACTCGAGCCATTGCACGCTATACCGGATCAGGATGTTACTGATGTCCCTATGTCTCGTCTCAAAAGATGGCAATTAATCCAGCGATTGCAACAAGATTTCTGGCAAAGATGGAAACGCGAATATCTACATACGCGCCAACAAAGGAGTAAATGGTTAAGTGATACTGACGCACCGACTATAGGGACTTTAGTACTTATTAAAAACGATAATGCACCCCCTTTGAAGTGGGAGAGGGGACGAATCTTGCAAGTTGCAAGTCCATCCCGGTTTGGATAAAGTGATAAGAGTGGCCACTGTCAAGGTGCAGCGAGGCACCATAACCAGACCTTTAGTCAAGTTATGTCCCTTACCGGTTGAAGCTTGAAAGCGTTAGTTTCAATTAATTTTCCTTCCATTTCTTATATTTTTTTTTAAGCAAAGTTTCTGGTTGATTAACTTCACACTTTTGAGCGCTCGTTTTCTTTTTTGATTCACCATATCTGTTAAGGGATATGGGGTAGCATCGGTTTTTTATTTTTTAAGGCCACGTTTTTTGGTGTGTCTTTGTGTGGGGGGGAGTATGTTTTGAATTCATAAAATTGGAATTTTATTTGTCTTTTTTTTATTGCGTGATCTATGGTTTTGCATTTTTCACTTTGTTGGCAGTGAGGGCGATAAACAGAATCGCACTCCATATGGTTTACAACTGAAAATTATTCTTCCGATAAGAAGTCAGTTGAATTCACGTATCGACGGGTGACACGTTTCGTTGCGACCGCGAAAGTTCAATTAATTTAGGAGTATTTGGACCGGAGTGATTTCCAACGGCCTAGTTATTTCTGGAGATTAAGAAGATTGGGAAATTCCCGCGCTACAACTGGCAGCTCAGAGGGCCCTCTTCCACCTTGTACAGGATACCACCAAGGTAAGTGCGCTTCTTTTGGCCCAATTATTATTCCTGCCTTGTTACTTCATTCAGTACAAACATCACCTATAGATCACGCAAAGCGGAAAAGTTCCAGAAAAACCACCTTGGCCATATACGTCCAGTTTTCTCCCCGGTCGCTCTCGAAGGAGGGTACGCTCATTCTTATTTTATATACTCTCAACTTCGCACACCATAACTTAAAAGGGACTGGAAATTGGAAAAATATACTGCCATAGGAAATTCGACAGTAAACTCAGTACGCAGTACACGCAGTGTGTATACTACCTTGTTCAGTTCTCCCTGAAGTTCACGAATGTGTTCGGTCCACTCAAGGTGTTTGTAGATGGTTATACCAAGGAATTTGGTATGATCTTTCAGCTCAACTGGCTTACCATTGAGAGTAATCGATAAGTTTTCGGATTTTCTTAGTTTGTGAGAAAAAAGGACCAACTCGGTTTTGTTATCATTGAGGATAAGATTATGCGACAGACACCATCGCTCAATTGACTCGGATGTGGCATTTAGAAGTTCCTGTAGGGCCGCCAGAATTTTCTGGCGAAGTATGATATTGGTGTCATCCGCGTAATTAAAGAAGAAATCATACAATCGAGGAATTACTTCTGGCATATCATTTACATAAATAAGGTAAAATAATGGACCCAGGATGCTGCCCTGAATCACACCTCTTATTATTTCCGTTATGGTAGATCTATAGTCGATTCCATTTACGTTCAACTCAACATATTGAAAGCGTCCCCTCAAATAACTTTTAATTAAATCCAGCTGTCTATCTCTAATGCCATAGATTTCGAGCTTCGTTATGAGTACCTCATGAATACCCGAGTCAAAAGCCTTGGAGAAGTCAATGAAATACCCCAACAATATATCATCTCCCTCCAAACTTAAACTTTCACTGTATAAACGTATTGTACGAAATATAGCTTTTTAAAAACGCTTTTCCTGCCTTAATAAATATAACTGGCGCAGTCGACGGAGTTTCACGGAGTTTTCATTGTGAAAAACTTTAGAGTTCTACCCTCTTTTTGGTGAAACGAGAACCTACCCACAGCAGTTACAGTCAAAAATCCATCTAGGAGGAAGAAGATAATGCAGTTGTGGATAATCATAACAAGGTGGTGAGCGTATTTTTATTCGTTGATGTCAGACTCCTCTAATCCTAGTATTGATTCTGTAGCGGAAACCAATTCTGAATTAGAGACAGATTTGTTAGAATTATTTAGTAATCTTTCACTTAATAGTAATAATACAACTTTGAATATGCCTAACGCACCTGAAAACTTTGATATCAAAAATTTAAGCATCATTCCCGATTTCGATGGGAATCCGAATAAATTACATAGGTTCATTCAAGCTTCGGAAGCAATTTTGAATCACTATTTTGATGTTGAAAATCAAAATAACTTCCAAAATGTGTTGATATTGAATGGTATTTTGAATAAGCTTCACGGCGAAGCGGAAGAAGTTGTCGCAATTCATGGAGCTACCAGTAATTGGAACGACATAAAAAATTCACTTTTATTACATTTCGGTGATCAACGAGATGAGAATTGTCAATCAGGATCTAGTTAATCTGAGGCAAAACTTCGGACAATCTCCTCATGACTTCTATGAAAAAGTTATTACATTATTAAATACAATTTGTAATTATATTGATTTGAAATGTGAAGTTGGATTTAGAGCAAGTAAAAGAGATTTTTTCCAAAAACAAGCTTTAAAAACCTTTTTAGCCAGTTTAAGAGATCCTTTGGGTCCTATTATTAGGGCTATGAGGCCTAATTCTTTATCTCAAGCACTACAATTCATAATTGAAGAAGACAATATAAAACATTGCCAAAAATCTAATCAAACGGTAATCAAAAATTCCAGAAAATTCATGAATTATAGTAATCACAGAAATAATTCAAATAATTTTTCAAAATTTCGTCAAAACTTTTCCACAATGGTACCCATCGAACGACAAAATTTTGTTACGAATCAGCAATTTCCTAGCAGACCCATTACTATTCAAAGAAATATAGGTTATAAAGAGCCGAAATATTTCAGTAACGCTCAAGTTTTCGGAAAGCAGCAACAACCTGCACCTACTCCAATGAGAATATCTACTAATCATACCAAACAGAGAACTCAACCAATGAGTACCTCAACAAATAATAGATATTTTACAAACAGGCAAAATCAATCCTTTCCTCAGAAACCAAATTTTATAAGTGAAGAGCTTTTAAATACCGAGTATCATAATAATCCTCACAGCTCTAATGAAGAATTAAAAAATGACGAAATTGCTGAAGATTACGAACAAAATTTTTGGAACGTTCAATTTCAGACCCACAGCACATAATAGAATTTCATGTTTCTAATGGTAAACGCGAATTACCTTATATTGAAATTAAAAATCCCCCTCTTAAATTACTAATCGATACAGGATCAACAAAATCTTTTATTAATCCAGATTTAGCTAAAAAATATTATTCAAATTTCATATTCAAAGAACCATTCACTGCCTCAACAGTCCATCAAACCTCTCATCATCAATTTTGTGCCAATATTCCTATATTTGCTGAGTTTAATAGACATAATGAAAATTTCAAATTCTATCTATTCAAGTTTCATAATATTTATGACGGTTTAATTGGATTAGATAATCTAAAACTATTGAACGCGTCTCTTGATTTTCATAGTTCTAAGCTCAACACTCCTTTTTCAACAATGCCAATAAAATATCAAGAACCAGCAAATAAAGCTCCATTCAAAATTAAAATTGATGCGAATTCTAGAATCATTGCTAAAATTCCAATCAAACACCTATCTGGTGACGTGATAATACCGAAACAAATTATTCAATCTTGTGAAATTTCTGAGATTGTAACTTGTTCTAAAATGGCCTAGCAAACGTAGAAATTTGTAATGAAACCACTGAAGATGTTATCCTCATTTTAAATAAACCGATTGAATCAATTTCTATACAGAATAATTTCGAAATCTTTCAAATGGAAACTAATAATAATTCAGAATATATAAACGTAGAAGAATTAATTAGAACCAATCATATGAATGAAGAAGAAAAATTTCATATTTTAAAATTATGTCGAAAATATCCAGATATCTTTAAGTTAGAAAATCAACCCCTTTCTTTTTCAAATCAGATAAAACACTCTATTAAAACTAACGACGATATCCCTGTCTACACAAAATCTTATAGATATCCTTTTATTCATAAAGAGGAAGTTAAAAATCAAATAAATTCTATGTTAGAACAAGGTATTATCAGACCCAGCCAGTCACCTTGGTCATCGCCGATTTGGGTAGTACCAAAAAAAGCTGATGAATCTGGTTAACAAAAATGGAGAGTTGTCATAGATTTCCGAAAACTCAATGAGAAAACTATTGACGATAAATATCCTATACCTAATATAAATGATGTTCTTGATAAAATCGGCAAATGTCAATATTTTACAACACTAGATTTAGCTAGCGGATTTCACCAAAAAGAGATGGATCCTGCTGATATTCCTAAAACAGCTTTTAATGTAGAGAATGGCCACTACGAATTTCTACGTATGCCATTCGGATTAAAAAATGCGGGTTCTACCTTTCAAAGGGTAATGGATAATGTACTCAGAGGACTTGAAAATTGTTTAGTCTATCTAGATGTGTTGATGAACTATTCTCGTTCCTTCCAGAAATTTCAAATGGAGACCAATCTCGGTTTAAGGAACTGAATAAAACAATGTGATTTCAGAGCGACGTTTCGGCGTTATATTTCGCCTTCCTCAGGCTACAAAGAAATTAATAACGATAATTAAGTAAATGTGAACATAGTGGCATAATATAAATAAATCTAAAACTTCAGTAAAACAATACAAAAAGAGATCTAACAGATCAACAAATCACGCTACAACACAATTCTCTGTTTGGAGACTGACTAGACTGTATATTATTTGTATAAAATTTCAACCCGCAGCATCTCACCTTTAAAATCCCATATTCCTCAAAGGAAGAACTTGTCAGTGACAAAGTCATTAAATAAAAATCGAAATGATGAACAAAAAATGCTTGGAGGGCTCAACTTTGGAGTACTTGATAGATTTTCTTGGTTTCGATACATTGCACATTGGAATCTCGATTTTACTGATGGATAAGCACATTGTAAAATCTCAAACTCATCTCAGCAATGACCAAAAAAACAGTTTGAGAGCAAGAACTTGTAATATCATTCACAGCTTCCTTAACAAACTTCAACACACTGAAAGTAAAAATCTTTTGACAAAATACTTTTTACAATTGACAGCTTATACCAGACAATTTCTCAAGACTTACAAGGATAGAATATCAGTTACTAGTGCAGATAAGGGAAATAAAGTTGTGATAGTGAATAAGGACGAGTACGATGCTAAGATGGAACAGCTATTATCGGATTCATCTACATACATAAAATTAAAACATGACCCTACTAACTCAATTCAAACTAAATGCAACAACATAGTTAAAATAATGAAAACTAGGTCCTTTGTCACTGAATTGGAATCCAAGGCCCTTCACACATACAATTCTGTTGCTCCTAAATTATACGGACTTGTGAAGGTACACAAAGATAATAGACCTATTAGACCCATAGTTTCTTGTATTAACTCTCCCACACTCAAGATCTCTAAATTCGTTACAAATATTTTGGTGAAATTACGTCCATCGTTGAAATATATAGTTAAAAATTCTATCGATTTAGTTTCGAAATTAAAGGATGCCACATTACCTAACAATGATTACGTGCTGGTAAGCTTTGATGTTGTTTCCCTGTTCACAAGTATACCCACGGACAATCGTCTACGTATCATTGAGAGCCGTTGGAGTGAAATCAGCGCATTCACAGTGTTATCAATGAATCAGTTTATGGAGTTAGTCAATTTCATATTTGATAATAGTTACTGTCAATACAAGGGACATTTCTATAGAAAAAGAAAAGGATCTGCCATGGGAAATCCTGCTTCACCAATTTTTGCTGAAATAATCATGGACACACTTATATCATTTGTGTTTTCTAAGATAGATTTTCTTGTCCCCTTCATGTACATCTACGTGGATGACATTATCACTGCCCTACTCAAAGATAAGATCCAAATTATGTTAGATTTGTTCAATTCTTTTCATGAAGACTTGGAATTCACACACGAATTGGAGAACAATGGTACCATTCCTTTTTTAGATTTGTTACTCATAAAAAAGGATAATAAAATAATTTTCGATATGTACCAAAAACCAACAGCTTCTGGAAGATTACTGAATTTCAAGTCATTTCATGAGTTCAAATACAAAATATCAATAATAAAAAACATCAAAAAGAAAATCCTAACGCTCAGTCATCCCAGTTTCCACGGCAAAAATTTCGATTATTTCGCGAAAATGTTGCAAGAGAACGGTTACCCCAAACAATTGGTGAATAATATATTTTACTCTTCATCTTCTAACAATCCCAGTATTACTCCAGTCGATAACAATGATACTACACCATCGGTGAAAATTTTCAAAATTGTGTTCGTTCCGATTCTTACAAAACAACTCGTCAATGCTTTATCAAATAACAGCACACGTATTGTCTGTTATTACAAAAAGACAATGAAGTCCTTATTTTCCAGATTGAAAGATCAAATTCCCAAATTGTTACAATCCAATTTAATATATAAAGTTAATTGTAATGATTGTCAGTCATCTTACGTGGGTCAAACCAAACAATACCTTAAAAATAGAATGAAACAACACGAAAACGATTGTAAAAGTGGTAACTTTTCTACTGGTCTATCTTTCCACCATAGGGATACTGGTCACACTTTCAATTTCGGTGAACCAGAAATTTTATCAAGAGAATCTAGTTTTGAAAAGAGAATTTTTAAAGAAATGGTGTACATCAAGAGAACAATTAACAGATAGTTATGATATACCTCTTCATTGTTTCTGTTTTTCTGTTCCCGGTTTTTGTGTTGATGTTTCATATGTTGCGGCGTTGGCGTTCATTCATTCCCTTTATCCATCAGTAAAATCGAGATTCCAATGTGCAATGTATCGAAACCAAGAAAATCTATCAAGTACTCCAAAGTTGAGCCCTCCAAGCATTTTTTGTTCATCATTTCGATTTTTATTTAATGACTTTGTCACTGACAAGTTCTTCTTTTGAGGAATATGGGATTTTAAAGGTGAGATGCTGCGGGTTGAAACTTTATACAAATAATATACAGTCTAGTCAGTCTCCAAACAGAGAATTGTGTTGTAGCGTGATTTGTTGATCTGTTAGATCTCTTTTTGTATTGTTTTACTGAAGTTTTAGATTTATTTATATTATGCCACTATGTTGACATTTACTTAATTATCGTTATTAATTTCTTTGTAGCCTGAGGAAGGCGAAATATAACGCCGAAACGTCGCTCTGAAATCACATTGTTTTATTCAGTTCCTTAAACCGAGATTGACCTCCATTTGAAATGACATAATTGTCTTTTCAACATCATTACAAGAACATATTGTTAATCTTTCAAAAGTTTCCAAAAGGCTCAGAGAAGCCAATTTCAAAATTCAGTTAGATCAATCAGAATTTCTAAAAAAGGAAGTAGCTTATTTGGGGCATATTGTAACAACAGATGGAGTCAAACCAAATCCAGACAAAATTCAAGCTATCAAAAATTACCCAATACCTAAAACAACAAAAGAAATTAAAGGATTTTTAGGGTTATTAGGATATTATAGAAAATTTATCCGTGACTTCGCGAGAATTACCAAACCTTTAACAGCCTGTTTAAAAAAAGGTGCAAAAATCGAGCACACCACATCGTTTATCAACTGTTTTGAATACTGTAAAAATTTGTTAATGAACGAACCTATTCTTCAATATCCGGACTTTTCAAAAGAATTTATTATAACTACAGACGCTTGTAATTTTGCCATTGGTGCAGTTCTATCACAAGGAAAAATTGGTAACGATAAGCCGGTCGCATATGCATCAAGAACTCTCAATGATAATGAGCAAAATTACAGTAAAATTGAAAAGGAATTACTCTCTATCGTTTGGGCAACTAAATACTTTAGACCTTACATTTTTGGCAGAAAATTTAAAATCGTAACAGATCATAAACCATTACAATGGCTTATGTCACTTAAGGAGCCTAATAGTAAGCTTTTAAGATGGAGATTGAAACTCGAGGAATTTGATTTCGAAATTGTTTACAAAAAAGGTAGTTCTAACACAAATGCAGATGCTCTATCGAGAGTCGAGATTCACAACAAAGATTTTTTTGATTATATGGAGAAATTCAATAAAGAATTTTCCGAGAAAAATACGAATAACGATAACGAGTCGATGATTGTTAATTTGGAAGAAGCAGACGTTGAGGAGATATCATTCGAGAAATTTGAGAAGCTTTTTAATGCAAATGAAATATATTATTGTTCAACTGTGACCGAAAAAATTGGCAATTTATTTGATGCTCCGGAATCCTACTCCCTTGCTCATTGTGTATCTGAAGATTTTTATATGAATAAGGGTATTGCACTTGATTTCAAAGAAAAATTCGGTAAAGTTCAAGAACTCAAATCTCAGAATAAAAGAACTGGAGAAGTGGCTAAAATTTCACACAACAAAAGAAAAATTTATTACTTAATAACTAAGGAATTTTATTACCATAAACCACGATATGAAACAGTATTCGAATCACTTTCCAATCTCAAAGAATTCTGTCAAAAAGAAAATGTTAATTCCTTAGCATTACCAACAATTTCGTGTGGTTTGGATGGACTAGAATGGAGAAAAATATTCAGCATGATCAACTATATTTTTGCAAATTCCACCATAAATATTAACATTTATTACTTATCTAAAGACGATTTAATCAATTCCAAGAATATTGAAAATCAGTATGAATCGGATGGTAATACTATACATTCCAATCACGAAAATCCAATTCAAGAAGTCCCCATTTCTGAGAAAATTTTAAATATTTTTGACAATCAAATAGTTTTTGAATTTGTTTTTCATTCCCCGGCGGAGGTTAGAATAAAAAAAAAATTTTCGAGCAAACAAAGAATTTTCGTTCAAATATCTACTAACAATTTGAAAAGGGAAATTATTGACTTTTTCAAAACATACTTAAGACCTAATATTCTTTACGCTTTGTTTTTCAAAAAAGATAATTATTATAAAGAAATATGCGAAATTCTCAGACAAACATTTAAACAATCCGCTTTCAAATTATTGAAGTGCAATGAAATCTTAGAAGACGTGGAAGAAAAAGACGAGCAGGTTAGAATTGTTAAAAATATGCATGAGGGAAAAACAAACCACAGAGAAATTTCTGAAACTATTTCTAGAGTAAAGAGAACATATTATTGGCCTGGTATCCAAAATGATGTAACGGAATATATTAATAATTGCGAATTATGTCAAATTAATAAATATGATAGAGACCCTCCAAATCAAAAATTAATGCTTACATCCACGCCATGTAAACCCTTCGAAATTGTGCACATTGACACTTTTCAAGCACAAAACAAGAAATTTCTTACAATTGTCGATGCCTTTTCGAAATACGCCCAAGCATATATCCATTAATTTCTCTTACAGCTATAGAAATAGTGAGATCTCTGGTAATTTTCATGACGCATCACGGTTCACCGTCAACAGAAGTGATGGATAATGGAACAGAGTTCAAAAATAGTATTGTATCTGAATTTCTTGAACTACACCAAATTTCTCCTCATTATATCACGGTAAATAATTCACAATCCAATGGTATCATCGAAAGATTTCATTCTACTATATTAGAACATTTGAGAATTTTAAAAAGTAAAAACAATGATTCATCAAATATTGAAGACTTAATGCCCTACGCAATATTTGGATATAATAATTCTATTCATTCCTTAACGAAGCAGAAACCTATTGACATAATTAACGGCCATTTGAATAGTAAGGATCCCCTCAATATAGATGTAAACAAAGCCATTATTAATAACTATGTAGAAAACCATAAACAAAAAACTAGAGAAATTTACAAAAGACTGAATTAACTGATGGGGGAGAGGAAGCAGAACATCATAGAAAAGCAAAATCAAAATAGACATGATCCTTTAACGTATAAACCTGGTACTAGAAAAATTAAATCCAACATGAGAAATAAGCTTTCTCCTAAATTTTCGAAAGAGAGAGTACTACGTAATCGGAAAATTAAAATAGATAGTGATAAGAAAATTTTGCACAAACAAAACCTCAAAAAACCTCAAACTAAATCTAAGAAACTTTTTTATGCTAATCCTAATGATTCTGGTGACAGCACAGGATATTCAAATAATAAACCTGAAGGACAATCCGGGAGTCCTTCTAATTCTCCTAGGGAAAGCGAAAGTTAGAAGCAAATTTCACAGTTTCATACATTACTATGACCTTCAACCCATCTCCACACAGTTAGGATATTTAGAATTTCATTATAAGACAGTATCTAGTACTATTTTAAATACTTCAAGCTCCATGTTTCGTACAGAATTGGAAAATCATAAAAAGTTTTATGAATATCAATTAAGCTGATCAAAACAAAAATTGAAAAGTTTGATACCAATAGGAAGATCAAAAAGAGGAATTATTGATGGATTGGGAACCATAATAAAAAGTATTACTGGTGATTTAGATGCAAATGACGCATTACATTATGAATCGGCATTAAAAGAACTTCAAAATAATCAGAAGGATATTATGTTCAATTTAAATGCAGGTATTTCATTAACCGGTGAAGTAATCGAAAATTTCAATAAAACTATTTCTGTCCTCAGAAATAATCAAAAAACAATTGCTTCCCAACTTGAAGGAATTTCAGGAAAATTTGATCAATTAAGTGATAACTTTTATATGTACATATATTCAGATTAAAAATCTCATGGACCAAATCGGAATATCTATCAATATTATTATAGAATTAATCGATGAAATTGAAAACGCCATTAGTTTTTCCAGACTCGGAATATTGCATCATAGCATTATTAAATTTTCCGAATTATATTCAATTATCAATAAAACAAAAAATCTATATGGTTCAAGTAATCTGATATTCGTCGACGAGAGAGAATATCACAGATTTTATGAATTGATAAAAGTAGATGCATATTTTGTTGAATTCAGAATTGTTTTCGTTCTTCATTTTCCTATTGTACACCCCGAACCTTTTTCTCATTACCATTTATTTTCAATCCCAACTAAAAACAACACTATTATTATTCTCAAAAATACCTATCTGACAAGCAATGAAAAATGGTATCAATACGCCTCTTCTCCTTGTATTGATTTACACTTCCTACGGGACTTCGGAGGGAGAAGAAGAAGATCTGAAAGAGGTCGCTTCTAAAAGGAAACGAGGGAGAAAAAATGTTAAGACTGCGACTGCGAAGATGAAAAATGAAAACAAATCTCCAGATATCATTTTCAAACAACCACAATTAATTAAAGGAAAGAAATCAAATGAACCTGAACGCATGGAAATAGATGAGACGAATAGTGCACCATCAACATCTGCTACAGGAACAACTCAAAAAACAATAAACACACAACAACAAATAAATAATAACCCAACAGAAAACATAAACAAATACTTTTCTCCAAAAATGAATGAAATTAAATTCACAGAATACACCAATTTATTTTACATCATTCCTGAAAGTAATGAAATAGATAGAATTCAAATGGCGATTATTTGGAACTCCAAATTCCCGAATACAGAATATATTATTCTGAAAACTAAATTAGGATTTCTTTTGAAGTCAAATACTGATAAAATACAACTAGAAAAAGCCCTAAACGAACTAAAAGCAGAAAAAAGAATAACAAGCTACAAAGAAACTAAAAACCAAAAACAAAGAAGCGAGAGAAAAGAACCTCAACAAACCTATTCGGTAGTTATTGCATCAGTTGAAAAGAATATCAAGGACGATGAAATAAGTCAACGATTAACTTCATTAGGAATAAAACATCGGTACTGTAAAAGAATTGTATCAAGAATACACTCTTGTCCAACAGGTTATATACGAATAATTACAGGAGAAGTAAATGCGTTCGAGACACTACTTAACAATGGTCTATTTTATATGAATCGTCACTACATGGTGTTCCCCAGTCATGCACCAGAACCAACACCGATACCTTGTGCTTACTATTTGATCATACAACTGAAAATTGCAAAAGTCCACCAAAATGCTCAAAATGTCAGGGAACTCACAAAATGTCCCATTGTAGGTCAACCAATACACCAAAATGTACTGCTTGCAATGCTGAAGACCATTTAGCATGGTCCATAAAATGTCCCAACCATCCGAAGAAACCAATCGAAGGCATCCCAAACGTCAATCTTAAAACTATAAATAAAAAAACTAGAGAAATAGAGGATCTTACAAAGAAGATGAACAGAGTACACTCCCCTATAGCAATACACGATGATATAGTACATACATATTGTCGTAAACTCAACAAACCAAAAAACACCAATAGAAATGAACTCTTACTCAAGATCAAGAAGAAGTTCATAAGTCAATATAATGTAGATACAACAGTGGTGTTTACAGGGAATAGATTTTATGTGCAAATGTTTGATATGGATGATCCAGAAGAGCCCTCCCCAACTGAACCTATCAACAGCAAAAATAATAGTCAAGTTCATGTCGACAATTAAATTTTTGTACAACAACATAAACAGTTACATCCCAAAAAAACACTTGATCAATCATTTCATAGAACATAACAATATATCATGTACAATGTTTGTTGAGGCGAAAATAAAAAGTTCAGACAACACGCAATACCGAAATTGGACACAACTACAAAAGTTTGGACACCAAATACAGAACACGAGAGGTGGCAGCCTTGTACAGTGTCATCCAGGCATAAAATGTGGAAAAGCCAATGCACCAGCAGTCAACAACCCCTTGAATGAAGTAACCCATTTCTCTGTCCCATTCAAAAATGAAAAATTACATATTTTCCTTGTATACATTCATCCTGCATCAAAGATAGAAGAAAGTATTTTCATAAGAGCGTCTCTCTGCAAATATGCTATCATAATAGGAGACTTCAACGTAAACAAAGCCAAGAACCAACAGATCAACAACTTTTTGAGAAGCAAACAGTTTACCAAAGCGGAAACTCCACCAACATTTTTGAGCAACGAGAACGAAGATAGTACTCCTGATTTAATATTCTATACAAACACTATAAAACAGAATATTAAACAAATTGAATTAACCCCCGATTTGGGCTCAAATCATCTGGCAATGGTTGTGGAAGTAGACCTGACTGTGAAACCAACTGAAGAACAGAAGAAGATTATACCTAATTACAGCAAATGCAATACAGAAAAAGTAAACAAGGAAATGGAAGCTTTCATTGAAGTGAACAAAAATGAACTTATAAATGAAGAGTATATAGAAAAATTCAATAATGCTTTATCTGAAAGTATTAAAAAACACACACCCATGATCTCGAGACATCAATTCATTCACGAACTTCCTCCATATATCATTAGAATGATCAAATATAAAAGAAAAATGTACAGGGAATATCGAAAAAGTGGAGACCCTATTTTCAAAAAAAATCTGAATGAATACAACAGAAACATTCAAAAAATGATACAACAATATAAAGAACATAACTGGATAACTGTTTGTAATAAGATCAACGATTCCAAAGGTAAAATATTTTTCCAAGAAGTTAACAAACTGTCCAGATACAAACAGTCACGCCAAATTCCCACATTAGAAGATAATGTGAAAAAATATCAGACCGATAAGGAAAAATGCGAATTATTTGCAAGTCATTACCATAATGCTTTCAAACTGAATGAAGATGCCAACTTTAATAAGAATCATTTTGACAGGGTGAATGCATGGTATGATAATCACTTTAACAAGATCAGAAACACAAATAATGAGATAATTGAAATTAATGAGGAAGATTACTATGAAATTCTTCATAAATTTAAAAACACCACACCTGGAGCAGACAACATCCCATGGTCCATTGTCAAAGTCCTGAATGAGAGCATCCACAAGAAACTGATAGAAATATACGAGTTTTTATCTCTGTTTTTTTCATGTATCATACGAAGATATGTATGGTACCCCGTTGACATTTTTCCTCTGCTTACACTGAGATCTGGAACGAGAAACAGGTTTTTAGGATCTGTCTCTTGTTCCATTTCTTTACACCCGCTTCATTGTTATTTTCAGATTGTAAAAGTTTGTAACACTCTTTTTCAAAAGAATATATATAACAGCATATTCCCAAAAATTTGGAAAATAGGTACCATAATAAACATACATAAACCAAATACAGATAGTAGAAGAGTCGAAAATTACCGACCTATCACCCTGCTTCCAGTTCTAGGGAAATTTTATGAAAAATTAATAAAGAAATTGCTTGATCTACATATAAACAAATACATACCAAATTTTCAGTTCGGATTCACGGAAAAAAACTCAACAAACCACCCACTGTCAATTCTTATATCTAATGTTCAGAATGCGACGTTGGGAAAAGATAAGTCTGCTGCGTTATGCTTGGATATCAAAAAAACTTTTGACAGTATGTGGCACAGAGGACTTTTATATAAACTGAATGAAACTAATTGCCCAAACTACCTAATTAAGCTATGTCAGCAATTTCTAGAAAACAGAAAACTAACAGTTAAAGTAAATAATGCTGTTTCTATCACTTCAGTCCAGAGCAGGGCACGGCTCAAGGATCTCCACTATCAACATCAATATATAAATTTTACTGTTATGATATGTCCATCAACCTATCTAGGAAACAATATGTACTACAATTTGCTGACGACACAGCACTGATAGTACATGAAAAATCATTGCAAAGTTGCATACAAAGCCTGCAAGAACAAGTAAATACCGTCACACTATGGTTCCACAAATGGAGGTTGAAACCAAATCCAAAAAATTCTCAGTTTATCATCTTTGATCACATAATCAACCCAAATTCACCATCTATTAATATCAATGGAGTTCATAAGACCTTCGCCGACTATAAAATATTTGGGTGTTCAAATTGACAATAGATACAATTTTAATGCCCACACAAAGATGATAAAGAAAAAGACTATCTCCAGAGCCACATATTTTGCTAAATTGACATATAAGAAACAAGGAATCAACATCTACAATGCAGCAAAAATATATAAGACCATTTGTAGGACATTGATTGAATATGCACACCCAATATACGCAAACTGCAAATCCAGAGCTGAAGGAATTGTTCGTCGTGGAATTCTCATCCCCTGCAGAAAACAACATGGTGATGAAGGAAGAGCAGAAAAGGCAAAAATACAAAGATCTTGTTTTCGAGCTTGGAACTACGTACCCGGGTCATAAAGTTAGGATGGTTGTACTGATCATAGGATGTCTCGGAGGAATGAGAGCCAACTACGTGGAAGAATTGAAGATTATTCCGGCCTGCAGATCTTGGGCCGAGATACTAGCGCACAGAATGCAGAAGGCGGTGTTGCTTGGGTCACTGCATATCATCAGATCCCATGAACTCTAGATGCCACTTGCAGCTCATCTCTTTTGTTAAGGGACGCTGCAAGGGCCGGACGAAGAACTTCTCCGTCGAAAGTGTGAGGGGTTTTTAGTGAGTAGCCAAACAAGATCTCGGAGTCTCACACTACCTAGAGTGCGGACCCTCTGGGTGCCCATAAAGGGTTTTCCCCTCACACGAAGGAAAAAAAAAAAAAAAAAAAAAAAAAAAAAAATAATTTATTGATCCTGTTCGACATTCAATGTATAGGACAAGTCAGCTTTACATCAAGTTTGTTAACTACACAATAATGGAATCACATAAATACTCATTGATACTGTAATAAGCCTTTTTTATCAAAAAATTCCTCACCGTCGTTCTGAACCCTCGTCCACCCATTGCCCGTACCTTGAATGGCAAATGATTGTAAAGTTTAATTCCACTATATAGGATAGATGATTGGAATTTTGTGGTTCTGTGCAATGGAATAGAAAAGGTCTCAGTATTTCTGGTGGAGTAGCTATGAAAACTTGAAAGTCTGTCGAATCTGCTTTGATTACTTTTGACGTACATTAGGGCATTGAAGATATATATACAAGGTGCAGTAAGTATATTCTGGGCAACAAACACAGGCCGGCAAGATGTACGAGGATGAAGGCCAAAAATCAAACGTATTATGCGTTTTTGAGAAAGTAAAATTCTATCAAAATCAATTGAGTTACCCCAAACAAGTATGCAATAGGACATATGACTATAGACTAAGCTATAATATACACTAATTACTGATTGTTGAGGAAGAGTATCTTTTATACGGCTGATAGCATAGTAAGCAGTGCTCATCTTTTTACAAATTTGATCTACATGATGACACCACCTCAACCTGTCATCCACGAACACTCCCAAGAATTTAACAATTTTCTTTGATTTCAAGGTCTCATTCCCATGGTATAAGTCAAATGAGCATACAGTAGAGTTACGTAATGTGAAGAGAAGACTCTCAGTCTTATCGATGTTTATGATTAAGGCATTCATTCTGCACCAGTTCTCAAACTGTCCTATAAGAGATTCACATACACTCTTGAGTTCATCAATCGTCTGTGCGGACACAGCAATAGATAAATCGTCAACAAAAATGACTAAACGAACTAGAGTCAGGACCAGATGTTTGGGTAGGTCATTGACAAAAAGAAGGAAGAGTAGCGGCCCTAATATTGAGCCCTGAGGAACACCTAGCTCATTTATGCGACTAGACGACCAACAGCCACCCACCTTCACTGACATAACACGATTCGTTATGAAACTGGATAACCAGTCGAGGAAGACTCCCCGGAAACCAAGGTGATAAAGTTTATTCAATATGAACTTGAATGTAATGCAGTCAAAGGCACGGGAGAGGTCGAAAAAAAGACCCGCCACATAAAGACCCCTATCCAAGGACTCATAGACATATTCAAAGAAGTCAATCGCAGCGCTCTGAGTAGATCTCTGTGTTCTGAAGCCATGTTGACAACTAGTTAATAGGTTGAATTTATTAAGAAAATTGGTCATGCGATTTAGGACTATTCTTTCAATAACTTTGGAGAGAACACTAAGAATAGAGATAGGTCTATAATTTGAGACATCCTCCACATCATTTCTCTTATGCACTGGAATAATTGTCGCAAACTTCAGCTTCTCAGGGAAGATACCAGTAGAAATTGAGAGATTTATTATGTGAGAAAAAGGTTCAGCAATGAACTCAGATATTGAGTTTAAGATCTTGACAGAGATGTAGTCGGCACCGACTTTTTTTTTATTTTTCAATGACTTAATTGTGTCAATTACTTCTTTTTTATCAACTGGATGAAAGAAAAACGAATCATCATGCAGGGATGAAGTTGTACACATGAGAGACAAGAAACGGCCGTATTTAGCCTCAAGGCACTTTTGTGCTATGGATGAGAAATAATCAGCAAATGTCTCAGCCACAAGAACACCATCAGACACCAGTACGCCATCGACGTTCAAATTAGTAACATGATCCCGAGCGCTGAGCTTCCTGCCGGTCTCCTGATTGACAATGTTCCAGACTGCTCTGCTCTGGTTGTCGGATGAGCATATGAGTTTTGTATGATATGCAAGTTTAGAATTTTGAAGTAGCATATTATATTGTTTTTTCGCGTTCTTGTACATATCAAACGTTTGTTGGGTTTTGATATTCATATGGAGCCAATATAAATTCTTCAAGCTCTCACTAGCCATTTTTACCTCCAAAGTTACCCATCCTAATTTTGAAGAGCTTGAAATGCTGCAGGTCTATGTCTCCAGCCCCCCCAAATTTGAATATTTCACTTTTTTTGACGCTAAAGTTTTGTACTAGTTTTGTACCGAAATGTACCGTTGAAAAAAAGTTTTGTACCCCTAATTAAAGTGACGAAAATACGGTTTTCAGTTTGGGGGGGCCGTAGACATGCTCACCCCCCACTTTTGAAATAGCAATTTTTTTGTATTTCAAAGTTTTGTACTAGTTTTGTACCGAAATGTACCGTCAAGAAAAAGTTTTGTACCCCAAGATTAAGGGGTCTTAGGAGGGTTTGAAATTGGGGGGGCTGGAGACATGTTTTCGAAATAATGAGATTTCTGTTTTCGAAACAAGCTAAAACATGAGTATTAGTTTTGTACCGAAATGTACCGTTGAGAAAAAGTTCTGTACCCTAATTAAAATGAAGAAAATACAGTTTTCTGTTTGGGGGTACTGTAGACATGCTCAACCCTCACTTTTGAAAATGCAATTTTTATTTATTTCAAACTTTTGTACTAGTTTTGTACCGAAATGTACTCTGTCAAGAAAAAGTTTTGTACCCTAAGATTGAGGAGTCTTAGGAGGGTTTGAAATTGGGGGGCCAATGACATGTTTTCGAAATATTGAGATTTCGGTTTTCGAAACAAGGTGAAACATGAGTACTAGTTTTGTACCGAAATGTACTGTTGGGAAAAAGTTTTGTACCCTAATTTAAATGAAGAAAATACATTTTTCTGTTTGGGGTACTGTAGAAATGCTCAACCCTCACTTTTGAAAATGCAATTTTTTTTTAATTTCAAAGTTTTGTACTAGTTTTGTACCGAAATCTACTGTCAAGAAAAAATTTTGTACCCTAAGATTGAGGAGTCTTCTTAGGAGTGTTTGAAATTAGGAGGGCCAAAGACATGTTTTCGAAATATTGAAATTTCGGTTTCCGAAACCAGGTGGAACATGTGCACTAGTTTCATACCGAAATTTACCATTGCAAGAAAAGTGACGTTTTTGTGACGGTACATTTCGGTTCGAAACTAGTACACATGTTTTAGCTTGTTTCGAAAACTGAAATCTCATTATTACGAAAACATGTCCCCAGCCCCCCAATTTCAAACCCTTCAAAGTCCCCTTAATCTTAGGGTACGAAAACTTTTTCTTGACGGTACACTGCGGTACAAAACTAGTACAAAACTTTGAAATAAAAAAAAGTTGCATTTTCAAAAGTGAGGGTTGAGCATGTCTACAGTACCCCCAAACAGAAAACTGTATTTTCTTCATTTTAATTAGGGTACAAAACTTTTTCTCAACTTTACATTTCGATACAAAACTAGTACTCATGTTTTAGCTTGTTTCGAAAACAGAAATCCCATTATTTCGAAAACATGTCTCCAGCCCCCCCAATTTCGAACCCTCCTAAGACCCCTTAATCTTGGGGTACAAAACTTTTTCTTGACGGTACATTTCGGTACAAAACTGGTACAAAAGTTTGAAATAAATAAAAATTGCATTTTCAAAAGTGAGGGTTGAGCATGTCTACAGTACCCCCAAACAGAAAACTGTATTTTCTTCATTTTAATTAGGGTACAAAACTTTTTCTCAACGGTACATTTCGGTACAAAACTAATACTCATGTTTTAGCTTGTTTCGAAAACAGAAATCTCATTATTTCGAAAACATGTCTCCAGCCCCCCCAATTTCAAACCCTCCTAAGACCCCTTAATCTTGGGGTACAAAACTTTTTCTTGACGGTACATTTCGGTACAAAACTAGTACAAAACTTTGAAATACAAAAAAATTGCAATTTCAAAAGTGGGGGGTGAACATGTCTACGGCCCCCCCAAACTGAAAACCGTATTTTCGTCACTTTAATTAGGGGTACAAAACTTTTTTTCAACGGTACATTTCGGTACAAAACTAGTACAAAACTTTAGCGTCAAAAAAAGTGAAATATTCAAATTTGGGGGGGCTGGAGACATGGACGTAAATGCTGCGGTATCTTAACGGACAAGCTGTGTCTAAACAGTACTTAATAATATCGATGAAACAATTATAAGTCAAATTTACATCACTATATAATTAACCAGAGTCAAAACATGCGTTAGACACTAATAAACTGAATTCACACAAGTTATGTGATGAAATGTTTCTACATAATTTGTTGATTATTGTATTGGATTTCGGTAAGCCAGACATATCTGAAAATCTGCCCTCAAATAATAATGCCTTATGATCGCCAATGTGGGTAACAAAAACTTTTGTATCACAAAAACTAAGGTCATAATTTGTAAGTATATAATCAACTTTTGTTGACGAAAGATGACCATTTCTATTAACGAATACTCTGGTTGGTTCAAGATTGGTAACATTCAGATTGTAACAATCCAATAATTCCAAGAGGAGCAGTTTGAGTCTGCAACCATTATCGAGAAAGTCAATATTCAAATCTCCACAGAGAAATATGTAGTCGACCAATTTTAAGCAGTGTTGTAAAACATAGGAAATTTTATCCAAGAAGACGTGAATACTTCCTGAGGGAGGTCTATAGACACTGATTAGACCCACCTTAATACCTCCAAGAACACACTTCACTGCACATAACTCACATTCCATTTCATCCGAAAAATCAGAAACTCGCAAATCACTTATATGTAGTCCAATCCTGGCATATATCGCTGATCCACCATGCTGTCTAGCAGGTCTGTAGAACGATGAAACCAATTTATAGCCTGGAATGACCATAGATGAGATACTGTTGATACCACACCAATGTTCAGCAATACTGACGATATCAGGTAATTTTTCGTCACATAATAGCGCTAGTCTGTTAATTTTATTCGACAAAGATTGAACATTCAGTTGTAAAATCTTCAACCCATGATCTCTTTTCACTATTGACTGATCCTGTATCCAGTGGCGGCTCGTGATCTATTTCACTAGGGGGCTACTTTTAGAATAATAATAAAAATATGAAATTTTAAAACCAGTTTTCCGCAAAATTTTATGCAATTTATAATTCTTTTTGAAACATACCTGTTCTTATCTACTTGCTCGTTGTGCTTAATAATATTATTCCGGTATTCTAATTGAGCAGTCGTAACCAGAAAAGCTAATTCTGTCGAACAATTTACATGCTTGGCAGATAGCTCATGCTTCTTAATTTTTTCATTAAGGTGCTTCAAATCTCTAAATCCTGCCCTTGCCCATACGTTATCAATTTTTATACACTTGTCTTGAGAAGTTTTTGGAGTTTTATCTGCCTGGGTTGAATTTAAATCGGGAGTCGGTCTACCCAGCAGTTGAATACGGCTTTTTTCCGCCAGCGAAAGCCTCGCGAAATCAGTTTTTAAAATATTTTGAACACTATTATCCGCCGTGATTTGAAAACGTAAACAAATACGAACGCACGCTAAGATGTCTATACGCTAGCCGGCAGCGGCTAGAATGAAGCGGATAGGGGCGACTTTTATCGTAGCCCTTTTACTCCTTAAAACGACCGACACGAAGAGTTGCGGATGGAGCCGAATGACTGTCCGAATGCAAGAATTCGGGGCTACACGATTCATCGCCCATGCAGGGACGAACTGCTAGATTATGATTGAAATAAACAAAACTGCAGGAGTCGCATGAAAGTTTTACATTAATAAATTATATAAATAACCGTGGAAAGTAATATTTTCATTGAAAATCGTATGGGAAGGTAAATAGCATAAAAGGGTTGATTTCTTGTGATTTCTTGTATGGGGGGCTGTAGCCCTATAGCCCTCACAGACCAGCCGCCACTGCCTGTATCAACTGTTTTGGTATGTTTTCTTGCGTTGGTAAAAATTATGAACAGTGCATCCCTTTGGCCAATTTGAGTCTATTTTTATTTTATCATATTCATCATGCGGGATGAGAACTTTGAAAGAAGTATAACTTTCTGGATAGCGGGACTTGAGTGCTTCACACCTCACATCAGTGAAATTACTTTGAAGAAACTCTTTGAGGTCTGTCACACTAGTGGAGGGTTTTAAATTAGTAACATGTAGGGCCTTGTATTTCACGATTCCTTCAACAGCAGCCGATCCAGTAAAATTCCCAACAACTAGGGGTTTACGTGGACTTCTTTTACGGTTTTTATTTGAAACAGTTTTCCATTCAGTAGCCAAATTAATTGAATTTTCATTAGCTAATTTACCATTTCCAACACTAGGCTTTGTAGCTGAGATTTCTGAATTATCTAACAAGCAAGGGGTTATGTTATTCTCGATCGCTTGTTTATTTGTAACACTGCCGAATGTACGGGGAACTGTAACTGTGAGATCATCGGTTTGTTCAGTAACATGAACAATTGGAGCACTAGTTGCAGCAGGCAGTTGCAGTCTCTTCATGTGAGATTTATTTCCACCTGATTGAACTGTATCGGCGATCTTCTCTGGTTTGTTTACTTTTTTTTTGAGCTCATTATCTTTAGTTGGAAATATAACAAATAAACAAACGTTAAATCAAAATTTTGTCCATATCTTCTTCCACTCCACAACGCATGCATTCCGACTCAAATTTCTTCAACCATAAAGACACGGAAACATTCTTCCCATCAAAATTATTCAGCACAAAATTGTCCTTTATCTTCTTGACATCCTTTTTATTCTCCTTGGTCTTGCCTGAGGACAGTTCTGTTGTATTTCGTGATTCTGCTAGTTCTCCTCCAAATTCTGTTTTCACGTATGCAGGTGAATAAGTCATTTGTAAATACTCATCCCTAAACATCACATCTTCTTCGGCATCAAAATATATTCCTTTCAATTCCGGAGTCAATGAAATAACACACGTACGAAATGAACCTCTTGTTTTCATGGATTTCAAGATATTTTTCACCTTCGGTAGAGCAAAAAGTTCATGATGGTCATGTGGATTCTGTTTGTCTTCTGGAATCTCATAATATGTTTCCGTTCCTGTAGTCTGAATCCATTTGAACTTGAATATATTTTTCTTCGCTTTAGTATTTGATGTTTCAAAAGCTATGCAAATTTTCATGGATGTGGTCATTATAGCTCGAAATCCCAGTGCAGTCCTTCGAATATCAACCAGATAGCTTAAGTTTTTGATTTATAAGAATGGAAATCAATTCAATTTCTCACTTCAAGAAATAGACGATTTGATGTCTTCAATCTGAAAGATTTATTATCTTTAGTTGGAAATATAACAAATAAACTCTGATAACTCTTAAGAATAACTTACTAACCTGAAAGAAATCAAAAACAATGCTATTCCTTTAGGTTTTCAATGAACAGTATTTGAAATATGAATTGACATGAATTAATAATTGACAAATCAAGGCATTCTCTAAGTTGAAATTAAATAAAACATAGAAAGGAAAATAGAAAGTTGTCTTTTAAAGAAAATGACACTGTTCATTTTTACATATATATTGTCAAGAAGAAATATTTGGATAGTGTATATAGCTAGCTGTAAAATGTACAATAAAAATTTCTAAAAGGGAATATTGGAATAGTTAAAAATTTTAAATGTAAATATTGTAATTTTCTACTTTGATAATTTTAAGCTTACTCTCTTAAGAAAAGGGATGTTAGATAAGGAATTTCAACATATGCGCATAATGAATATTGAATATGTACACTGAAGCCAGTATGTTCTTGGGAATAAACCAGTACGCATCTAATAGTCATTTAATAAAATAATAATTCGTCAAGTCTCATATAATTAAGTCCTCAATACCAAGAAACGATATTTATTACATTTGCATGTTGCATGTTGCACGCCGTATTCTTTCTGTGTCTGTGGCCGGCTTAAGGATTATTTGTGATTTACAGTTTATTGTTCTTTGTAAAAACAAATCTGTTAATATTTCAACACTATCGAATAAGGGTTCGAAGGGGTATTTACTACTCTTCTTCAAGATAATTTCCGTTTGACAAATTGAATTCGTGAGGTGGGTTATTCAATATGATTTTAATAAAACACAGTTGACGGAAAAGGAATTTTCACCGTATCTACTCATGCAGAATATTTGAAGAGCAGACTCGAATAGATGGATGTATTTCTGATTCTCAATACATGTTCGCAATTCACATTACGTATTTCCAATACAGTTGCTTTGAATTATTGCTGAAGTTACCATAAAACTAAGCAATATCCGTCCCGAATGTTCGTTCATCTGATTTGGTTCTGCGTTCTGCCTCAAATTCCAACAACACCGAATTCTTAGCTGTAGTTCTTGATTGTCCATACAGAAAACTGAACGACATGTTGAATAAATGAATGTTCTACATCCTTTTTTCGAAACTAATACATTTTCACACACCAATAATCGCTTATAAATACAACATATTCATATTCGTGAGTCGTATTCTTGAATACTTGTATTCAAATTATTTTCAAATATAATTTGGTTTGTCAAATTCTAAACAGCGCTACCTACAGTGGGAAAAACGAAACTGATCCCATATCTCCACGAAATTAAAAACAAAATCGAATCAGTGAATACACCAGAGTTTTAGACATCTTAGTTTGGACCAATTCTTCTCGTGGTTTTTTCTAGAATTGCTTCAGCTCGAATTACGTCCGGATTTTGTTCTTTATTATAATATTTCACTCCTAAACGGTAAATTTTGAATGAATTTTTCACAAGTTCTTCCAATTCTTCATATTGATGCATAACAAAGAAGGAAAATTCTTCGTCTACTCGCCCTAAATAATTTTTGCCGATATTTCCGTGTAAAACCCATCCTAATTTTGACTTTGATAGAACTGGATCATTTTTTCCTCCTTCGTGAACTTCTCTGGCAATAATTAGGTCTATATTATTATTATGACTTTAGCCTTGCGGCTTTCGCACTCCTCTCCCGAGGAAAATTCACTTATCCCAGATATCTCAGATATCAAAAGGATTAAGCTCTGTTGGAGCCTTTTCCAGGTTTTCGGGCTCGTGGTGGTGGTCGGGTCCGGGTCGCTCCTCGGCTCCCTGTTGTAGGTTGGATTCCTGCTCCCCCGCACTTCCTGTCGGAGCAGACGGTGTTCCCATAGACAAACTGTGTTCCTCTGCATTCCCCATGTACTTGCGTACAGTTCTCGCCGTTCCGAGCAGTACCGCCTTCTGCATGACTCTATTGATATTTTCGTCCAACTGAAGTTTCCTCAAGTTCTCTAGTAGTTTATTCGGTATCAGGCCTGTAGATGAAATGACAATAGGGATGGTCTTGATATCTTTCAGCTTCCACTGTCTTCTGGTCTGTTCCTCGAGATCTCTGTATTTTGAGATTTTTTCAGTGTGCCTATCTAGAAGATTGTTATTATTTGGAATTGCCACGTCGATGAATAGTGCTCTGTCCTCATCCTTATTGATCAATATGAGATCTGGTCTATTGTGGGTTATTTTCCGGTCTGTGAGAACTGTGCGATCCCGGTAGAGCTTGTGATGTTCATTTTCCAACACAGCATCCGGATGGTAATTGTAATAAGGAACCTTTTTCGAACTTAGAAGTTGGTGTTTTAGTGCCAATTCTTGGTGAAGAATCTTGGCAACAGTATCATGTCTATTTTTGTACTCCGTGCCCGCGAACTTCTGACATCCCCCGGTGATGTGCTGGATAGTTTCATGTGTTGCACAGCCATAACGACAGCTATCGTCCGCCACTGAGGCATTCTTGGCGCTATATTTCATGTAATTTCTTGTTGGAATCAACTGATCCAGGATGGCGAGCATGAAGCCCTCTGTCTCAGGAAACAACCTTCCGGAAGTCAACCAGTAGTTCGACGCAGATATGTCGACGTAATCATGGTTGACCTCGTTCTGGTGCCTCTCATGCAAAGGTTTGCCAATCAGTTTCTGCATTTTACTTTCTGCAGAGTGTTCGACGGTTTCCAAGTGATCCTGTTGTAGCTTTAAGGGTGTAGAACTATCAGCAACACAAACTACTCGATGGAGTTCTGACGAAGCAGCCTTGCTCAGGAAATATTTTCGAAGTCCTTCAATTTCCTGGGACATACGGTTGGACAAATCAACAATTCCTCTACCCCCAAGATGTCGTGGCAGCTCTGTCCGTTCTATTGAGCTTTTGGGGTGATGTTTATTGTGTTGAGTCAGCATCGTCCTTATTTTTCTCTGTAAAGCTGCTTAATCGGTGGTCGTCCAAAAGATGATACCAAATGAATAGCTCAGCGCCGAGCAAGCGTAAGTGTTAATCTATTTTATCAGATTCTTGCTGTTAAGACCAGTTCTCATTATCCTTATTCTCAATCTTCGGGTGAACTCCTCCGTTAATTCTTTCTTCATCTGGGTCTGATTGATTTTTCTTGTCTGTTTTATGTCTAGATACTTGTATGTGTCTCCTTCCTTTAATGCTTCAATTTCTACACCTTCCTTGAGTTTGAACGTACCATCTTCTATTTTCCCTCTCGTTATGTTCAGCAGTCGACATTTTTCTAGTCCAAACTTCATTTTGATGTCTTCCCAGAATACTTCCACCATTTTCAGCATCCGTTGCATTTGTTTTTTGGTAGATGCGAAGAGTTTCAAATCGTCCATGTAAAGGAGATGATTTATTTTCATCATAGTTCTACTGCTGCTCTTGATGGAAAATCCGTAGTCCGTAGAATTCAATCTATGAGACAAGGGATTCAGGGCCATGCAGAACCACAGAGGGCTCAGCGAGTCTCCTTGGAAAATTCCGCGTCTTATTGGAATTGGTCCTGTTGTAATAGAGCAATCTGCTGCTTTCATTTGAAGACTAGGACGCCAGGTAGACATGGCGTTTTTCAGGAACTCAACAATATTGGGATCCACCTTGTAAATCATCAAGATCGTCAAGAGCCATTCGTGAGGTATAGAATCGAATGCTTTTTTGTAGTCTATGTACGCAGCGTAAAGATTCCTCCGCTTGGAGAACGCTTGATTGCAGATAACTGAATCTATTATTAGTTGTTCTTTGCACCCTCGGCTGTCTTTGATGCATCCTTTCTGTTGCATGGCGATGATGTTATTCCTTTCACAATGGTTGTAAATTCGGTTTGAAATGCACGATGTGATTAATTTGTACATCGTTGGAAGACATGTGATTGGTCGGTACTTGGATGGGTCTTCTGTATTCCTTTGGTCTTTAGGTAACAGGTATGTTTAGCCATGTGTAAGGAATAAATATTATGACTTAAGCCTTGCGGCTTTCACACTCCTCTCCAGAGGAAAATTCACTTATCCCAGATATCTTAGATATTAAAAGGATTAAGCTCTGTTGCAGCCCTTTCCAGGTTTTCGGGCTCGTGGTGGTGGTCGGGTCCGGGTCGCTCCTCGCCTCCCTGCTGTAGGTTGGATTCCTGCTCCACCCGCACTTCCTGTCGTCGCAGACGGCGTTCCTCTGCATTCCCCATGTACTTGCGTACAGTTCTCGCCGTTCCGAGCAGTACCGCCTTCTGCATGATTCTATAGATATTTTCGTCCAACTGAAGTTTCCTCAAGTTCTCCAGTAGTTTCTTCGGTATCAGGCCTGTAGATGAAATGACAAGGGATGGTCTTGATATCTTTCAGCTTCCACTGTCTTCTGGTTTGTTCCTCGAGATCTCTGTATTTTGAAATTTTTTCAGTGTGCCTATCTAGAAGATTGTTATTATTTGGAATCGCCACATCGATGAAAAGTGCTCTGTCCTCATCCTTATAGAGTAATATGAGGTCTGGTCTTTTCTGCGTTATTTTCCGGTCACCTTGCGATCCCAGTAGAGCTTGTGATGTTCATTTTCCAATACAGCATCCGGATGGTAATTGTAATAAGGAACCTCTTTTGAACTTAGAAGTTGGTGTTTTAGTGCCAATTCTTGGTGAAGAATCTTGGCAACAGCATCATGTCTATTTTTGTACTCCGTGCCTGCGAACTTCTGACATCCCCCGGTGATGTGCTGGATAGTTTCATGTGTCGCACAGTCATAACGACAGCTATCGTCCGCCACTGAGGCATCCTTGGCGATATATTTCATGTAATTTCTTGTTGGAATCACCTGATCCTGGATGGCGAGCATGAAGCCCTCTGTCTCAGGAAACAACCTTCCGGAAGTCAACGAGTAGTTCGACGCAGATATGTCGACGTAATCATGGTTGACCTCGTTCTGGTGCCTTCCATGCAAAGGTTTGCCAATCAGTTTCTGCATTTTACTTTCTGCAGAATGTTCGACGGTTTCCAATTGATCCTGTTGTAGCTTTAACGGTGTAGAACTATCAGCAACACAAACTACTTGATGGAGTTCTGACGAAGCAGCCTTGCTCAGGAAATATTTTCGAAGTCCTTCAATTTCCTGGGACATACGGTTGGACAAATCAACAATTCCTCTACCCCCAAGATGTCGTGGCAGCTCTGTCCGTTCTATTGAGCTTTTGGGGTGATGTTTATTGTGTTTAGTCAGCATCGTCATTATTTTTCTCTGTAGTGCTGCTAAATCGGTGGTCGTCCAAGAGATGATACCGAATGAATAGCTCAGTGCCGAGCATTTGCATTTGTTTTTTGGTAGATGCGAAGAGTTTCAAATCGTCCATGTAAAGTTTCATCATAGTTCTACTGCCGCTTTTGATGGAAAATCCGTAGTCCGTAGTCTCAATCTATGAGACAAGGGATTCAGGGCCATGCAGAACCACAGAGGGCTCAGCGAGTCTCCTTGGAAAATTCCGCGTCTTATTGGAATAGGTCCTGTTGTAATGGAGCAATCTCCTGCTTTCATTTGAAGACTAGTACGCCAGGTTGACATGGCGTTTTTTAGGAACTCAATAATATTGGGATCCACCTTGTAAATCTTCAAGATCGTCAAGAGCCATTCGTGGGGTATAGAATCGAATGCTTTTTTGTAGTCTATGTACGCAGCGTAGAGATTCCTCCGCTTGGAGAACGCTTGATTGCAGATAACTGAATCAATAATTAGCTGTTCTTTGCACCCTCGGCTGTCTTTGGTGCATCCTTTCTGTTGCATGGCGATGATGTTATTCCTTTCGCAATGGTTGTGAATTCGATTTGAAATGCACGATGTGATTAATTTGTACATCGTTGGAAGACATGTGATTGGTCGGTATTCGGATGGGTCTTCTGTATTCCTTTGGTCTTTAGGTAACAGGTACGTTGTGCCATGTGTAAGGAATATTGGTATTCTTTCAAGATTTTCAATGACATCATTTATTGCGGAGGTCAATTTGTCATGCATGATCCAAAGTTTCTTGATCCAGAAGTTCTGTAATCCATCAGGCCCAGGTGTTTTCCAGTTGTGCAGTCCTCTGATAGCTGATTTTACTTCTTCAATTGTGATCATGTTATGCTGCATCGGCTCATATTTTATAGCTTCAGATTTTTCATCTTCAATCCATCCGGTATCTCCATTGAACTGAGGTTTCGTTGATAATTGTTCGGTCCAGAATTGTTCAATGGCTTCCTTTGGTGGTAACTTTCCATTTTCTCCATCCGACGATGTGAGTGACCGGTAGAAAGATTCTTCCGACTTTTCGAATGAATTTTTGTCTCTTTTGCGGCTATAATTGCTTTTATATCTCCTCAGGCGTTCTGCATACAGACTTAATTTTTGCTTCAGAGTGTCGAGGCAGTGGTGAGCTGTAGCATTCTCCGTCTCTCGTTCTGTGTGTGTCCTGTTTCTATCCATGATCTCTTTGGCAGCTTTCACAACCTTTCTTCCTCGATTCCCGTTCAAGTACTCCGTCAGTCGTCCAATGTCTCTTCTTAGCCTTTCTGTTTTGTGTTGAAGACGTTTCTGCCATGCTGGCGCGTGTAATTTGTGTAATTTTGGACCATCATTGTTCGTTCGGCGAATTTTTGCCCCCATGGTTTTCGCTGTCGTTAGCGCTGCACAGTGAAAAACTAGATGCAGATATTCCAATGAACCTCCGTTCTGCAGGTATTCAGGTAAAACGTCCTTATTCAAGATGTCGATTATAAGTGACAGTTTCTTGGATGTATTGAGTCTTGGAGGTGCTACTCGATGAAGAGGATCTGTTCCTTCCAGTTCGGCAAAGTATCTCCTCATGTCAGAGTCAACTTGTCGGTGGAGCTCTTCCCTATCGTCCTGGTGTTCAGGGTCACTTGCTCATTATTATTATTATTATTTATTTAAATAAGAAAGGAGGCAAATTGCCTATAAACTTTCAAAGTACAAAAAAAAAGAACGAAAAAATAAGGTGATACAAAAAAGAAAAACATATTAACAAGGATACCAAAAAACAAAAATATGAAAAGAAAACAAATCGAAAAGAATCAAACCCTGAATAAAGTTACCTTCCTCACATTTCGAGCACACACATCACCCGAGTAAATATCTGTCCGATCGGTTCTTAAATATGTTGACCGACGGAGAATCAACCACCTCTTCAGGAAGAGAGTTCCACACACCGAAAACACGGTTACACAGGAACTCCTGCCTGCATTTCGACCGGAACACTTCATGTTTCAGTTTATACCGATGACCGCGCAGGTTATTATTGTTAAGAGTTAACAGAGCACTGAGATCACTACCGAAGAAGTTGTGCACCGCCCGAAATGTCACTATTAAATCACCACGCTCGAAACGCTGCATAAAAGAGGGTAGGTCGAAAAGTCGCAGTCTGTCTTCATAAGAAGGACGTCGGAAGCCATAAGGAATTCTGGTAGCCCTACGTTGAACACGTTTTAAAAGTTGTTGATCTCGAACTAGGGAAGGATACCAGACAGGTCCAGCGTACTCCAGATGAGGTCGAATGTATGTTTTATATAAAATTTTACAGGTCCTCACCGAACAACGGGGAAATGACTTCCGTAGTAGATACACGGTTTTATTTGCTCGTGCACAGATATTCTGAATATGGGCCGACCAGCTCAAGTCATGTGAAATAGTCACACCAAGGTCACAATGCTGTCTAACAGATTCGATCTGTACACCGTTCAGGAAATATTGATGCCATGGATTGTTCTTGCCAAGATGGAGCAATTTACACTTTTGTACGTTCAAAGGTAGTAACCATTCACACGACCATCTATACACGCAGCGTCGAGATCGCTCGGCAATTGATCTAGGTTCGAGGAATCCGAATAGAATTTAATGTCATCGGCGTAGCAATGGCATGCACTCCTCAGGGACGATGCAAGGTCAGCAACATACAACAAAAACAGCAGTGGTCCGAGCACAGACCCCTGGGGAACACCACTGCTTACATCAAAGAGGGAGGACAGGGAATTGCCGACCTTGACAGAGAACTGACGTGAACTCAGAAATGACTCAATTCATTTCAGTAGGGGACCTCGAACACCAAAATGCTCAAGCTTGTGTAGCAGATGTTTTTTCGGAACACGGTCGAAAGCACTGGCAAAATCTAAATAAATTACATTTGGTATTGGTATTTTGGCGTCGATCCGCTTAGTCCATTCGTCCACACATTGTAGCAGATAAGTGATGACAGATCTGCCCTTCAGAAAGCTATGTTGTTCGCCTGGTAGGGCTCCGTTGCTGCAGAAGAAGCGCGACATCTTGTCGGAGACGATCCTTTCAGCTATTCTAGAGACAATTGGCAACATACTGATAGGTCTGTAATTAGTTGGAAGAGTTCTATCACCCTTCTTAAAAATCAGTGTTACATTCGCAACTTTCCAGGACTTAGGTACCACAGACGTCCTCAATGATAATTGCATTATTTTCGTCAAAGGAGAGGCAAGACAATCAGCACACTTCTGAAGCACTTCAGCAGCAATCCCATCTGGACCAGGAGCAGTGGACGGATCTAGATGCCTCAAATGACAAACCACCTCCTCCTCAGTAATCTCCACATTCACCAAGTTGGTTGAAGAACGGGGGACACCAATGGTTGGCAGAATATCATCACGTTGGGAACTAAATACTCCCGAGAACACATCACCCAGCACTGCAGCCGTCTCGTCATCGTCCCCACACAACAATCCATCAGGTGTTTTAACAACAGGAGTGCAAACTCTAGAGCTGAGTGCCGATCGCACATGCTTGTAAAACCGTTTACGGTTTCTAGAAGTTACTAGTGACTCTTCATACGACTTCCTGGCTTCACGAATGGCAACAAAGACTCTATTGGAGAAGGAGCGATGGGCAAAATAGTTTTCATTCGACCTATGACGGAGATATCGCTGCCAAAGACCACGCTTTCTTTTGAGCATATCCAAAATATTTCTTGAGAGCCAGGGCCTTCCAGGTATAGTCCTCACAATTATGTTTCGCGAACAACTGGAGATCTCCTCAAGTAATCTTCCGTGAAACCGATCCCAGGCAACATTGACATCATCAGTGGTGTCCAGGAGGAGAGCCCAATCTATATTGGAAAGACGAATTCGAAGTGAATCGTAATTTACTATAGTTCTTGAGCTGGCAGATAATGCAGGTCGAGGTATTATCCTGTCCAATAAGAATTCTTGGTTCTCCATTGACTAAAGATGATAATTTTAAGTTCTGCAGGAATCGAAATTTTTGTGACATACTTTTCATATCAACTGACTGAACCGGAAGACATAGATTTTTGACTGTTCTGACATTGTTCAGAAGATAATTAGTTCCTTCATTTTTTCCGCTTATTTGCATATTAACCCTTTTCGAATCTGTCTCCTCAGAGGTCATACTGTTTGTCCATTTTATCTTCAATGCTTCACAAGGTCCGGTCGCACCAATTTCATCTGCTAACTTGGCGTCGATCATAGTAATGGTGGAAGCTTCGTCGAAAAGTGCATATGTTAGAACTTTTCCTTTAGGACCAGTGAGTTCAACGGGGGCTACCCTTAAAAGAACTTCGTTCTTCTCTCTTCCCTTGATGTGGTGATTGACTCGCTCTTCCAAATAAGAATTTCTTTCTGGTTCTTTATGAAGTAAAAGATTGTGTTTGAAGAGACAACCATTCACGTCGCACTTCTTTTTACTTTTACAGAATTTTGTATGATGGGAGGACGAAAGGCAGGTGAAACATACTTTATTTTCTCTGGCCCAATTCCAACGATTACATTATCGATTTCAATTTTCCTGAAGGAATTGCATTTTTCAACCTTATGTCCGTCTTTCTTGCAATATTTACATTCATAAACTGTTTTCTCCTGTTGGATAGATGTAGAACACACATATTTCTTCCTTTTCTCTTGATCATGTTCTGGTACAACATACATGACAGCTTCGCTAGTTTCAGCTAACCATTGGGAGAACTCCATTATAGAAACCTTCTTGAGTTCTTTTTTTAGCTCCACAACTTTCCTCCCCCATTCCAATTTCAGGTTCGGACTTAGTTTTCTCACGACATCGCACAGTAACTGACGTTCTACATAGAATCAAGAATACATTGTGTGTACATGAGAATGAAAAAGTGTGAATCAAAATAGAGAAAAAAAAAACAAAAATCCACTATCACGAGTGTCACCGACGTACGCGACGGCACAAATTGTCATAGTTGTTTTTGAACGCATTGACAGACTCTGAGTTCACAACTGCCGACGGCAAACTATTCCACGCACTAAAAACCCGGTTGGAGATGAAATTTTGCCTCTGCGACGATCTAAAATTTTCCTTAGACAGTTTATATGCATGACCACGTAGACGACCATCGGAGTTCAAAGTGAAAAGGCTGCTTAGGTCAGCTCCAAAGAGATTGTGAAGAGCACGGTAAGTTGTGATTAGGTCTCCTCGAATCCTCCTGTCAGCAAAGGACGGTAAATTCATGAGAGATAGCCTCTCTTCATAACTTGGTCGCAAAATCCCATATGGCAGACGCGTCGCTCGGCGCTGGATACCCTCCAACAAAGCCAAATCCCTGTTCAGTACCGGACACCATACAGGGCCAGCAAACTCCAAGATGGGGCGGACATAAGTCTTGAACAGGACCGCACATGTTGAGGGGTCGCATCCGTTGAAGGCCTTCTGTATCATGAACAGAGATCTTTTAGCCTTATTCACAATGGAAATTATATGATCGGACCAGCTGAGATTCTCGGTAATAATCACACCGAGATCAGAATGACTGCTACAGGTGTTGATGGGTACATCGTTCAGATAGTACTGGAGACGGGGATTGAGGGAACCTAGGTGTAAGACAGCACATTTCTCCTGGTTGAGGGGCAGTTGCCACTCTCGGCACCAATGGGTCAGCGCCTCCAGGTCCTCCTGAAGCTCCTGAAGGGTTTCCGAACAATTTCGTGTCATCACTGATAAAATTTCGATATTTTTGTTGATTTCATTCTAATTTTTTCTGATTCTATCTGAGGAAAGTGACTTCAAATAGTACGTAAATATATACGTTCCCGATTTTCGAGTGATTGTAGTCGATATAATTAATCGTATTGGACTAGTTTCATTCACCACAGAATTTTTTTGACCATATTATATTTATACGCTTATCTCAGTGAGATTGAACATCTTGTGTATTCCGTTCCCCGTACTGCTAAGGCTTCCATACCCTCCAAGTTTCGTCACAGGCATGGAAAACTTCCAAGAACTCGTCGGACTCATGAAAAAGGAGTTTTCGATGCAGACTGCTGCTTTGAGGGCCGATTTCGACAACCTCTCGCAGGAAATTAAAAGAAGCCTCAATACGACGATTGGAAGGATTTCTACTTTGGAGAGCAGAATCGCATCTGTTGAAGCTGAAGTACTGTCGCTGAAGCGTTGTTTGAGAAAAAACAACATAATTGTCTCCGGCCTAGAGGTTGGAGATGATATCGCATCCTCATTCGTCCAGAACATGAGGAACCTGCTCAATATAGATCTGCCTGAGCATGCAATTAATGACATTTATAGATTGAGTAAAAGTATCAATCCTCCTATCAAGGTTGAATTTTCATCTTACCGGTACAAACTTAAGGTGATGAAAAATAAGAACAAGCTCAAGGCTACAAAAATTTTCATCAATGATGATTTATGCCCTGAGGATCGAGAGCGATTAAAACTGCTGAGAAAGCATCTCCACCTGGCTAAATCGAAGAAGCTGAATGCCTATATAAAAGACGGGAATTTGTTCATCAATGGGAAAGCCACTCTAACTGAGGACTTAACGAACATACCACATAATGAGATCCTAGATAAGGACAACGTTGAGCTGTCTGAGGAAGAAAAATCCAGGAGTGCCCCGGACACACCGGTTCCAGTATCTCGTTTTAAGCAATTGGCTGAGAAATATGAACACCTTGAGGTTGAAGAGGGTGGAAGATTGCAGAGGGAGAACGCGGAGGTTGAGAACATACTACGGAACACTGAAGACATAACCAGGCAGTTGAGGTCTAAACTCAAACCAGTGCCAACTGGGGCGGGAGCAATACCAAAAGCTGGTAGGAAGAAAAATTTTTGATTAGTTTTTGCTTTTCATTTCTCTGAAAGTTTTTCATTCATTTTGATTTTATTATATTAATTTTTTTTTTGATTTTTTTTTGAACTTTTGTGTATTTCTGGATCATGATTATTGCTAACTTGAATGCAGGTTCTTTGTTCTCAAAGATGGGGGATTTTGCTGAGATAGTAGATTCTAATAATTTTGATATTGTCGGCGTTACGGAAACCTGGTTTAACGATGACGTGAATTCGGCTGATGTGTCACTACCTGGTTTTAAGTTGATCCGCAATGATAGGGTAGGTAGGGGTGGTGGTGTATGTGTGTTTGTGAGAGAGCATTATAAGATCAAAGTAATTGATATGGACTTCGAATCCGAGAGTCCTGTGGAATGTCTTTGGATACAGCTGAGTATTCGAAAATTGAGTATTGTGATTGGTGTAGTATATAGACCTCCAAATCGTAGAAAGCGTAAGTCCAAGTTTAGTTCTTTCGTTAACGACGTTGATCTGATGTTGAATTATGTGTGTCCTATGGCTGATTGTGTTTTTTGTATTGGTGACGTCAACGTCAACCTGCTGAATTCATCAAACCCTCTGTCTGAATGTTTTTCCTCCTATGGATTTGATCAAATCATCCAGGAGCCAACAAGAGTTACTCTAACATCGAGTACGCTATTGGATCCGATTTTTGTGAAATGTCCGGCCAACTTCATGGGAGTGAGTGGAGTTAAGAACATGTGTCATATTAGCGATCATCGCTTAGCGTTCTGTGAGTGCTACGTACCTGGTTCGAAGAGGGTGCAAAAGTTTATAACTTATAGGGACTTCGATGATTTTGATTGTGAAGCTTTCCTTTCAGACTTGAGATCGGAAAGGTGGCACTCATTCACCCGCGAACCTAATATAAATAAAAAAGTGCAAATCTTCAATGACATCTTACTGAGCGTTTATGACCGCTATGCTCCTGTTAGACGAAGGAGAATCTCTAAGCCTAGAGCGACCTGGTTGACTGAACGGCTCAGGGGGTTGATGAGGAAGCGGGACCGAGCTTTTGCTACATTCAGGCGGTCTGGTTCAGCGGACGATTGGAATGAGTATAAGAGAATGAGAAATGGTACTCTGGCTGAGATTAGACGTAGCAAGAAGTCATATCTCTTGGCTGCTAGTTCTGATGGTAATGAAGCTGTCTGGAAGGCTTTGAAGTCTCTGAATGTTGCTAAGGTTAATGCAAGGGCTATTCCAGATTGCTTAAAGGATGCGGAATCTATTAGTGATTTTTTCTCAGCATTCAATGGTGTTGCAGGTGATGATGCGTGTACTGATAAGATTTCGTATTATAACAGCAATAGTAATAGAACTGAGCCATCATTCCATTTCAAAATTGCTTCGTTGGAACAGATAAGGACCATCATGACTGGAATTCGAACTAAAGCCGTGGGCGACGATGATGTAACGCTGGATATGCTCGTTCATGCGTTTCCAGTAATAGAGTCGTATGTTCAGCATCTGGTCAATAGCTGCATAGTGGCCGGTGTGTTTCCTGTACAGTGGAAGTGCGCTATTGGTATACCGCTTCCGAAAACAGTGGAGCCTACTTCTTGTTCGGATTTGAGGATCATCAGTATTCTGCCACTTTTGTCTAAGGTGTTGGAGAAGGTTTTGTCTGATCAGATTTCGGAGTACGTCAATGACTTCAATTTGCTACCATCGTACCAGTCTGGCTTTCGCAGGAATCACAGTACTGCTACTACTCTGGCATCGGTCACAAATAAAATATTCCATGATCTTGATCGGGGTTATTCTGTACTTCATATTTTGCTTGATTTTTCGAAGGCATTCGACACGATTAATCATTCCCTTCTGTATGCCAAGCTAAAATATTTTGGTTTCTCTGCCTCAGCTGTTTCTATGATAAGATCTTTCCTAACATTCCGAAGTTTAAGGGTGCTGGTGGACGGCAGGTACGCGACACCGAAATCAATCCGGGCAGGCGTTCCGCAGGGTTCCATATTGGGGCCATTGTTGTTTATTATTTATGTGGCTGATCTTTTCTCTTGCTTAGACCACTGCATTGCTGAGGCATTTGCGGACGATGTTCAGTTGATGTTCCGGTTTAGGGGGAGTGAATTGAATTTGGCTTCGGCTAGAGTCAACCAGGACCTTGAAACGATTCTACAAATGTGTAAATCTCATAATCTTTCCATTAACTCGTCGAAGACCAAATGCATTGTTTATTGTAAAAGGAAGGATAGGGATAAAATCAGAGCCGGTTTGGATCTCAGTCTGAACGGGGATAAGTTGGATATAAGTAATAGCGCCAGGAATCTGGGAGTCTTATTTGATGAAGACTTGAGATTTCGGAAGCATGTTTCCACTTTAGTTAGGTCGGCGTTCTATGAGCTTAGAATTCTCTATTCTGCACGTAAATATTTGACTTTTCAGATGAGAAAAAATTTATCAGAGGTACTAGTTTTGTCAACTTTCAACTATTGCGACATAATTTATGGCCCTTGTTTGGATGTTTTTCATAAAAGAAGAATTCAGCTTGTGCAGAATTGGTGTTGCAGATTTGTTTTTGGTCTTCGTAAGTTTGATCATGTGTCTGGTAGGATCAAGGATTTGGGTTGGCTGAGGATGGAAAGCAGGGTGAAGCTGCACATGGGATGTTTTGTGTTCAAACTTATGAAGAGTCCCATAGAAAATAGGATCATGGATCATTTGGTTCCTAGATCTGATGTTCACTCCGTCAACATTAGATACCCATACAGGTTGACAGTTCCCGCTCATCGAACAGCTGGGTTTCGTAGGTGTTTTTCCTTTAATGCTGCAAAAGTAATGAATACATTTGACACCGATGTTAGAAATTTCACATCGTTTTTTGCATTTAAGTCTCAGCTCAAATCTTTTCTGCTTACCAGAGAATAGATATGTATTTTTTCAGATTTTTTTTTTATATTTTAGTCGGTGGTAGTGCTCATATTTTCCTTTATGTTTAATTAATGTAGAATGCTATTTTTTTTTTGCATGGAGATTGTTATTCTCTTTCTTTGAGGCTGCTGGTTGTCTATTTGCTATGTGTGCACTCTATATTTCATTTTTATATTGTAATTTACCATAGGGGAGTCGGCGGAGTTAAGTGTAAGAGTAGTCTTTGAGACTAAACTTCGCTCCGGCGATTCTTCTCGATTTATGTAAGTTGTATAGTTCTTTTTTTTCTTGTTAAGTAGTGCCAATAAAGTCGATTTATTATTATTATTATTATCAGCAAATTGGGAGCACTTTGATTTGAGGATCTTAGGCAAATCAGATATAAAAAGAAGAAATAGAAGAGGCCCTAATACGGATCCTTGCGGAACGCCGCTTAAAACTGGCCTCGGAGAAGACAAAGATTTGCCAACCCGAACTTGGAAAACTCTGTCAGTGAGAAATGCCTCGATCCAACGGAGTAGACGGCCACGAATTCCCAAATGCTTTATCTTGTGAAGGAGGAGCTTATGAGGTACGCGGTCAAATGCTCGTGAGAAATCTAGATAGATAACGTCAACTGGATGGGACTTATCTAGGGACTTAGACCAGGAATTGATGCAGTCGAGAAGGTTGGTAATGACTGAACGACCTGGCAGGAAACCATGTTGACTGTCCGGTATAAGGCAGTTTTCAACGGCGAATTGGAGGACTTTCTCATGAATGATCTTCTCACACACCTTGGATATGATCGGAACCAAACTGATGGGGCGATAATTGGCAGCATTACTCTTGTCTCCTTTTTTGAATATGGGCGTCACCAGTGCACTTCGCCAAGTTGAAGGCAAGCGAGAAGTCTCAAACGATCGTGTGAACAATAGGGAGAGAGGGTATGAAAGGGATTCAGCACATTCCTTCAAAAGTTTGGCAGAGAAACCATCAGGACCCGGCGAAGAGTTGACATCTAGGGCAGAGAGGTGTGCTTCAACGACAGAGGGAGTAAAACTTATTATTTCTGCGATCTCCGAAGAATTGTATGGACCAATAGGTTTAGGTAGATTGGTAGATCCCCTGGTGAAGGAGGAGGCAAAACAATCCGCCAGTACATTAGCGGATTCTTCGGGGCCGGTGGACGGTTGACTGGTGGAGTTTGTAACTAGTGGGATGTCAACTTTAGAATTGAGGGTGGATCGAACATATTTGAAGAACTTTTTTCTGTTCTTAGAATGAATCAACTTGGATTCATAGAGCTTTTTAGCATTTCTCATAAAAGAAGAGAGAAAATTAGAGAATCTCCGATGTTCGCTGTAGTCCTCCACGCGTTTTCGGCGCTGGAAACGCCATATTGACTTCTTATGGTGTATTAACTGCAGAATGTGTCGATCAATCCAAGGTTTGGATGGAACTTGAATAATTTCTGGAGGATTGATGAGAACGAGGTCCAGCCCTCTTCAACATCGCAAGTGGGCGTTATATGTGTGCTCCAGTTGACCTCACCAAGTTTACGATTGAGGAGTTGATAGTCAGTAACCTTCACAGTTTTACTTAATCTTCTAGTTGTCGGAAAATGCAGTTGAAGAGAAGCCATCAGGATGATGTGATCTGATCTTCCCAATGGTGGACATTGTTCGATTTTGGAAACAAGATTGGCATCGTTTGTCAAAATTAGATCTAAAAGAGAAGGATTTTGCGTACCACGAAAGCGAGTTGGGAAATCGATCAACTGAAACAAATTATTTTCATGGATGCAGTGAATGTAAGGATTGGATGGCGAATTGCGCGTTATCGATGCAATAGGCCAATGAACATCGGGCATATTGAAGTCACCAGCTATAACTAGGTTGCGCTTAGAGTTGGAAAGTTCGCCTAGGTGAACTGCCATTGCTTCATCAGATTGACAGGGACGTGGTCTATAAATACAACCGATGGTGAAAACGCAAGATCTGCCCTTCGAAAGGTCAATAAATAGATTGTCAATTCCTGGTGAATCGAGACCCGAAATCGTAAGAGTAAAAGAGTCGGCAACCTCTCTTGAAACGTAAGCACACACACAGGATTTGAGGAGTGCTCCTCGCAGTTGAGGCTTTGGATAGTTACTGTTAAATTTTGAACTTCATTTGAGAAATCCAAAACAGTGTCTAATTTTTCTTCTTTCATATCAGGAATTTTTCTCACAGAGTCAATGAGATCTTGAATAATTACTTCTGGTCTACCATATCTCATCTCAAGGGTCCCAATTATTCTGTCTACTTCTTGTGTGAATGTAAGTAGAGCACTTGCAAATTTTTTAGCCTTACCTTCGAGGCTTTTTTGTAACCGTATCATGTTTTCTGCTGTTGAAAATCCGCAAATCTTAGTAGTTTCCCTGAATTGATGAATGAAGTTCATCCACTCCCCTGGGTTTCCGGAAAATACTGGAAGTTCTTTGCTGAAAGATTGTCGAGCCATAAATTGTTTTATCGTCATCTCTTCCGCCATATTTTCAGGATTATTAGAATATTTAGGTTTTTGAGAATTTACTACATCTTTGTATTCTGGATTGGAATCGTACGTATTCACCCATTTTTCTACAAAACAGGACTTGCTGGTCACAGATTTTATTTCTTCGTCGTATGAGAGATCGCTAGAGTTTCTATATTTCAGTTGTGCCATTTTCAATTCAGTTTCTTTATCCAATAATTTCTTTTCGATTTCTGCCAATTTCCGTTCTCTTTCGAGTTCTATTTCTAATATCTGACATCTTTGGGATTTGCTACTCGAAACTTTGCTGCTTTTCCGGGTTGTGACTGACTTGTTTTGGGAGGTCTCATCCATTTCTTTTTCCGACCTTATGAAAACTCCTTTTTCATTTTCATTCCTCCTGACGTTGTCAAAGTCAGATTTTTCATATCCATATCTACTTGGAGGTCTGCCTTTATTATTTCGTATGCTTTTTCTTACAGGTAAGGACTTCGCAGATTTGTTCTCCATAAACATAGACATATACTTCATTCAAATTTATTTTAGCAGTCGGTTGGCCATGAAATAATTTTCGGAAGTTTTTGTAACTAGAACGTTAGAAGTTAGGTTGGCACAAATGAAATGTCGTTAATGTCATAACGCCGTTGCCACAACCCACAACTAATATCAATTTTTATTACGAAAATTCGAAAATGTCGAAAGTGATTGAAAAAAGAGACAGGGTTTCAGGAATTCAGGTCAGAATTCAGGTCCGCTCATTCAAATAGTTATACCCTGATATTCTAAAATCCACAATACGTCAGACGGTAGCGAACATATTCAATGTAAGAGAATTTATATAATGTTTCATCTGAATCTAAAAGACTTATATTTCAGCTGAATATTTCCACAGAAAGATTGTGAATGAAGAGGATGACAAAGAATTTCCTTCTATTGGGAGACCCAAAAAAGTGGTGGCATTTGAGAATTTTATGTTTGAGTGAATTAATGCGAAAAGTTTACTATAGGATTTTCGATGAATGTCATCGGAGAATAAGTTCCCTAAAATGGATTATTCTATTTTTCATTTGACTTGTCCTATACAATATAAATGTCTCAAGGTACTAATAAATACCTATAATCATTATTATTACATCAATGTATTAAGATGAATAGCCACAAATACGCGCAAGTTGCCCTGTTACTTGTTTATTCATGTGAAATTTTTGTTCAACGGTGAAGTTGCATCTTAACTTGAAACTTTCTTTAATTCCTTTTACTTATATATTGATGCAAGATGATTTTTGTTGAAGAATTTAACATTTTGTAATTATCTGTTATTACCTTCGGGAGATACCCATTCTCAACCACTGCATCATATGCATTTCATCGTCGGGTTAATATTTTCGAAATCTACAAATGATGTAAGCCAAAGAAGATAACGAACATTACCTCTCCTCAAGCTAGTGCATATTATGATATTATACTGACCTCTTATATTTTCCATGCAAATAACTGGATTTGGTATGCCTTCAAACATTTTGTATAAACTTCAATTATGTTCGTCACATATTTTCCGAAGAGATTCGACATTGTGATAAAATACGTAATAACAGAAACTTTTACGTAGAACGGGCAACATAGCGTTGATTTAAAACCCAAAAATGTTTTGACAAGCTTCATAACCCCACATTTTCGTACTATACAGAGTGAAATGTGTCAAATTTCTATGGCCAACCGACTGCTAAAATAAAATTGAATGAAGTATAGAGACATGAACTGAGCAATGTCAACATGAAATTGGCTTTTTTTATAGAAAGAGAGAAATGATCGTCGGGAATTTACCTGTCTCTTTTTTGTTCACATAGAGGTGAGTGTAGACCAATCAAAATTCTAGAAAGAGACAACTGCATTCCCGACGTGCGTTTCTCTCTGTCACTTTTTTTGACCGTATTTCATGCATAGATAGAAAGGGAAGGCACAGTCCATGTCTATATGTTTATGTCCATAAAGCCGTTCTGTTATTTAGATTTTTTATAATTTTAGGAAGAATAATTTTAGCGTCTGGACAAGAGTTTTATTTTTTTGACAATCTTCTTTTTTTTTAACATACACACTCGATTCTAACAGGAATCATAGCAACAAATAACTTATTTACAATAAAATTGAAAGTTCCTAGTAACAGTCACTTTTAATGTAATTTTTGTAAATAGTAGGGTTAAAGAGGAAGCTTTGAAATTAGAGCGACTTTATATATCGACATATATTATGCTTATGTATACTCAATTGTTGGTTACGCAATTTGCGTATGGGGAAATTCGAGTCATGCTCATCGCATATTTGTTGGACAGAAGCGAGCATTGAGAATAATCTATGGCTTGAGCTATAGACAGAGTTGCAGGGAAACTTTCAAGGATAATCGGATTCTCACTGTTCCATGCATTTATATCTATAAGTTGTGTTACCGTGTTCATAATGATAAGAATAGATTCCAAAAAAGATCGGATATTCATAGTTATGAGACAAGAAATAAGGATAACTCAGATCTGGTGAAACAAAATCGAGAAAAATTCAAGAAATCACCCTATTATGCTGGCGTATCTATTTATAATTCACTACCAAAGTTATTGAAGAGTACTGTGGCCCTGAGAGTGTTCAAGAGTAAATTAAAATCTATATTGTGTGAAAATGCTTTCTACTCGATCTCTGATTTTATTCAATACTTTAAGGAAGGGAGCTTCAGTGGATGACTTGCTTGTTCCGACTTCTTGGCCCGACTTGGGAAAGGGAATTTTAAAATGACTCCAACAATTTATGTTTTTTAAAGATAGCATTAAGGATGTTTTTTTGTATTGTGAGATGTTCTTATACAACAATTTGTATTATTTTTTTGACAATGTAGTCAATGCTACTTTTGTAGTTTTTTATGGCAAAATAAATGCTTACTTACTTACTTATTTACTTAGGTTTGATTAGGAAACCGGCCGTTAGTTCTGGAATGGGCGAGTCGAAATAGATCAAATCTTCGGATGGGTCTAGGAGGAACGTATAAATTGAATTGCGATAACAAGTCAGGAGAGTACAAAAGATCTTGAAAGAGCTTAGCTATGAATATCACATCCGCATGAAATCTCCTCGTCCTCAAGGAGGAGAGTCCAAGACGGTCGCGCATTTGACTAGCTGAGAGAATATAGATTGAAAAAGTACCCATCCTAACTGCAACACACCTAAGTAACCTTTTTTGAACTCTCATCTCCAGCAAAGAAACCTCAACCGATGAGTATGGGGACCACACGACAGATGAGAACTACAACATAGGTCTAACTAAAGATATAGATATATTTTCTCAACTCGTCAACACGTTTTTAAAAAAAATCAGGAAGAACTTTTACAAGCGGTTTATTCAAAGACTTAACAATGAATCTTATCTACTAAACTCTATCTTATTTTTACACCTTACCTCCTTAAATAGACCAATTATGCCTGATCAGCAGTTGGCGGTCAGTGCTTCTTTATTTACGGGATGTGCCGGATCGGCTTACATATTATCTCCCCCTTTTGTTGAACTGAGTTCATTTTGAATGTTTATTCACAATTTTACGAAATTTCATTATGAAAATTTTATACATTACAAGAACAATTATGAGTAAACACATCATCAGGAAAATAAAATAGAGGGTTGAAATGTGGTTGGGATGCAAATTCCATTCGTATAATTTTAAGTCTGAAAAATGCGTTACATTCAAAGGGTCCATAGTTAAATCTTTAATCTGTGAAATATTCAAGTTATCAAGGTGAAATTCATAGTACAAATGATCAGTTTTGAAGGATTGAAAAGTTTTAAAACCATTAGAAATTATACAATCACTTTCTATTAGGAGAATTTTCTTTGGTTCATGTTCATATGTTAAATGGCCTGAACAGTTTTCTCTCAAAAAATCATTGAATAGGGATAAATATTGTCCATTTGGTAGGGCTCGTAAGTCTTTGAAAATTGGGGTACGTTTCCTCGTACAATTTTCACGTTTTTCACGCACAAATGCACTCAAACGCAAAGGTGGTTTCGCTAGTTTATCTTGTGAACAAAGCATCCATTTTTCCACTTTCTGGCATTCTTCATACAGGGACCATATGATTTCTTCTTGTTGTATGAGCAAATACTTAGGTTGATCTATCAGGTGGGTATTTAGGAACAAATTTCAACTCGAAAGAATTATAAAGGATGGAATTTACCAAAGGTACTTTTATTACGATTATAATCTGTGATTCCTCTACTTTCACTGACGTGAAACCATATATCTATTATATTCTATATCGATAATGGGACTTCGAAAATTGAAGCCAGCGCGTGGCCGGAATCGACTTCTGCGCATGTGCAGAAATATTAAGGATAAAAATACCTGATTAGCTCTGTCTCTTTCTGATACATCGATTTATGAACTGACAGGAATAAAATGATTTTACTTCACAACCATTCGAATATTTTCGACCTTAACCTTACAATATATTGATAATCAAAAATTATAGAGTAGAAAGATTGGAAACGCCCTCATATCGCTAGTACTAAAAACCGACTACATTTTGGCCAGTGAAAACACGCGTGACAATGAGATGGCGCTAAAAACGCACTGTCAATACAGGAAAACATTTTTATAACTGTTTTCTGTTTTTAATCGAGGGGCGAGAAATTCGAATTCTATTTCTCGTATTGCATTCCAATATTGACTTTGTTTCTATCAGAAAACAAACATCCTGAGCCACAAAACAAAAGTATGGTTTTGCTTTGTGATCAGGATGTTAGTTTTCATCTAAACATTGTTTGAAATCGATTGATAACTACGAAAAACGCGGTTGGATGTGCTATATGTTTATTTGCAATACATAAAAAATTTACAAAAATTGAAATAGTGGGCAATAAATGAAGCTTTAACTAGGGCACTAAAGTATATGGTGATCTGCTATACGTCGAAGGTGTTGTTTCTGTATAACAGGTTGTTCTGAATTAATGAACTTAGTTGAATTTGTAAAATATACATATATCAGAAATCAATATGAACCAATATTCAACATACCATCATAGCATACATATTCCAGTTACTTACATATGTAGGTATTATTTAAAGAATTATCAGAACCACGCTTAAAAAAAAACCTTACAGACATATGCAAGACCTGTATGTCAGTATAGTTTCTTGGTGCTTTTTTATAATTTCCTCATGATATGGTCTCTTCATGACACAATATACAAATTGATTAATGAATGAACAAAACACTCACAGCAGGTTTCATAAAACTTTGACTTCCTAAACAACAATTTGACAGTCACTCGGTTTCCAAATGGAAATCAATAAAACCTCTGCATTTCTGAATATATTGAAAGAGTAGCAATTGAGAATCATTGAATCGACCTTAAAGATCATAATTTCCCCTCAATAGGCCGTTCATACAAGGGATGCTTTCTGCATACAACAATTTACGTCGATGAACAGTTCTCACTTCACCTGCAGTAAAATTTTCATTGCACATGTGTAGTTAGTAGTGTTTGCTGAATTAATTGTCTTCAAGCTCTGAGAATTTTATACACTTCGGAGCACTGGAAATTAAAACCAATGAATGACCGATTCACATGTTACGACTTTTAATACTTACGCTTCCATTTTCCTTAGTTGAGTGAAACTCTTAATCACATAAAATACATTTTATTATTTGATCCACCGTTCTTCACCATTCAATAATTTTCGAACAATATTTTGATGTTTCCACCAAGAAATAAGACAAAAAAATTCAAAAATCAGCAACTAGAACGAGCCAGATAAACAAAAAGCGGAATGAGAATCAAAACATTCAAAACCTCTTTGATCAAAATTGACGTCTGAAATCTTAAAAAATTTCATATATTTCTGCAAATGGCACTCAAATTTATATTTTAACCAGTCCCAGCGTCTTAAAAACACGCGTGACACACAGATGGCGCTTAAATCGCTTCAGTCGCCTCGTTTCCCATCTTTCTACTCTATAATCTTTGATTGATAATAATTTGAATCAGGTTAAAACTCAGGTTTGCATTACGTAGTAATTTGTATTTCATCGTTGATTTCTAATAATTAGAAGTCAAAATTCATGAAACTTCATCATTTTGCAGCACTAGACGCTCGGATTCATAACAATAGTGAAATATTATGTGTTTTCCACAGAAATGCGGAGTGAGGAGATTAACAAAAGTTATGTTGAATCAACAAAATTGTAGGAATGTGAATACATTTTTCTAGGTTGTTCACTGTTGTATATTATCTGCATTGTATCTAGATAAGTCTGTTATTGTCTTGAAATTCAGTTGGGAGTTGAGGTAATAATTCTAGTTCAATTTATGATTGTTTTTTTCGGCACTGAAATAGTGAACCATCTAAACCGACATCTATATCTATAAAGCTCAACTGTAGTTACTAATATCTGCCAATTTCTCATCTTCTAAATGTTCTTATTGCCAAATTGATTATTGTATTGATCCTATTAAAGCATGGCTCTTTTAATGAGCACTCTGTACTTTTATATATAATATAACTACATATTACATTAAATGTTGACCCAAAAATATTTTTTATTGAGTATTGAGTAGATTTACAAGAGGGGAAATTCAGGTGAGATAAGTATGATGTTTACACGTACACGCAATAATTGAAACTGGTATGAAACAGTAATATAAAACGCACTTGTTATTATGTCACTCTTGAGTTTACTGAGTAAAGTTTACTGAGAAAGTTGAAAAAAAACGGATACATACTCGATGAATTTAATATTCATTAACTCGCCTCACATTAAATTTCTCTCAAAATTTGTACAACAATTTGAAATAAATCATCATTCGAATTCATTCAATCATTCAACGTCAAATATGAAAACAACCTAACCAATATTTTGATTGTCATTTTCGAACTTCTATAATTCGCGCATGCGTACAAGTGGATTCCTCCCAACGATTTGGCTTCATTTTTTGTCGTAGTCTAGAACGCGTGTTATCAATATTGGTATAATAGATATATGCGTGAAACATACTGACAAAATATCTTTCAAGTAGACTAGATGTTTCAATAAATCATTATTTCGAATATAATTTCAGAAGTAATTGAGGAGTAAAATAGACTCATGTAGCAAAACTGGACGGCTGTATTTATTTCTGAAAGCATTTTAGATATTTTAATTTGTTCAAATTGTAGAAGTATGATTTTATCAAGAACCTGCTGTATTTTCAGGAATTCATCTACTTGATTCATCATGATAGTGGTTGATTGTGAAATCTATCAAATATTGAATTAATTATTGTTATAATTCTATCTTGATTTGTTTTGATGGTACCTACATTATCTAGTAATGTTCGAAAATATTCTTAATAAAGAGTTTCATCTTCATCATCTAAAAAGCCAATGAAATTTTTCCTCCTATAAACAAGGCCTCTTTTATTCCTTGATATGGAATTAATTCATGCAAGACATGCTTATTTGCAAAAATCTGATTTAATGTCAACTCATAGAAGTATTGCGTCGTAGTATACCTTGTTTCATTTTTATTAATTATGTCACTTGAAATTTCTTCATGTTTGTTCATTGAATTGAATCAAGGTTATAATGATTCATGAGGATATGATTATTTTCTATAATATATGTTTTGGGACCACTGAAGGTGATTATATTATTTCTTATTTCTTTTGTTTTCATACAAAATGTGGTTGTGAGAGCAATTAAGATGATTCCTAGGTGAAGGTAGACCATCCTGAAAGAGACGATAATTACTTTATCCTTTGTTTAATCTTACCTTTATGGTAAATGTGCCCTTTATTGGCTTCTTTAATGAGAATATTATCCAAAATTTTAATCTTGGACTCTCTGAATCTCGGTTTTAATTTCGCATCTGCCGGTAATTTGAAACACGCTTTTCGATCTTCGTCTAAACTAACATCCTCAGCTCTATTTTCATTTACTTTCTGCCTTCTATTATCATTTTTCTTGTTGTTATCTGATAGAACTTCAGAAATTTCTTTGAGATTTTGATTATATTGATCGATATAATTGGAAACTTTTTCATTATCGGTGTATTCAACAGGCAGACTATAATTCAAATCTGATTATTTGACATTATTCTGACATTTAATAATTTGTATGGGACTATATTTGAGAGTAGAATGAGTGGAATTATTGTTACTTGTGCTCTATTCAATTTTTCTCTCAAACTCAAATTTTTATCTTCAATGACCTTGATTTTTGTTCAATTAATGTTGAGTGAAATCTCTCAACAATGGAATTTGATGTAGGATTGTAGTTGGTCACGTAGTGAATTTCGATATTATGAATGGACGCGAATTCTTGGAATAAAGCATTCTTGAATTCCGTTTCGTTGTCTGTCATAATTTTCCTAGGAGTTCCGTGATTACTGTGATTAGAGATACAGCGAATACAACATTCTACGATTTCTGCTGCCGTTTTGCTTTTCAGAATGAAACACTGTCCATGCTTTGAAAATGAATCAACCAATGTTAGACAGGGTGTTTTCGCAATGTTGATTGTATAAGCGTAGTCAGGCGTTGGCAACTCATTCAGGCAATTTTGGACCACGAGTTCAAGCGTACGCTGTTAAAACGCTTGTGTAACTTTCCTTGGCAACACAGAAATACCCAATTGGCGGCATCCACGCAATCGGAAAATCCTTAAACATAAAACTCGAAATGTAAACAAACTTTGACGTTTGTCAGTACCATAGACAGTCAGTACTCTTTTCGAGATTGAACGGCCTAACAGAGGTTTTCAAGTAAATCAAGATATTTATCGGAAGTGAATTTAGTTTCGTAAAGAAAGAAAAACATTATTTGGAAAGACTTCATTTAAAAGGGATGAATTGTGGAATAAAATCGAGCGACGATATATTGGTGATCCACTGTACCTAGACACAAATTTCTATTATTTCACATATTCTCTCTTGAAGTAAACCTGGGTAATAATGTTGAGATAGCATATACTAACTTTGTGAAGGAGGTAGAAGCTAAAAATCTTGATAAATGAAGCATTTTTCAGAATAAACTAACTGAAAACATTAACTCATCGAGTTCTCTTAATGCTAACATTCGAATTCATTGAAATTGATGAAAGAATCGAAGACAAATATCCAAGGTGGGCGCTTAAGTAAACAGGAGCCAAGCGTTTTAAAGTTTCTATTTAAAATATTTCAATTCCATGTTATGATATAGGTATTCCTCATACTGAAATCTCAAGAGACATAAATATGATTCAGCTCATGGAACAAGTTCTACAGATGAGATAAAGCATTCATTTGGAAGTATGAAAATTATGAAATTGTATTTCTAAATCGTCAAGAAAGGGGATCCACTCTTAGAATATGTTCTAAGGATCCACTCGACTTGAGTAAGATTTTTGAATTAGTTATGATCACTAGGCTATTAAGTTTCATGAATGAAAATACTTTATTCTCAAAATTTCAACATGGATATCTAAAGGGCAGATCTACACTGCTATTTTTCAATTTATGAATGCAGTTTTACATTCTTTGGAGAATAAGGATTTTGCATTGGGGCTTTTTCTTGATTTAAGCAAAGCTTTTGGTGTTGACCGTGAGCTTCTTCTTCAGAAGCTGGATAAGTGTGGAATAAGGGGAAAAGCAAATAATTGGATCAGATCCTCTTTGTCCTGTAGGAAGCAGCAAGTTGTTTTCAAAGGCTTGAGTGATGATGTAAAATCAGATATTCGAAATGTTGGATTTGGAGTTGGTCAGGGTACTATAGCTGGTCCTATTTTATTTTTAGTTTATATTAACGATCTACCACAGGCAATAGATGAGTACTTAAATGTAAATTATGTTGATGACACGAATATTTTAATTGAGGGGGGTGATTTGAATCAGATTGTTTGCAGAACAAGAGATGTATTCTTTAAGCTGCAGTATTGGTTTGATAAATTGGTAATAAATGAGACCAAAACCAATCTGGTACTCTTTCATACTAGACAGGCTCCCAATGCTTCCCTTGATAGCATTACTCTGGATGACAACAGTGTTCCACTTTAATCAGGAACCAAATTTCTGGGTGTTCATATTGATGAATTCCTCAATTGGGAAACTAATATAGATAAGGTCTGTCTGAAGTTGTCCAGTATTGGCTATGAAATAAAGATTCTGTCCAATCACTTGGATGAGAATATTGTAAAAATAATGTATCATGCTAATTTCGAATCAGTTTTGAGGTATGGAATTATTTTCTGGGGTCGTAATGTAAAAATTAATTCAATATTTTTTATTCAGAAAAGAACTTTCAGATGTATGTACAGATTATACCTTAGAGAATCTTGTAGAGGAAAGTTTCGTCAAAAGAATTTATTTACCATTTATGGTTTATACATTTATAAGTGCTTAGTTTTTGTTTTCAATAATAAGGATGTTTTTGAATTCAATAGGGAACGTAATCATAATACAAAAAATCTAGATCTTCTTTTTCCACAACACAGATTAACTATGACAGAGAAGGGTCCATACTATATGTGTATTAAACTGTTCAATAAACTGCCTGACAACGTTAAGAGATGTAATCATGTAGGAATTTTTTTAAGAACTTGATAAGAAAAATGCTGGTTCGATTGGAACCATATAATTAAGATGAATATTTCAATTCCATTAGTCTGCATTTGTAGAAATTAGACTTTTTTTGACGTAATTTCATTTCTTATATTAACATCTTTGTAAGATTTGAAATAAAGAAGATTTATTTTGTGAGGGTGGATACTTTTGAAACTGATGAGACGGTTTTAACAAAGTTTATTTAAAGATCTATTTAACCCACTGGTGAATAATACAAAATGGCCGATGGTCGCTTGAAACTATTAATAGTGAGAGTAGCCTTTATCTATTCGCATTCCCGACAGAACTGGCTTCTGCACCATTAATAGCACGTGTACCTAACTTAGTTGCGCTTGCGCATTAGGCCGAACATAATATTAGTTGTCAGCAGGTTGCTTTATAGAAGTGGACTGGTCCCAAATCAACTTTGGCCAGCAGTTCTTACTTCAACATATTTATCTATCTATCTATCAATAGAACTTAGCAGAAAACTCTCGCGAAGAAAAATCGTTCAACCTAACTCCTGCCAGTTGAAAGCGCTGTTATAAATACCTTTTCCAATATTATTTCGGAATCAATATTTCTATTCAGAAACCCAGACAATAATCCCAATATAACTTCTCCAAATAATAATTATAATACTTTGTTGGACAACGTGAAATAAGAGAAAACATATGAAACAAAACTTGTTTTGACTAGCAATACTAGCATTAGCCATTTTTTCACCCCTGCAAAATAACTCGAGGTGCTGTTTCAAATTGACGGACACGCATTGAAGGATGGTCGAATTAGAGAAATAATGAAAAATTCGAGAAACATTTTGAGTTGAATAGGGAGAATAAAAGAAGAAAAACCTTCCTGTTCATAATTTCATTACTTTTTCAGAGTACCATCAGGAAAAGAAATACAAGAAATCATAAAAGTTTCGTTTCAACCTTTATTTTCCTATAAAACTCAAAATTTTTCTCGAATTTTTCATTATTTCTCTGATTCGGCACTCTTTCAATGCGTCGTCGTCGATTTGAATCTCCCGCCTGCTGCTAGTAAGGTCCGGTCGGGAGGAAGCGGAAACCGCACGGGCAAAAAGAACGTAGTTTCACAATACGCTGTTGCAGCGCTAGTGTCGCAGACAAAAAACACAGTCAAGAAGATTAGCACCGGTATTACCATTCTCTTGATGTTTATGTTCTGTGGTATAAGTGTTCGAAAGGCTTTTCACCGATTGGATTTTGTTTGAAGATCAGTTTATTCGGTTGGCGTTCATATTTCATCATTGTTCGAGTACGACTGTTCTCGCTTCTTTCTTGATTTGTTTCGGTATTTTCTTGTTTTTCCCTACCTATCCTGGGAAAATTTTGAAGATTGTCTCAGTGAAGTAGACTGGAAAGGATTTTCTTTCCGGTTAACGTGTTTTTGATGAACTGCGTGGCTTCTTGTGGATAACATTGTTGGTGTTTATAGCGTCTTGTCCATAGACGTAGTGTGAAGTAGTTTACCATGTCTACGACGGAGAGTGAAAATAAATGTAGTTATTGTAAGAGGAAGGTTGTTAATCCTGTCAAATAATGTGTTGAGTGTGGATCCCATTTCCATCCATATTGCTCGAGTAAGGCCGTGCGGTCCTGCCTGATGGAGTAATTTTATGCTGTAAATCGAATGGGCCTCACAATGATGATGGCGATCAATTGTTTAGCCGTTTATCACTGCTCTTCCAGGAAAAGTTTGATGGTTTCAAAAAGGAAATGGAAGATAAATATTTGTCTCAGATGGTTGAACTGAAGAAGGAGGTGAAAATCATGTCTGCCAAGTTATCATCCCAGGAGGCTGAGTTGGGTTTATTGAGAGATCGGATCTCTGCTCCTAATACTGGTGTACAGGGATCCGGAATGGCTGATGGAGGCTGCTCAGCTGAGGATATCCTTTCTGAGCTGGAAGAACGTAGGTTACGCTTATGGTTTACAATGTTCCTAAGAAGGCAACGCCGGAGGATGACAGAAAACTCATACAGGATATGATTTCGAGTTTGTTCCTGAGACGAAAGTTGCACACACTATTCGGGTTGGTAAAAAAAAGGCTGATGGCCACACCCCTTTGAAAGTACTCTTGGATAACTCGGAGTGGGCACTGAAGATTCTCAGAAACCAAAGTAAGTTCCTGCCAGTTAAGGTGCAATCCGACCTCACTCCACAACAGAGGGAGCATTTGTCTCATCTTCGACAGGAGTTGGATCGTAGAAAATATGAAGGCGAGAAGGATTTAACTATTAGATATTTTCATGGTACACCTAAGATAGTCTCTCAGTCAAGGAGCAAACGGTCATCATTCAGCAGTCAAAGAAGTCAACATAATTTTTGAATGTGTACTACCAAAATGGGTTTGCGCACCAAAATCAATGATTTTGTGCATAATGTAATTGTCTCTAACTACGATGTCATCTTGCTGACTGAAACATGGTTGGATGTCCTTATTGATGATGCTGAACTTCAGTTGTTCAACTGGACTGATCGAACTTCTTCATCGAGTAGTAGAACTAGAGGTGGTGGGTGTTTGATCGCTGTAAGGAAGACTCTTTGTGGAAAAGACGTACCGCTTGTTCAGGTGTCGGTTGAGGATTTGTTGGTTGTGGTGAGGGTCAAACAGCAGAAATTTTTGTTTGTGACTGCCTACATACCTCCTCCGGCTGAAGTGAGTGCTTATGAGTGTCATTGCGAGAATGTTGAATTCGCAGCGGAAAGGTTCGAACCGGATGGGATATTTGTGGCTGGTGATTATAATCTTCCACATGCTGTGTGGACTGACGACAACATGGGTGCTATCGTGGATGCTGGCTTGACTCAACAGGTTCAAGTATTGGTTGAATCTTTTAGTTTTTTAAACCTTTATCAGAATAATACAATTTTAAATGACAACGGTAGAATAGATCGATGAGACATTTTAATAACATAGAGGCAATGAAAACAGTATATTGTGCAAATGTTAGAGGTATATTGGAGTATGCATCCGCAGTATGGTCCCCATCATATAACTGCCATAAACAAAGTATTGAACGAGTTCAAAGAAAATTTTTTAAGTGGGTAACTTTCAAGTTGAGACTACCGTTGATATCTGAAAATTATAATCAGGAACAGATCGGTCTTAAAGCATTAGAATTGAGAAGAAAAAACTTCGACATTATGCTTATTTTCAAACTGATTAATAACTTCACCGATTGTAAGTATCTCTTAAGCAGAATAGGTCTTAATTGCAGGACTGTCCATTTGAGATCTAGAGAAGTGTTTCACATAAGCTTCACACCAACTAACAATAGTCTTAACAGCCCTTTAACCAGATCACAACGGCTAGCGAATAATTGCCAGGTCGACATCTTCTCAACTACAATATTTGCTCTGAAAAGACACTTTGAGTCGCAAGTTTTAAATTATTAGGAACAAGCTCGTTTGAATATAAGCTCATTTATGTTATAAACCTTTTCCACTTTTCTCATATCACATGTTTAGTTCATCCTACCAACATGAATATTGCTTCAGTTTGTGTTTTTTTTTTATTATTGTGTTTGTTGTATACAGGGTCTTTCACGAGGAACCTCACCCATATTCATACGAAAAACTACTGAACGTATTTTCATGAAATTCAGCACTTATAAGTATTTCACGATGCTGATGAAATCTAAAATATTTTCAAGGCATGAGCACCTCCGGTTTTTCCGGAAATGAAGTCAACTTCCGTTTTTCAAATTAGAACACCATTTTTTTATTGCAGAAATAGATTCCTTAGAAAATTTCAAGTTATTTTGATGTAACATTTTTCAGTTTTGGTTGGAAAATTCTCTCTGAGCGGGAAAATTCGAAAAAAAATCGAAAATAGAGCTCAGCTGAAACAAGAATAACTTCGAGGTTTTTGGATGGAAAATTTTCATTTTTGGGATTTTTCGAGATGTAAGATTGATGTATCCACTTTAAAAATCGAAATCGCGATTCATGATACAGGGTACGCTTTCAAAGTTAGGTTAGGTTAGGTTAGGTTAGGTTAGGTTAGGTTAGGTTAGGTTTTTCATTTTTGGGATTTTTCGAGATGTAAGATTGATGTATCCACTTTAAAAATCGAAATCGCGATTCATGATACAGGGTACGCTTTCAAAGTTAGGGATGACAAAATCGTGAAAAATTAAATTTTTTCAAATTAGAACCCCATTTTTTTTATGGCAGACATTGTATCTACGTTAGAAAATAATGTAAGTGTATGCATCACACCCTTGCCCTGAAATGGATATTTTCTGAGTTATTCACGAAAAACTGTTTTTCGTCTTGAATTTTCAGCTATTTCTTTTCCCTTCACGCCAAAAAGATGAAATTTTCAGGAACTGTTATTTGAACCCTGCTGTAGATTTTTCACCCATTCTTGAAACCGACTTCAAGTTACTATTAGGAGAACCATGGCAAACTCTCGCAGTTATAACTAGAGAAGATGCTCAAAGTTTTGACCGTTGATTTCTAGACATTTATTTGAAAATATTTTAGATTTCATCAGCATCGTGAAATACGCATAAGTGCTGAATTTAATGAAAATACGTTCAGTTGTTTCCCGTATAAATATGGGTGAGGTTCCTCGTGAAAGACCCTGTATATGGGTGCATGTGTACCTGTATGTATATACAGGGTATTTCATCATAAACTGGACAAACTCATATGACGTGTAGAGAACATCGGGAGAATCATTTTTTTCTTATGAAATATTTCCCGTTTTCGAAGCATAAGGGAGATACACGGTGTTTAATGTCATTTTCGAGCGTTATTATATTGAGTGTGGTCGGTTATGTATAAGACTGGAAGTAATGGTTTCTTGTCATATCGTAGTATTTTTGGATGCTTCATTCTGAAATGGTGTAGAGCACCGAAAAAAAAAATTACAAAATGGCGGAAAACCTGCAATGTTCGTGATTTTTTTTTTTCGGTTGCCAAATTGATTTTCATTTCCTAAATTAACACAATTTTGAAAGGATATTTGTGAAAAAATTTTTTCAGAAATCGAACACAACTTTTTTTTTTACATGTCTACAGCGAAAAAAAAATTTCACTCGAAATTGATGAAATTTTTCACGATTGTACTTACTTTCATACCTAACACGAATATCAAAACAGAATCGAAAAATATCAAACGGTTTCGTTTTTACAGCCATTCAAATGTCCCGTTCGAATATCTGAAATAATAAAAAAACATGACACAGCTTGTGTTCTTAGGCCCATAATTTTTGAATTTGTTTAAATGACAACGGTAGAATAGATCGATGAGACATTTTAATAACATAGAGGCAATGAAAACAGTATATTGTGCAAATGTTAGAAGTATATTGGAGTATGCATCCGTAGTATGGTCCCCATCATATAACTGCCATAGTGCTGTTATGCACTATGCTTGAAAGTGGGTAACTTTCAAGTTGAGACTACCGTTGATATCTGAAAATTATAATCAGGAACAGATCGGTCTTAAAGCATTAGAATTGAGAAGAAAAAACTTCGACATTATGCTTATTTTCAAACTGATTAATAACTTCACCGATTGTAAGTATCTCTTAAGCAGAATAGGTCTTAATTGCAGGACTGTCCATTTGAGATCTAGAGAAGTGTTTCACATAAGCTTCACACCAACTAACAATAGTCTTAACAGCCCTTTAACCAGATCACAACGGCTAGCGAATAATTGCCAGGTCGACATCTTCTCAACTACAATATTTGCTCTGAAAAGACACTTTGAGTCGCAAGTTTTAAATTATTAGGAACAAGCTCGTTTGAATATAAGCTCATTTATGTTATAAACCTTTTCCACTTTTCTCATATCACATGTTTAGTTCATCCTACCAACATGAATATTGCTTCAGTTTGTGTTTTTTTTTTTATTATTGTGTTTGTTGTATACAGGGTCTTTCACGAGGAACCTCACCCATATTTATACGAAAAACTACTGAACGTATTTTCATGAAATTCAGCACTTATAAGTATTTCACGATGCTGATGAAATCTAAAATATTTTCAAGGCATGAGCACCTTCGGTTTTTCCGGAAATGAAGTCAACTTCCGTTTTTCAAATTAGAACACCATTTTTTTATTGCAGAAATAGATTCCTTAGAAAATTTCAAGTTATTTTGATGTAACACTTTTCAGTTTTGGTTGGAAAATTCTCTCTGAGCGGGAAAATTCGAAAAAAAAATCGAAAATAGAGCTCAGCTGAAACAAGAATAACTTCGAGGTTTTTGGATGGAAAATTTTCATTTTTGGGATTTTTCGAGATGTAAGATTGATGTATCCACTTTTTAAATCGAAATCGCGATTCATGATACAGGGTACGCTTTCAAAGTTAGGGATGACAAAATCGTGAAAAATTAAATTTTTTCAAATTAGAACCCCATTTTTTTATGGCAGACATTGTATCTACGTTAGAAAATAATGTGAGTGTATGCATCACACCCTTGCCCTGAAATGGATATTTTCTGAGTTATTCACAAAAAACTGTTTTTCGTCTTGAATTTTCAGCTATTTCTTTTCCCTTCACGCCAAAAAGATGAAATTTTCAGGAAGTGTTACTTAAACCATGTTTTAGATTTTACTACCCTTATATGCAAGAGAAAAAAGTTACAGGTTGTTCCTAAATAGATGGCGAATTTTGATTCGAATTTGTATCGGAAACCTTTTTATTTCAACTAATCGGCCATCGGTTTTCGCTCCAGTGATAAGTAAATAATTCCTTATGAACCATATGCAAAAACTTACCATGTTTTACATTCTTCTTTTTTAATGATAGATATCATTAATTACATCTGCCAAATTCCTCTTTATTCAGTAGCATTTTGTGTTTACTATTAATTTGGTGATAATTCGTATTAAGTTATAAAATCGATCAATATGCCTAATTTTACCAATGAAGATTATTTAAATCTCATTCTACTTCATGGAGAATGTAATAAAGTTGTAGATAGAACGATTCGACTGTTCATTGAGAGGTTTCCTGACCGACCCAGACCAACGAGAGATACCATTAACAGAACCATGACAAACTTGAGAAATGTCGGATCTTTCGTTAAGAAAACTTTACACAGAGAAGAAAGTGTAGTAGAAGATGAGAACAACGAAATTACAGTTCTTGCATATTTTCGTGTGAATCCTCAAAATTCTCTCAAAGATGCCGAGACTGATCTGGGATTATCTCAATCGAGTGTTTGGAGAATATTAAAAAAACATAAAATGCACCCATATAAATTCAATAGGGTACAGCATTTGAAGGAAACTGATTCCGTCAGGAGAACAGAGTTTTGCGAAGCTATGATGATTAGATTTCAAGAGAATGAAAACTTTTTGCACTGTATAATTTGGACAGATGGATCTAAATTCACAAAGAATGGTTATTTCAATAGGCATAACAGTCATTATTGGGATGAAGAGAACAACCACCACTTCAGACAATGGAACTTTCAAGAGACCTGGAGTCTCAATGTTTTTTGCGCCATCAAAAATAATGCAATTCTCGATGTTCACATTTATGATGGGACTTTAACTGGTAAGATAGAACACTACACATGTTTGCATTATTTAAAGAATGTTCTCCCTTAGGAGATAGATATTCTGACATATTGACTCAAATAATTGAGCCGCTAGTACAGAACCATAATGACTTATGGTATCAACAAGATGGCACGCCTCCACACAATTCACTCAATGTGTCAAATATCCTCTACAGGCTATTTGAAGATCGATGGTTGGCGAACAATGGTCCACATCTTTGGCCACCACGTTCTCCCGATTCAACTCCTTTAGACTATTATGTTTGGGGTAGGATAAAAAATATTGTCTACTCAACTCCCCTGACTGATAAAGAGGACTGCATAGAACGAGTCAGAAATGCGTTCAGGATTGTTTAGATTTTTAGATTCATAGTTTTGAAACTCAATTTGGTTTTTAAACACTTTTGCAGATCTCTTCCTCCCGATGAAATAAGAAGAGCAACGCACGAAGCATTTCTGAGACGTATAAATAAATGTCTAGAAATTAACGGTCAAAACTTTGAGCATCTTCTCTAGTTATAACTGCGAGAGTTTGCCATGGTTCTCCTAATAGTAACTTGAAGTCGGTTTCAAGAAGGGGTGAAAAATCTACAGCAGGGTTCAAATAACAGTTCCTGAAAATTTCATCTTTTTGGCGTGAAGGGAAAAGAAATAGCTGAAAATTCAAGACGAAAAACAGTTTTTTGTGAATAACTCAGAAAATATCTATTTTAGGGCAAGGGTGTGATGCATACACTCACATTATTTTTTGACGTAGATTCAATGTCTGCCATAAAAAAATGGGGTTCTGATTTGAAAAAATTGATTTTTCACGATTTTGTCATCCCTAACTTTGAAAGCGATTTTTTCACCCCCTGTATCATGAATCGCGATTTCGATGTTTAAAGTGGATACATCAATCTTACATCTTGAAAAATCCCAAAAATGAAAATTTTCCATCCAAAAACCTCGAAGTTATTCTTGTTTCAGCTGAGCTCTACTTTCGATTTTTTTTTCGAATTTTCCCGCTCAGAGAGAATTTTCCAACCAAAACTGAAAAATGTTACATTAAAATAACTTGAAATTTTCTAAGGAATCTATTTCTGCAATAAAAAAATGGTGTTCTAATTTGAAAAACGGAAGTTGATGTCATTTCCGGAAAAACCGGAGGTGCTCATGCCTTGAAAATATTTTAGATTTCATCAGCATCGTGAAATACGTATAAGTGCTGAATTTAATGAAAATACGTTCAGTTGTTTCCCGTATAAATATGGGTGAGGTTCCTCGTGAAAGACCCTGTATATGGGTGCATGTGTACCTGTATGTATATACAGGGTGTTTCATCATAAACTGGACAAACTCATATGACGTGTAGAGAACATCGGGAGAATCATTTTTTTCTTATGAAATATTTCCCGTTTTCGAAGCATAAGGGAGATACACGGTGTTTAATGTCATTTTCGAGCGTTATTATATTGAGTGTGGTCGGTTATGTATAAGACTGGAAGTAATGGTTTCTTGTCATATCGTAGTATTTTTGGATGCTTCATTCTGAAATGGTGTAGAGCACCGAAAAAAAAATTACAAAATGGCGGAAAACCTGCAATGTTCGTGATTTTTTTTTTCGGTTGCCAAATTGATTTTCATTTCCTAAATTAACACAATTTTGAAAGGATATCTGTGAAAAAATTTTTTCAGAAATCGAACACAACTTTTTTTTTACATGTCTACAGGGGAAAAAAAATTTCAATCGAAATTGATGAAATTTTTCACGATTGTACTTACTTTCATACCTAACACGAATATCAAAACAGAATCGAAAAATATCAAACGGTTTCGTTTTTACAGCCATTCAAATGTCCCGTTCGAATATCTGAAATAATAAAAAAACATGACACAGCTTGTGTTCTTAGGCCCATAATTTTTGAATTTGTATGTCGAAACATTCCAGATTGCAAAATGAATTAAAAAAAAATCAGTGAAACTTCATGGAGAGTCGAACTCCCTACTCTGAGTTGAGTACCTATTAAAATAAATGTGGAATCTGAATTGAGACTGTTAAAAGGTTTTTAATTTTCGTTGCCAAGCAATGGCAGCTCATAGAATTTGACAGAGTATTTGAATTTAACTGAATATAATATTGCAACTATTTTGAAACCAATTTATGCAGTTTGAGTAGAAATTGGCGGTTAATACTTCCCAGATATTAATGGCATGGCATTATTGCGGAAATTTTTACGAATAATTCCACAATTTCACAAACGCAACAAAAAAAACCTATTAGTATAAAATTTATCCATAATTCGTTCTCAAAATTATTGCCATTTTTCAGGATACACTTTCTCGCCCTTTTCGCCACACTATCCACCGCTGAACGAACCATTTCCGGGTTTCGGCGAATATCTTCGGCGGCTGATTCGATTCTTTGAATCAGTTCTTCTCTCGAAGTCACTGGAGCTCGCTTATCATAAACAAGACTCTTCTTATGACCCCAGAAATAAAAATCCATAGGTGTAAGATCTGGAGAACGAGGAGACCATGCGACAGGTCCCAATCGGCCGATCCATCGCCGAGGGTATTGAGAGTCTAAAAATTCTCGTACACTCCTCACTGTGTGAGCAGGGCAACCATCATGCTGGTACCATATTCCTTGAAAGTGACTCAAAGGAATATCTTCCAATAGATCGGGCAGAGTTTCCCTCAAAAATTGATTATAGCCATTTCCAGTCAATGTTTCAGGAAGAATGTACGGTCCTATAATGAATCCATCCTTCATTCCCGCCCAAACATTGACTGAAAATCTCTTCTGGCTATTTTTTGCTACTGTTGCATGTGGATTTTCCCTTTGCCATATTATATTATTTTTTTTGTTGAAGAAACCATCTCTGTGGAATGTTGCTTCATCCGTAAACAGTATGAGACGTAGGAAATTCCTATTCTCACGTGTCCCTCTTAAAATAAATTCACAGAATTCTTTCCTCTTCTCAAAATCACCTTCTTCTAAGGTTTGACATGAATGGAAATGGTAGCGATTTCTTTTCAAAACTCTCCATACAGTGGATTTATTTTTATTCACACTTGGATGATTTGTTAGAGTTCTCGTTGATACCATAGGATTTTCACTCACTAAATCCAGGATACGTTCTTCGTTATTTCGAATTGTTTCCTTCTTCTTGCGGTGAAGAATATCTTCTTCACGTAATTTACGCACTGTTTCTATAAAAGTTTTAAAATTAGGAACGTTTCGGCTTGGAAATCTGCGAGCGTAAGTTTCCCTTGCTTTTCTCCCTGAGGAATTCGCTTCATAATAAGCCTGAACCACATCATTTTTTTCTAAAAGTGAATATTTCATTTTCGTTCGCATACAAATCGTTTCAATATACTCAAATTATTCAGTAAAATTCAAATTCAGGAAACTGTGTCGAAGTATGGCGTCGAGCGGTCGAGGAATTTGTTGCTCGCAGTGTTCTGCCAAAATTAATCGATACGACGATTCAATACTGTGTAAAACTTGTGATAATAGTTATCACATTAAGTGTGTTGAAATATCCATTGAAAAGTTCGCTAAAATCCGAGAGGATGGAAGTTTGAATGATTGGAGATGTAACAAGTGCAATTTCACCATGAATACATCGAACACTAAGGACAATATATCCCATTCTATTGGACACTGTGTGGCCACGGAGGACCTTCTGTCGCTGAGAATGGAAATTGTAAATGAAATCTCTTCATTTTTCACCAAGGAAATTGATTCCCTGAAGAGATTAGTCACGTCACAAAATAAACAAATAAAGGATCTGACAGATGTGATAAGAAATCTTCAACGTGGTAATGATCTTATCTATGCATCGGCTGATGTTGGTCATGGAATAATCTCGGGGATTCCACCGTCTGTTCGGAATTCCGCTAATGATCCACCTGTTCCTGCGGTACCTTGCGTTTCCGATATAACTAAGGAAATTACGATTGAAGACAATAATACTTCCAACTTGATTAACCCTCATGTCAATGAAACTACGGATACAAAAGAAGATCAATTTACAGTTGTTACATCGAGGAAAAAGCGAAGGAGGATAAGATCGAGCCATGGAGTGTCCGGGAAACCTGACAATGAGAATCACAGTACTTCAAATGGTGCCACTAAGAATAAAAGAATTCTAAAACCTATTATCGGCACTTCAAATTCGGATGCGTTGCATGTTGTCCCCAAGAAGCAACTATCGTATTTGCATGTGTCCCGGCTGAGTCCTGCAACGACCGAACAAGAACTCCTAGATTTTTTTGGCCCCAGCTATTCTAATGTACTGTGTGAGAAACTAACATCCAAAAGACCTGAAGTTTACTCATCCTTCAAGATTTCGTTACCTACTGCGCTTATGTCTGAGGCTATGGATCCAGCCTTTTGGCCTGAAGGAGTTGCGGTGAACAGGTTTTTTCGAAAACGTCAACAATCAGCAAACAAAGTATAAGAGGTAAAATTCATCATTCATTAGAATATAGGAAAGAACACATTATCTCAACACAAAAGTTAAAGCTTATCCAACTCAATGCTCAGGGACTGTCTAATAAAATAAATAAACTTGAAGTTCTCACGGTTCTTGAGAATCCCGATATTGTGAGTGTCGTAGAGCACTGGTGCGATCCTTGTGAAATATCCTCCATGTCGCTCAAGGGTTATGTTATAGCCGCGTCATATTGTCGACCAACACGCCAACATGGTGGATCACTTATTTATGTTAAATCCACATTTCATACTGTCCAAATAAAGCATATTCAGAAATTTTCATTGGAGCAACAATGTGAATTTTGTGCTATAAACATAAAAAATGATTCATTTAAAAATATATGCGTTATTAGTTGCTACAGGCCTCCTGGTGGTGATTTGGAGTTGTTCTCTGAGACTTTTTCATATATCCTGGATTTCTGTCTCACAGGTTCCAGAGAAATTTTTGTATGTGGTGATCTCAATATAAATTACTTTGAACCCCACAGCTACTTAGAAAATTTGCAGATTAGCTTCGACCTAAGCGTAACTTCTACTGAACCTACTAGGGTGTTCACCAACAGGCACGGAATCACGAGTTCCAGTAAGCTGGACTACATTCTTACGAATGTAAGTAGTGGCCTCATTTCCACGAAAGTCATCGATACAGACATCGGTGACCATAGGGTGATTGTTCTTTCCTTTAACTGTGAGAATTTTATCGCATCATCTGAGGCCATTCCGCTCACTTTTCGGTTGTTATCTGACGAAAATCTTGAAGATCTTTCGCTGATGGTCTCATGTTCTAACTTTGATGCAGTCTATCAGTCCCATGATGTTGACATCATGTTTGATCATTTTTGTGATATTTTGACATCTCTGATCGACTCTGCTTGTCCGCTCAAGAGAACTCGTTCTGTTTCGAGGGGACAGCCTGATTGGATTACGGCTGAGGTCAGGCAAGCGAGTAGTAACCTAAAGAATCTTCATTGGTTGTGCCAGAATCTGAAAACTGATGAGTCCAAACAACAATATAGGAAAGCCAAAAGGCAATACACAAGTCTTTTGAAGCTCACTAAGTCCAACTATTTTGAGGGAGTTCTGGATAACTCGAACAATAAAAATAGGACCATCTGGAATTTAGTCCGAGGTGAATTGGGCACTGATCACTCCTCTCGAAAAATTGTTCTAAAAAGAAATGGTATAATCATCTCCGACCCATCAGAGGTGGCTGAGTGTTTCGGTGAGTATTTCTCCAGTATCAGTGTTATCAGCCTCAGCGAGCACTATGGTAACAACAGGTCCACATCCTGTACGACACAGGTTCTATCAGATAACACCTTTTTTTTCTTACCAGTTTTGCCCGATGATGTTGTGAGCGTCATCAGAAACTTAAAGAACAAAGTTAGTTGCGCAAGAGATATAATTTCAATGAGAGCCTTAAAGGCGATAGCTCCTCAGATCTCTGAGCATCTTGCCCACCTCGTCAATGCTTCAATAACATCCGGAAGGTTTCCTTCTGTTCTTAAGACGGCTAAGGTTATCCCTATTTATAAAAAGAAAAACGCAATTGACGATGTAGCTAATTATCGTCCGATATCTATATTGAGCTCTTTGGCGAAGGTGATGGAGAGGCTAGTGTATGAAAGGATGATGAATTACCTCAATAAGTTCTCAACAATAACAAGTTGCCAGCATGGATTTCGAGTTGGTAGGTCAACTGAGACCGCGGCATGTCAACTGGTAGATTATGTACATGGCTGCCTGGATAGTGGACTTTTTGTGGCGGGGTTGTTCTTCGACGAATCTCGGGCGTTCGATTGTCTGAATTTTGAATTCATCTTGGAAAAACTATACCATCTAGGATTCAGGGGAATTTTTCTCGAATGGGTTAAAAGTTATCTTGCGGATAGAAAAATGTTTGTCTACAGTAATCAAGAAAGTTCTAAAGATTATCCTATTCAAATGGGTGTACCACAGGGATCTGTGTTGGGGCCACTTTTGTTTATTTTATTTGTAAATGATTTACCGGACTCTATTAAAATTTACTTCATCATCCTGTTTGATTTTAGAATCTTATTGTTTGCGGACGACACGTCCTTCTTGATAACAGCATCAAGCTTACGGGAACTAAAGAGTAGATGCGAGATGTTGGTAGAGTATTTTTCGGACTGGTGCCGGAAAAATTCTCTGATACTGAACGTTGATAAGACAAATCTAGTTCACTTTCAGATACGCGAATCTGTTGAAAAGTTGGTTCTTGATCTTCCTCTGGGAAGATTAGAATCTTCTGAGTGTGTGAAGTTTTTGGGCCTGAAGGTTGACAAAAATTTAAATTGGCAGAGTCATACCGAGTCTGTCTGCAAAAAGCTCAGCAGTGCCTTTTTTGCACTGAAACGTTTAAAAAATATATTTCCGCCAGGTGTGTTGATTAGTATATATTACTCAATGGCATTCTCACATATGAATTACAACGTCATTCTATGGGGAGGGTCACCAGGCGGTAGGGAGGTTTTTATTGCTCAGAAGAGAATAATTCGACTGATCTTCGGTCTCAAACCCCAGGAGTCCTGCAAGCCAATGTTTTTGGAACATAGAATAATGAGCTTTCCATGTATTTATATCTTAAGATCTTTATTACATATTCACAACAATACTCAGTCTCTCATGAAATGCTCTCAATATCATGAATATAATACAAGGCATAAGAACACTATCTCAATCCCTGTGCATAGAACATCAAAATTTGAGAATTCACCTATGTATAGTGGAATTAAACTTTATAACAATCTGCCAAATAGGCTAAAAAATTTAGAATACTATAGATTTAAGAGGGAACTCAAGGAGCTTCTGCTGGAGAAATGTTTCTACAGCAAAAGTGAATTTTTGAGCTCTGTTATTGAATGAAATATATTGTTTTTCTTTTCTTTTGGTTGTAAAATGACTTGTCCTATACATGAACCATGTCTCAAAGGATTAAATAAAATTATTATTATTATTATTATTATTATTATAAATACCCTCTCAAATTCTATCAGCTACTGTTGCTCGGCAACGAAAATTAATATGTATACTCAGAACCTTAGAACAGACTCATATTTCACATTAATACTTAACTCAGAGTAGGGAGTTCGACTCTCAATGAATTTTCACTGATTTTTTTAAATTCATTTTGCAATCTGGAATGTTTCGACATACAAATTCAAAAATTATGGGCCTAAGAACACAAGCTGTGTCATGTTTTTTTATTATTTCAGATATTCGAACGGGACATTTGAATGGCTGTAAAAACGAAACCGTTTGATATTTTTCGATTCTGTTTTGATATTCGTGTTAGGTATGAAAGTAAGTACAATCGTGAAAAATTTAATCAATTTCGAGTGAAATTTTTTTTTCGCTGTATACATGTAAAAAAAAAGTTGTGTTCGATTTCTGAAAAAATTTTTTCACAGAAATCCTTTAAAAATTGTGTTAATTTAGGAAATGAAAATCAATTTGGCAACCGAAAAAAAAAATCACGAACATTGCAGGTTTTCCGCCATTTTGTAATTTTTTTTACAGTCTCAGATCTCAATGAAAAATATTAGTTAACGAATGTTATGATTGTTTTGTTAGAGAAAGTGAGGAATCTATACCTGTGTAACGTAAAGAAATTTTGGAATTTTGTAAACTCTAAAAGATCTGATAAAAACTTTCCCCTTTCCCACTGTTATGTATTCGTATACATTTATATGATAGGGAGTTCCACACTGATAAAGATATTGCTGATGCTTTTGCTAATTTTTTCCAATCAGTTTACAAAACGAGTGGTACACATGTTACGGGCAATGTAAATAATTGGGCATTGTTTATAATGCCCGGGCAATTTAAAAAGTGCCCAAAAGGATATGACAAAATGATAAATTATGTTGCAAATATTACATTGCCCGGTTATTATGTATAATGCCTTAAATCAGGTGGGCAACTTGAAAATTATATATTGTTCATATTTCTGATAAAAAATAACAAACTTTTGCATACCTGACTGGCAAAGTAACAAATAAAACATAACAAATAAAATTTCACATGCTGACAAACAAACCGGTGGGATGAAATAAGTACAAACAAAACGTAAGTCCAAATAAAACTAAAGTATTAGATATGTACGTACTTTCAAATTTATATTCACACAAAATGTCAATACGTAGCAATACAGGCCAATACAGGCTCTATTCATTAGATCAGCTTCCACTATGGTGACATTTCGAGTTACATAGCTTTTTTTCTTTACGACACTTGCGCTCGTCGGATTTACAGCTACCTTTACAGCCACATCGACTATAGCCTGTCTTGGACATCTTGCACATTCTCTTAGTTAAATCTCTATCTGTGGAATGTCTTCGCCATTCTTTTCACATAGGTTGTCCCTTTGTTGTCAATTAATCAAAGTGCCCAAAGAAATACTAGCGGTATTTATAATGACCGGGCAATGTGAGAAATTATTGTAAAGTAATTCAAATTTATCAAATTGCCCGATTTTAATGGTCATTATTCATAATAACCAAGCATTTTGAATACTGACCTAAATAATTACATTGCCCGTAACATAAATAACTCGTGTGACGACACTGATATTATGCTTTGCAATCAGGAGGATATGATAAGCGTACCAGTGATACATATTCAACAGTTGTTAGATGCTATTGATGATTTCGATGTAAATAAGGGACCAGGTCCCGATAATATTCCTGTTCTTTTTATTAGGAAATGTAGAAACGTCCTCGCTTTGCCGTTTCAGATTATTTTTAATAAATCATTAAATGATGGAATTTTTCCTAGTTCATGAAAATCTGGATTTCTGAAAACCAATACATAAGTCGGGTGCAAAGGGAAATGTTATCAACTACAGGCTAATTACTATATTGAGTGTGATTCCGAAGTTGTTTGAGTCTGTTGTCTACGGTAGCATTAAATCTCAGGTATACGGTAGAATAATTCCTCAGCAGCATGGGTTCTTTGAGGGTAGAAGTGTTGACACTAACTTGCTTGTGTTTATTCAATATGTTATTGATGCGTTGGAGAATCGTCGACAGGTTGAAGTTATCTATACAGATTTTTCCTAGGCATTCGATTCCATATCTCATTCACTTCTGGCGAGAAAACTTAAAGCCTTTGGGTTTCATGGTAGTCTGTATAGTTGGCTCCGTTCTTATCTCACAAGCAGGGTTCAGTTCGTTAGAGTGAATAGTATACTTTCATCTCCGGTGTTTGTTACATCTGGTGTTGGAATTAAGAATCCCCCTACTTTGTTTTTCGAATATATGTTGATCGTCGAGTGGTCAGGATGTGTTAAGTTTTTTTGAGTAGAACTTGTCATAGTTGTCAAATACATATATTGAAATAAAAGTTGTTGATATAAGAAGTAGATTTGGCCCTCAATTCAAAAAGGTACACCCATATCTGATAGCTAGGGAACTACAGACTGAGGAAACATCAGTTCCAACATATGGCGACCGTGACAGGACCCTCTATTACAGGTATGGAAAAAACCAAGAAAGCCTTAGCTCTACAAAGAACAGCTTTTATGAGAATCTATGATAAGTTGAAAGAAGATTTCTCCAAAGAAAAATGCGATATCCTAGAAATACAGAGTAGCATCAAAGTCTCGAATGAAATAATGCTTCAAGTATCTGAACTGAATCAACTCATGATTGATCTAATGTTGGATGCAGGAGAAGAAGAAGCGAATATGAATGCAGAAGTGGAATTGATGAATACGATGAGTTTATTTATTTATTTATTTATTTATTAGCATTTAGGTTGCGAACAGTACAATGTACCAATAAAGCAACCACAAATTACAAAATATACATACAAGTCAAATTCACACTACATAATTGATCAGTGGTTTACTGTACAATAAGAAGAGAAAAAAAAGTTTTTAATGAATTTTTTAAAACTCTCAAACCCGTCCGAGAAAACGTCAGCACGCTCACTTAACCCGAGGGAGTCAAAAGCGGCCTGCATACGCATGATCGGAGAGTGCTGTCCTGTATTCGTTCTACGGTAAGGGTTGTTGAATAGGCTTTTATCCCTAACATCGCGACCAGGTACTCTAAAACTGACTCTTGAAAGTAGGCACGAAGAGTTGATGTGATGATTGATGATTTTATGGAGTGTACAGAGATCCATTACGGTTCGATCATTCTCGAGCTCCAAAATTTTAAATTTATATCTTAAAGGCTTGTAGTTTCGATCATCAATTTGAGTTTGTGTTTTAAAGGCCAAAAATTTCAAAAATTTATTCTGCACTCGTTGAATTCTGTTTTTATGAATATCATATTGTGGGGACCAGACTACAGTTGCAAATGAGAGCCTGCTATGAATAAAGGAATAGTACAGAGAAATAAGCACTTTAGGGTTATTGAAATCTTTACTATTTCTATTGATGAATCCAACCAACCTATTAGATGCATTAATTGTTTTTTCAATATGTGTTCTAAATGACCACTTCTCGTCAAGTGTAACCCCCAAGTCAACCACCTCACTTGAGTATTTTACTGGCTCGTTATCAATTTCGTACGTGTAATTGATTTTATTAACTTTTTTTGTAAATGAGATGGAAAAACATTTCGAGGGATTCAATATCAAAAAGTTACGCCTACAAAATTCAGTCAAACGTTGTAAATCTTCCTGCATTCTAAAACAGTCCTCTATAGTCTTGATACGTAGGTAAACTTTCAAATCATCCGCGTAGAGAAGTATCAGGCAATGGTGGAAACAAGCTTTAATACTATTAATGTAGATAATGAAAAACAGTGGCCCCAGATGACTTCCCTGAGGCACACCCGAAGCTATGTCGAAAAACTCGGATCTATGACCCGCAACAGAGACATATCCAACCCTACCGGAGAGATACGATTTACACCACCTCAAAAGTGAACCACCCACACCCACCTCAGCAAGCATTTCCAAAAGTTTTTCGTGGTTAATTTTGTCAAAGGCCTTGCTGAAGTCGGTATATACCGCATCCACCTGGCCTCGGGCGTCAATATTTTCGACTATGTACTCGGAAAATGAGAGTAAGTTGGTAACCAGTGAACGACCTGGAAAAAAGCCATGCTGCTCTTCGATAATGAGATTTTTAACGCTTGGCAGAATACGGTTATAAATAATCTTCTCAAATATTTTACCGAAGACGCATAGCTTGCTGATTGGCCTATAATTCTGGACATCATCCCTCACGCCACTCTTATGAATAGGCGAGATCTCTGAAATCTTCCATTTCTCTGGAAAAACTCCAGTCCTAAGCGATAGGTTAAAAATAATTTTTAGTGGCTCAATCAGATTCGGCAAGCACCCCTTAATGAACGAAGGCGGGATTCCATCTGGACCAGAACATTTGTTAGTTTTTAATTCTTTTATTACTCCCTCGATATTTTCTTGTGTAATGGGATCGAGCAAATTCATATGATCTTTCGAGGTATCTGCGGTTTCATTGTTAACAGGTTGAACATAAACACTACGGAAAAATTTGGCGAAGAGTTCAGGAACTTCTAGAGTGCCTTCAGCAGTCTCCTCATTAAAAGCGACCGAGTGAGGTATCCTTGTTTCACTTTTTTTCTTGTTAGAAATGAATTTCCAGAATTTTTTGGAATTATACGGTATTTCCTCTTCAATATTCTCTATATATGATCTATAATCAGTCTTCATCATTCGTTTAGAAAGAGAGCGGAGCTCGCAAAACCGATTATAGGCGTTTAAATCATTATATTTTTTGAACTTTTTGTGAAATTTATTTTTTTCTTTTATTATTTTGATTAATTTATAAGAAAAATAAACCGGAAAGGTACCCCTGACCCTGCGAACAGGAACGAAACGCTGTATGGCACTGTCAATGAGAAAGTAAAACTGTTCGACTGCCAGATCCACGTCTCTGCCAGAAAGCAGCGAACCCCAATCAATATGCGACAAGTAGTCATTAACAGCATCATAGTCTGCTTTATTGAAGTTAAAGAAAGTTGAGTTGGTTGGATGCAAATGCTTACTAAAGGGTAAGTTCAGATGAAATTCCAAGGCTCTATGATGTTGATTTTCTCCCACTAGGCATTCAGATGAATGATCAAGATTTTCAATAAAATTCTTTTTATTACAGAGTACCAAATCGAGGATCCGGTCATTGTTGTTATGAATATTGTTGAACTGAAGTAAGCCCAAATAGGAAAAAATATCGATAATTTCCGAAAACCTATTGGTACTCAAAACTGGATCAAAAAATAATTCACCCCGAACAGGCAGCCAACTTACAGAGTTAAGGTTGAAATCTCCAACGACAAGAACAGCACTCTCCTGAAAAGCTCTCTCGTTCGCGTACAGACTATTCACAAACACATTCATTAGACAATCAGAAGCTGGTGGAATGTAAACACAACACAAAAGAATATTGACGCCATCACTGGATCTGATCGATATCCAAACATCTTCAGCATCGGATTCCAGCCCATGACAACGTCTTGACTGCAGCGAAGCCTTAACCTCCACCAGCACACCGCCCCCCTCGATCTTGGAAGAGGCAGAAGACTGTCGATCTCTTCTATAAACCGTGTACCGATCATCGAAGAGCTCACCAGAGAAGACTGAGTTGTTGAGCCATGTCTCACTTAAGCATATGACATCGTAATTGTTAGATAAAAGATTTTCATGAAAAACATGTGTTTTCGTTCGTAGACCCTGTGTATTCTGGTAATAAATATGCATAGTGGTTGGTTCGCTCCGTCTGCTATTCTTGCTTACAAATTATTGAGAACATTCATTGAATCTATATGTGTGATGTGAGAGGAGTCATCCTTACGCACAAAGATCAGTCCATCCTTTATCCAGGTGTACTTATATTGCTTGTTTTTAGCGACAGTTCTAGTTTCCTTGAAGAGAATCTTATTTGACAGTGTGAGATGTTCATTGATGTAAAATCCTTCTGATAAACCAGCTATCCGCATTCTCGGAGAACCATTATCTCTCTTCATGCGTTTCCTCTTGGCAGCCGCTAGAAAGTCTTCTTTACTTTTGCGATTTGAGAATTGCAGAATTATGCTCTTTGTTTTATTCTTTGGGTTTTTAGATTAAACACGGTGTACATGTTGAACCCTCTCGGGTACCACACTGAAATCAATGTAGTCTCCTATTTTCTGAACTACATCCAACAGGTTCTCGTTGGGCTTCTCGTCAATACCCTGAATTTCAACATTATTGACCCGGGCAGACTGCTCCAGTCGATTCAGCCTATACTCCAACGAAGTGATATTCTCCTGAAGAGCAGCATTTTGCTTCAGAATCTTATCAGTTGCACGCATCCATTCGGTGATTCTATTCAATTTCTCCTCGAAGTCAGAGACCTTGTCGGAGCAAAAGGTAACAGAGTTCGTTAAAGTGGTGTGTTGATCCCTAATTGCCTTCAATTCGGAGTATATTCCGCTCATGGCGTCCATTAGGTCATTGTTACTTACGCTCTCCCTCGTAGTTGAGAGAAATCGCGTAGTGGGTGGTGATGGAATACCGTTAGGCGGGGCCAGGGATCGTCTCGAGCCGGGACAGCGACATTCGGGGCAACTCCAGGAAATTCCGTCCATACGAAGACTATCGAATTGTTTGTTATTCAATCCGACACATTTACCATGGAAAAAACGCTGGCATGAAGCATCACATTGAATACCGGGGTTTTTACGGTTGACGCTTTCATTGCAGATTTTACACTGTTTGTTCATTGTTTATGTTGTTGTTTAGAATACTGAAGTTACAGATTTAAAGATCAGACTCTACTGATACACCAGTGTGAAATTTCAGAATTATATTCCACTAATAACCACTCAAATTTGAAGAATTACAGGAGCGATTGATGAACACGACTTATACGGATGATAATGCGCACTTGAGTTCTCAATATCACAAGATGAAATGTAGTTTCGACAAGTTAATATGTCAAGGCAGTGTCTCCAAGAAATCAGAATGCAGAAGCAAATTGAATATTCCCAAACTTCAATTCAGACAGTTTGGTGGTGAAACGAAAGATTGGCTTGGATTTTGGAATCAATTCAGCAGAATTGATGAAGATTCTGATATAGAAGAGGAGGATAAACTACAATATTTAGTTCAAGCTACCACACCAGGCTCTCGAGCTAGACAAATTGTGGAAAGTTACCCTGCTTCTAAAGGTAACTATGTTAAAGCAGTGGATAGTTTGAAACAAAGATTTGGAAGAGAAGATTTGTTAATAAAAGTTTATGTCCGAGAACTTCTCAAGCTAGTTTTGATGAATCTGAATACCAAAAATAAACTATCAACATTTTTTGACAAAATTGAATCACAATTGAGAGCATTAGAAAGTCTGGGTGTATATTCAGATACCTGCGCTGCGATGCTATACCCTTTGGTTGAATCATGCCTAGGAGAAGATTTAATACGAGCATGGCATAGAAGTCAGTTCTATTCATCAGAGTGCAGTTTGAAGAAGCGTCTTGATGCTCTCATGAATTTGCTCAGAGAAGAAGTGATGAACGAAGACATAATTCATCTCGCGGTGTCCAGTTTCAAAGACAGACGAAAGCCTGAAGATAAGAGCATACGTACTAATTCTAATGTACCCACTGCTTCTGAATTGTACAACAAAGGATTTCCACGATGTGTGTTTTGCAAAAATTCACATTCAACTGATCAATGTAAGGAAGTGTTGAAACTCAGTTTTGCAGAAAGGAAATTGTCAGAAAATGCTTGTTGCCACCTATGCACCAAATTTGGTCATATAGCTCGAAGATGCCGCTCTCGACAAAAATGCCACAGATGTCAAGGTAGACATTGTGTTATTATGTGTCCCAAAAACGATGTCGAGTCATCATCGAGTTCTAATGATAGGAATTTGAAACAGCCAAACTTAAAAATTGATGAACACAGTCTGTCCAACCACACTTTTCCCGAAATTTTTTTGCAAACCATAGTAGTAGAACTGAGGGGGGACAAAGAATGTCGCCGAGTAAGACTCTTGATCGATACTGGATCCCACAAGTCATATATTACAAGAAAAATTGCCGAAGAGATGGGGTACCCTCCAGTTCGGGAAAAACAGCTAGTACATTCACTTTTTGGAGGAACCCAAACTGAATCTGTGAGTCATAGATGCTTCAGAATTTCTCTTCAAAGTCTTACTGAAGACAACTGTTGCAACTTCGAAGTTTTGGATCAACCATTGATTTGCAACCACGTAAGCTCAGTGAAAAAGAGACCTTGGCTGGATGAACTGAAACGAATGGGAGTCATTCATTCATTCATTGCTGTATCCCGTTACCGGGAATAAATCTACAAAAAGAAGAAAAAAAAATTGCGAACAGACTTGTAATTAGGGCTAGTTACGACTGTGTGCCTTCCTGTGACTGAAGAGACCCAACCGTGACCTACAGATCCTTCCACACTCAGGGCATGGATAGTCACCAATCAGATCTGGCCGCCGCTGTATCCTTCTCGATTCTCCATTATAACTGTGTACTGAAGACCTCCACTGTGACCTGTCTAACGCTAGTTGTTCCCAGTTATGATTGGCATTAACTAATTTTAGGGATTGATGTAGTGTATCCTTAAACCGCTTATACTGGCCTCCTGGTTTCCGGGCTCCCTCAGTGAATTCGCCGTATAGAGCTATTTTGGGGGGTCTTGTGTCTTGCATCCTCAGAATGTGACCACTCCATCTGAGTCGGGCCCTCGTTACTTGAGTCTCAATTGTTGTACAACTCGCGCGCTGCAAGACTTCTGCATTCGAAACTTTGTGGAACCATCTGATGTGCATTGTCTGTCTTAGATGACGTTGTTGCGTTTGTTCAAGCTGTTTAATATGTCGCCTGTAGGGCGTCCAGCTGTCGCTTCCGTAAAGAAGCGTTGGAAGGACCACTGCTTTGTAGACAGCTGTCTTGGTCTCCAGATTGAGGTCGTGATTTTGGAACACTCTGTCCTTCAGCTTCCAGAATGCCCGTGATGCCGAATTGATACGGTTTTGTATTTCCGTGTCTAAATTCGCCCTAGTATTTATGAAGCTTCCCAAGTATTTGAACTGCTCGACCTGTTCTAGAGTTTCATTCTCCAGGCTGATATCTGTTTGAAGGCTTTCTGGCGGACTTACCAGGATTTTGGTCTTGTCTAAGGCCCAAAGCTTCGTATATATGTTTATAGGTGTCCATCATTATCTGTAGATCCTCTGAGCTGCTAGCGATGAGTGAGCAGTCGTCTGCATATTGAAGTTCCGTGATAAACTTGGTACGGGTTTTTGCTCTGAGGCGCTTCAGGTTAAACAGGCCTCCGTCAAATCTGAATCTTATCCCAACACCTCTTACGGGCATACTCATATCTGCAATTATCGATACGGCTATGGTGAAAATATTGAATAGTAAAGGCGCTAATACGCAGCCTTGTTTTATTCCGGAGTTGGTTGGGAAATGGTCGGTTGTAGAGCCATTATGCTGTATTCTGGCGGTGTTGTTGGTATGAAGGCTTTTACACACTGCTAAGAATTTTTCGGGTACTCCAAGACGTTCCATGATTTTCCATAGCGCTCTCCGATTCACCGAGTCGAATGCCTTACTTAAATCGATGAAGGCTGTATAAATCCTTGATTGTTGTTCACGGGCCTTCTCTTGTAACTGTCGCAGTGTAAAAATTAGGTCCACCGTACCTCGATTTGGTCTAAAGCCGCACTGGGATTCAGGTAATAGTTTTTCTAAGAGTGGAACCAGACGATTAGCCATGATCTTCGAGAGAATTTTACCGGCCACACTAAGCAACGATATGCCCCTGTAATTGTTGCAATTCGACGTATCGCCTTTGTTCTTATAGAGGTTGATAACTAAAGCGTCTCTGAAGTCTTGTGGCACATCTCCCTGTTCCCAGATCTTGCGGAATAGTGTTAGGAGACTATTGACAATGTCTTCATCCAAGGCTTTGAATATCTCCGCTGGAATGCCGTCTAGACCAGGTGACTTATCATTTTTCATATTTTTAATCGCACTTGTGATTTCCGACATTGAGATTTCGTCATCAAGCGATGTCATCGGACTATACGCGGGGAGCTGGTCTAAAATGGATAAATCCGATTCGTTATTTTGATTCAAGACCTGTGAGTAATGCTCCTTCCATCTTTCGAGAATTTTTCTCTCATCAGTTAGAATAGCTCCATGAGCATCTCTTATAGGAAAGCTAGCTTTTCTGCTCGGACCGTAAACAGTTTTGATAGCTTCGAAAAAACGCCTGTAGTCATGGTTATCGGCGTAAGCTTGTATTTCCCTTGCTTTTTCTTTCCACCAGCTATCCTTGATTTTTCTTATTTCTCGACGGACCTCGCGTTTTATGTTTATAAAACTTTTTTGGGCTGCAACATCGCCAGGCTTGTTAATTGCGGTTTTCATCGCTTTGTGTTTTGCGTCCAAAAGGGGTGCGATATGGGTTTCGCTATCGGCAAACCAGTCTGGGGATTTTCGGGAGCGTTTTGTGCCCAGTATTTCTTCCGCTGTATTGGTAAGAGATGACTTGAAGCGAAGCCAATGAGTCTCAATGTCGTCGTTATAATCCGGTGGTGTTAGGCTATCTTTGACGGCAGCTGTGAATCTTTCCTTCGTAGAAGGGTTTCGTAGTTTGGAGATTTGAAGGCGCTCTCTTAGATACTTTGGCTTGCGTCGTTGGTATTTTGGGCGCATTGAGATTTTCATTCTCGAGATTACCAGACTACCAGCACTCCAGATCTGCTCTGGGTTTAGTGACCAACACCTCTTTCAGATCTTTTCTTCTCACGATCACATAGTCGAGGGTATGCCAATGCCCTGAGCGCGGGTGGCGCCAGGTCCCCGTTGAATTGGGTCTCGTAATAAAATAGGTGTTCGTTATACACAGATTGTGTTCTGCACAAAGAGCCAGCAGACGTTCTCCATTCGAATTAATGCTGTCTGTGCCGTGTTTCCCTATTATTCCCGGCCATAGTTCTGAGTCTTGACATGGGCCCACTCTGGCGTTGAAGTCTCCAAGGAGAATAATTCGTTCCCGTTTTGGGATTTTACTTAATGTAGCAACGAGTGTTTCGTAGAAAGTGTCCTTCAAGTTGTCAGAGTGTGAAAGATTGGTGCGTTCTGAATCGGACTTAGTTGAAAATAATATGTCGAACATGGATGTGAATCGGTTACTCAGTGATGAACATACATACGAATTACAACTGAGAGGACAATCAATACCGGGTACTGTGATGACTAAACGGAGTCTGCTACGACAAGTACTTCAGTCTAATGAACCTCTACTACCCCCACCATCATTGAATTCTGCCTCGGAGATTGAGATTTGCCAAAATAAACTCACCGATTTGGTGGAATCCCTTCAGAATTTCAATCATGAGAATGCAGCTAACGAATTTTCGCGAATTTACACCAGATTAATACACATTCAAGGAAGGTTGGACTTTATTGTCGCTGCAGACACAACACAGTTACAACTAGTTGGACAAATGAAGGCAACTACAGCTAAGGCGTTGGAAACACTAGAGGAGCTACGTAAATTCATTTCACCTTCCGAAATGCTCTCTCACACTGTCTCAATAAAATGTAGAATATATGTGCCTCTCACTCTTCAATAAGCTTCCAAAAGAACTCCAGATTCTAACAGATACTAGTAAATTCAAGAGAGAAACTCGAAAACTCCTAACTGACTTGGAACCTTACAACATAGCAGAGTATTTCGGATGCAATTCTTATCTGGGTGTATGAGATCCTATTGCAGTATATTTTTTTGTCATTTTTTTTTTCTCATGTTTGACCTATTTTCTTTTCGTAATGTAATTTGATTATGAAAATAAATATCATTATTATTATTATTATTATTAAAAAGAGTAATCGTGAACAGCCGCAGCCATCTAACCGACATCAGAGGTCTCTTTTGGATGTAGAGGTGCCCAGTTCACCTGGAGTGTCACCGATCCAACCGGAGAGGATGTCAAGGGTCGAAACATCACTGATCGACTTGGGAGATGGTGTTGATCCTCCTGTCGCAATGGATGTCTCACGTACTGGTACACCTGTAAGGAATCCAACATTAGAACAGGTCATGAATGAGACAAGACAAACATGTAGAGCATTACTGCGACAGTTACCAGCAATACCTCTCACACAGTCACAGGACTGTGGGACAACAACACCTGAGGGTCCGACACAGGGTAGATGGATTAATTCTACACGAAGGGTGTCTTTTCCACACTTACCTGCACCTTGGATAAGTTCTGACCGACCAGTCATCACAACACCTGCCAGATCAGAACCGGAGTCCCGATCAACAATACCAAATATCCCTGTACACGAATGGAACATTTCATTTGATGGCGCTGGAAGTGTGACCGGATTTCTTGAAGAAGTGGAGAGGCTGGCTGAATCCCGTAAAGTGTCCCTGGAACAAGTTTTTGAATCAGTTTATGAATTACTACGAGAAGATGCAAGGGATTGGTTTATTCCCAGGAGAGGTACTTTCGAGGACTGGGAAGATTTCAGTAACCAACTGAAAGAAGCGTTTCTGCCTGTCAACTAAGAGGAGAATCTGTTGGAGGAAATAAAAAGACGAACACAAGTATCTGAAGAAAAGCTGCTTCTATATGTTACCCGGATGCAGAACTTATTCCAGAAACTCACCTATACCAAACCATCCGAAGTGGAGCAGATCCGACTTATCCGACAAAGGTTGATCCCGCCCTTACAACAGGCCTTGGCCTTCCAGGAGACAAAGACGTATGAGGAACTTCTCCGTAAGGGAAAAGTTTTTGAACTGGTCCAGTGGCAGATGAGCCAGTACACCCGGCCACCCTCAAAACCAGGTTTCTTGGAGGAACCTCACCTGACGTACACTCCCCGTCAACTGAGCCGATATCAGACGAGTTTTTCTGTAGATACCGGAGAACAGGTTCACCAAACAACTGACCACAGGGAATCAGTCCCGCCGACACCAGCAAACCAGACACGACTTTCTCCGTCGAGGGAAAGCCGTCCAAAGCCGCCCAGGCCCAGAGAGTCAATAGTCCAACAACAGGAATCACACCGTCCAACTTCTGGAGATAGGTCCGAAGGTAGATCCGGAACTTCAACACCGCCACCCCGACGTCGAGCCGAAAATAGCCACGCTGACCGGACCCAATCATCATCAGGGAGGAGAGTGTCTTTCCAGACACAGTGTTTCCGATGTGGTGGATATGGCCACATGCGTCGAGAATGTCGCAGGCCACCGAAAATTTTCTGTTCTCGATGTCAGAGGGAGAACATTCTCTCACGAGACTGCCCGTGTTCGGAAAACTAAAGGGGAGATTGGAGACGGAGTCGACCACATCTCCGGAATCTTGACTCCACTGACACCGACCACCTGTAATGATAACAGACCGTTAATAGAGGTCAAAATAGCCGGCAAACACTTCCGAGCACTGATAGATACAGGAGCGACCAGGAGTTTTTGCAGTCAGGCCGTATCCGGTCATTGTGAAAGTAAAGGAATCACAGGACAAACAATGCACAACCCTAATAGCACAAAGTAGTCCTATGGACATCCATAGGACGTCCTCTTCGGACATTACGGACATCCATGGGACGTCCATTTCTGGTACAATGGACGTTCTATGGACATCCGAGGGACGTACAAATGTCACAACTTTGAACAGAATTCGGACGTCCATCGCGGACGTCCAATGGATATCCCGTTGGGACCATCATTAGCAATCTCAACGGTACAAAAATTTACCACGACGTTGGCTATCCTATCTATTAGAATTTTAATATCCTTTAACCCAATGTCTTACACTTGAGTTCGCAGATATTATTTTTTCTGTGTTGTTCTCATTTGCATCCATACTTACTAGAAAGTTTTTACACTTGGCCCGGATTCGAACTCGCGAGTACGTGGGGACACCGCATTACTGAGTCTTCGGTGCAACCGTCCTAGCTACCGAGACCATACAATAAACCTACTTGTAGGAACATATTCATTATATTGTTAACTGATTTATGGAATAGTAGTCGATTAATACAGAAATACCATATAATAAAAACTGAAGTCTTGAAACTCAAATATGGATTATTTTATAATAGTAATTACTCAAGTATTTAGTCTTCGTTCATCATAACGTTATACATAATATAATATTCATAAGATATTCATATAGGTACTACAAAGCGGAAAAATGGAGTTTAGTGAAAAATAATATTAAATTTTGGTGTTCATTGATATACATGTATGTATTATTTGGTCCATATTACGGACTTCTAGTGAATATCCGGTATGGACATTCAAAAGATGTCCCTACCGGATATCCACTAGGTGTCCGTGATGGACGTTATACGGACCATGTAACTTATACATGTTATATGGTCCATATTACGTCCCTTACGGACTCCTAGTGAATATCCAGTATGGACATTCAAAAGATGTCCCTACCGGATATCCAACAGGTGTCCGTGATGGACGTTATACGGACCATGTAACATATACATGTTATTTGGTCCATATTACGTCCCTTACGGACTCCTAGTGAATATCCGGTATGGACATTCAAAAGATGTCCCTACCGGATATCCAATAGGTGTCCGTCATGGACGTTATACGGACCATGTAATATATACATGTTATGTAGTCCATATTACGTCCATTACGGACTCCTAGTGAATATCCGGTATAGACATTCAAAAGATGTCCCTACCGGATATCCAATAGGTGTCCGTCATGGACGTTATACTGACCATGTAATATATATGTACCAGTTATATGGTCCGTACTATGTTCATCTCGGACAACTAATAGATATCCAGTAAGGACATATATTTGACATTGCATGTATTAAGTCGGTCAGGGACCAATTTGGGACTACATGATACGGACATGTGTCATATCGTCCGTATTATGTCCATCACGGGCATCCAATGGATATCCGATACGGACATTGTACATAAATTGGACTAACAATGGATATCCATCTTGGACGTCCTAAAACTGTCCGGAAACGGACGTCCAAAGGACATACAAATCAAGTACATGGACGTTCCGACGTTAAATGGTCATGAATTGGACGTCCCAAGGACGTTGTGTGCTATTAGGGAAGAGTTTTGCAGTAATAGCGAACGGAAAAACCACCGTCACGCCGAAACTGTACACCACCACCGTGCAAATTTCCGACTACACACTGCCTGATTTGAAATTCTTACTGGTACCAAGCATTATTCTGGGGATGGATGTTCTGTCGACTTTCAAGTTTTCCGTAAATCTCAGTACCGCCGAGTGCTTTCTGGAAGGCCGACTGATCTCGAAACCGATGACTCCCGTCGAAACCACCGCAGAAGTTCACACCGCCGAAGAACACCTGTTGGAACTGACAGAATCTCAGAAACTGGAGGCATTTCTGACCGAGGAATTAAAGAAGTTCGAAGACCTGTATGGTACAACCGACCTGATTGAACACAAGATCAAACTGAAACCGGGCACCGAACCGATCAAACAACGATACCGACCCCTAAACCCGAAAATGCAGGAGATCTTCAATCAGGAAGTGGACCGTATGCTGGCTGAGGGAGTGATTAAACCCTCCAAGTCACCGTGGAGTTCACCTGTAGTATTGGTCAAGAAGAAAGACGGAAAGTACCGTTTCTGCATCGACTTCTGTGCTGTTAACCAAGTGTCTGTGAAAGATGCATACCCGTTGCCGTACATTTCTGGGATTCTGGACAAACTCCGAAAAGTGAAATACATCTCCACGCTGGACCTGAAACAAGGATATTGGCAGATACCATTAGCCAAAAAGAGCCGTCCGATTACTGCATTTACCGTCCCCGGAAGAGGTCTGTTCCAGTTCACCGTGATGCCGTTCGGTTTACATGCAAGCCCAGCCACCTTCCAGAGGTTCCTAGACACCGTCATTGGCCCAGAAATGGAACCGGAAGCGTTCGCTTACCTGGACGATATAGTTGTCCTGGGGGAAACTTTCGAGGAGCACCTGGAGAACTCAAGAGAAGTATTCCGACGGTTGAGAGAAGCCAATCTTCGTCTCAACCCCGACAAGTGTGACTTTGTGCGAAAATCCCTAAAATACCTTGGACATGTCGTCACCTCCGATGGCATCTGTACCGATCCCGACAAAGTCTCTTCGATAGTGTCTTTGCCAATACCGAAAACCGTCCGAGAACTGCGTCGATTTCTTGGAGTTGCCAGCTGGTACCGTCGTTTCATAGAGAACTTCTCCGATTTAGTTTCTCCGTTGACTCGGTTGCTGCAGAAGAAACACCGTTGGGAATAGGGAGAAGAACAGCAGAAGGCCTTCGAGCTTCTGAAACAAAAACTCACAGAATCTCCGATACTGGCTTGTCCGGACTTCACCCAACCGTTCGTTCTGCAAACCGACGCCAGTGACATGGGCCTTGGAGGTGCCCTAACACAAGTGATCGATGGAGAGGAAAGAGTAATCGCCTATGTGAGCCGAACACTAAACCCCGCAGAGAAAAATTACTCCGTCTCAGAAAAGGAATGTCTCGCCATAGTATTTTCAATAGAGAAACTGCGACCGTACCTAGAAGGATTCCATTTCACAGTAATTTCCGATCACATGAGTCTGAAATGGCTAAACTCCATCAAGTCACCATCCGGAAGAATTGCTCGATGGGCCGTTTTCCTTCAGCAATTCGACTTCGAAGTCCAGTACCGTAAAGGATCGATGAACAAAGTAGCCGACAGCCTGTCCCGAAACCCGTTACCGTCCGTAGATTCCGTATGTTTGTCCGAGATAGAAACAACCCAGTGCAGATGGTACAACAAGAAATTACAGGAGGTGGAAAAAGACCCAGCAAATTTTCCAGACTACGCCGTTGAAAATGGAAAACTGTTGCGACATTTCTCGGACTCATCCGACTTCACAGAAGAAGGAACCTGCCAACCCTGGAAACTCTGTGTACCGACCGAACAGCGAACAGAAGTACTGAAGGAAAACCACGACTCAGAACTAGCAGGTCACATGGGGATTGCCAAGACGATTGCACGGATAGCCAGAAACTATTACTGGCCAGGGATGTTTAGAGACATTGCGAAATACGTGAGGAACTGCACATCGTGCCAAAAGTACAAAGTTTCGCAACAGAAAACCCCTGGTAAGATGCAACCAAACCGAATGGCGGATGCGCCGTTCGAAGAAGTATCCACAGACATTGTAGGACCATTGCCACGGTCGAAGAAGGGAAACTCCTACATCGTGGTAATGCAAGACCGGTTCACAAAGTGGGTAGAGTGTCGTCCGTTGCGGAAAGCTACCGCCAAAACTGTTTATTCGGCCCTCTACGAACAAGTCATACTGAAATACGGTTGCCCAAAACTAGTAATATCCGACAACGGAGTACAATTCTACAGTAGGCTATTCAAGAACAGTCTCCGAGAGCTGAACATCGCTCACCGTTTCACGCCGCCGTATACTCCTCAGTGCAACCCTGTAGAAAGAGCTAGCCGTACCCTGAAGACCATGATAGCACAGTTTTGTGAGAACGATCAACGAACCTGGGATGAAAAGATAGGAGAGTTAACGTTTGCCATCAACACCGCTAAACAGGAGTCTACTGGATTCACACCGGCATTTTTGAATTATGGAAGGGAACTAGAAGTCCCGAGGGCGATTTATTCGGCAAACCCCCACAATAATGAAATGAACGGAGAATCCAACCGTATAGAAGAAGAAAATAAAATAGAGATAGGACTTACCGTACTCAACAGATCAAACATCTCCAGGAGGCTTATGAGTTCGTCCGTACTAAACTATACCGTGCCTTCCAACAACAGGTTCACCACTACAATCTTCGACGAAGAGAAGTCCGATACCATGTGGGAGATAAAGTTCTACGCCGAGACCGTCCTTTATCCTCGGCCGTTGACAGTTTCGCCGCCAAGTTGGCTCCGAAGTTTTCCGGACCGTTCACCGTTGTCAAAGTTGTTTCACCTGTCGTCTATGACCTGAAAGATACAGAGGGTAGAAAAATCACTAATATACATATTAAAGATTTAAAACCATTTCATGCATAATATATATGATTGTCATGATCCGTTAACCGTTCTATAGAAATAACCTCTGAAAGGAGGAAATCCGTTATTTTTCCGTTACCGAATATACAGGGTGTCCGGGAAGTAACTGTACATACTCATACCAGAGATAGAGTTGGACTAGCTGATTACGGATTGACTATAAAAAATTAATTTCTGGATTTCCCTAGAAAGCTACAGGGTGATTTTTCAACTTCATGGAAATACTTAGACCATCATAAATTCCAAACTTATTGATGGATATTATTGAAATTTAGGATTATTCCAATTATGCTAGGGCCGGACTCATCAATCTTCATTCAAAGTGTTCAGGGTAAAAAAAAATTTTTGTATTTCAAATTACGAATAATTAATTCGCTTTTTAGAAAGAAGCTAAATTATGCTTCAATTTTTGGTACCGCTCAAAGTTGTCGCATCAACAATTATTTTCTTATAAATTTCTTAATTTGGATAAAGTTCAAAAATTGCAATTTATTCACCTGAACAGAACATAGTCATCTTGTGCAGGTCGAAAATATAAATAATAAATTTTCTTAAAAAAGTCACTTAAGGTGAAGAAAACTATAATAATTTGTTGATATACTGGGTGGCCACTCCAGACGCGGATATACAGGGGTATACAGAAGCTGGTATACAGAAGCATATTTCAAAATTATTCTTATGTATACCTGGTGTTCGACTACAATGATATAGACCAAAGTTACACTTCTTCCAGTCAAGAGAACAGCTGATGAACAGAATAATCGACTGTTGCGGTATTTTGAGAAATAATGGCGATATGATTCGGAAGACTGTATCCAATTTGAAAGTTCGGCAAGAGAAATGTATACAGGCTAATGATTTTCATTTCGAACCACTTTTGAAATATCGTCAAGTTAGCAATTCATTCGTTCCAATTTTTATTTTTATTAGGTACTCTTTACTGTATTTTAGTTTTTTTCATTTGTTATTGTTTCGTTATTAAAGTGCTTATTGAAGCTCTGATTTTTCTTGTAAATTTTCTACTAATACATTCGCATTTTATATTCAAACATGAGATTTTCAGTTCCCCTCATGGTGAAAAATTCAATTTTTCGAAATTTATCCAAATTCAAAAATTCATAAAAAAATATTTCTTAATGTGACAACTTTGAGTGATACCAAGAATTGAAGCATAATTTAGCTTCTTCCTAAAAAACGAATCAATTATTTGTAATTTGAAATACAAAGTGTTTTTTTTACCCTGAACACTTTAAATGAATATTAATGAGTCCGGCCCTGGAATAATGAAATAATTGATATCTTTCTGACTTGACCTTAGCATGTGTCAATAACCTCCCAAGTTTCAATAATATCCGTCTATAAGTTTGGATTTTATGATGGTCTAAGTATTTCCATGAAGTTGGAAAATCATCCTGTAGCTTACTAGGGAAATCCAAAAATTAATTTTTTATAGTCAATCCGTAACCAGCTAGTTCAACTCTACCTCTGGTAAGAGTATGTACAGTTATTCTCCGGACACCCTGTATATATTTTTTTTCCGTTACCGATTATATTATGATTTTCCGTTTACCTGTTTATCTGAATAACTGTGGTTGCTCGATCAACCAGAACCAGTGCATCCAGACAGTCTGTCTCCAAGAATCAGCGGATGGAACCACCCCGGAAGAAGTTGAGCAAGTTCCGCATGCCAGCCAGTAGGGACTTAGCCCTCCGTGCCTGTCCAAGAAGCCGAAGCTACCTACAAGGAGAAATCACGTACAACTGAAGCCCGTTACTAACCATAGTTATAACCGATTACACCGTAACAATTCCGTTCAAATTCCGTACAGGCACCACCGTTGACCGAAATATTGTATCTACAGATTTTCATCCGTTCAGCATGCAATTATAAATCAAACCTGTTAAAACTGTCTGAAAAATCTGTTATTTATGTAAGGAATACCAATAAAGGATACTGCTTCACATTACAACTGAGTATATCCGTCTATTAATCCAATAGATCTAACCAATTTCTATTCTGAACCGAACCGAAATTATTCTACCGTCAATTTAACACTGTCTACCTGAAGAAAACACCGTCTACCTGAAAACAGAAAGCAGAGAAAAACCGTTCCAAGAAGAAAGGTTGACCACGAGGAACGATGAAGATCGGAGAATTTATTGTTAGAAATTACCCACCTGCAAGTCTCATATCGGATCCGAGAGTCTCAACGTCCGAACAGCCGGGTCATACCAGTCCATTGAGCCCCCACGTCGAGCTGTTGGAGGCTTTCCACCAGTTGCAGCTCCCACGAATCCTGGGTAACCTACAAAACCACGATGGAATTCAAACACCCGCCAAACACAGTTAAATTAGGTACTTACCGGAGGGATGAAGCATGGCACGTTTCCGACCAGCGATGAAGATGGATTTCCACATGGAGAAAGAAGATTTTCCACTATTGTACACCCACATCATGTATCCACGGAACGCTGAACAAAGTGCTTTGACAAGATGGCGGAGACCTGCGCCGAAATGACTGACGCTGACGTTTCTGCGTGCGCGTTGGAACTACCACTTCCAACCATAGAGAGGAATAAGTACTTGATTGACTTGTAAACTGGTCACGAGTATATAGGTGGCGCGCGCGAAAGTAAGGTCATTATTTCTAGGGGTAGATAGAGTCGTGAAATTAAACTCACTATTTCATCGTAAGTTAATTTCTTCCGAGCTGGGGAGGATGTAATGAAGTCCAGTTTTCTGAGGAAAATTGGAATTCATTTTAGTGCATTTCTTTCGTTTTAAATTTCCGCCTTTGAAAATATTTTAATTCTCGAATATTCCGTACGTTCATTCCGATAGGCAGAGTAAATGTAAAAAACCGCTTATCTATATTTCACGTTGTTTTTCTTATATGCCGCTGAAGATTTCGACGTTTTTCATCTGTTGATATGCGATAAACCGGAGCTGACGACGTTTTTCATTCTTGTCGCATTCTGGAATTTTCAGATTTTTACCGTGAGAGGGGATTTGCCTATAAAAGCAAATTTTTCCCCGCGACGGTCACTTTTACTTCAGTTCTTCGACTTGCTCTTTGACTTTGCTTCAGTATTTCGATTTTTCGCTTTCTAACGTGGTGACTTCTGTTTTAAATTCAGTTAATTTTCCGTATTTCTTTCGCCGTTGAAGAATAATTATTTTGTGTTTGCATCAGTGCTTCTTAGAATTAATTTTTTTTAGTTTTTCTTTTAAATCCTTTGAGTTCCGCGAGTGCTTGAAACAAGGGAGGTAGGTCCCCGTCTGTACCGTTCAGTTTCCTTGTTAGACCTACGCCGTTACTTCTTTAACTTTGACACTGCTGTACTGTATCGTTTTCTGTTGTATTTTATCGTTCTTTACCCTGTATCGCGAGTCTGACTTTTCCCTTCGTTATCAGTCATGGCGCGAAAGCCCTTGGGGTACTGAAGGGAAAGTCACGTCAACTCCCCTGTCCGCGTTCCGCGTCATAAGTGTTGAATCCGAAATCTCTTCTTTTCTGTCAGTCATGGCGCGTTATAGCCCTTGAGGCAGAGAATAAGAGATACCGCTCGTCGCTCGTAGTCAGTGAAATCCCGTAGTTGCGCTCAAAATAGACCTTTTCTTCGCTGTCAGTCATGGTGCGTTATAGCCCTTGGGGCAGCGAATAAAAGTCTCGAACAGATCCGCCTTATTGTGCTTCATTTCCGGAGAAAGACAACTACATACCGATACCGTATAGCAAGTCCTTAGCATTCGTTCCGTCAGTTCTGGTTGGCGCATTTTTTATTGAACCGTTAATTTTTCACTACACCCGGTATAAATTTCATAAAGTGCTCGTGACCGGATAGGATTTCCCGAATGTATGTTCGCTTATAGAATCACTCATATTTCATACCTACACATATCTCCCTTGTACATATAATTAGTTTCCGAAGGTGTGAATAAACTTTTACACAATTTGATTTTGACTTCTTCGTTATCGCTACCGCCCTAGATAACAGCGAGCTCTGTCTCCGGCTAGCAGCTACTCTGGTAGGTTTGCTATTCTTCCTATTGAAAAGAATAGCTGGCGCTCGAGATTAGGTTTCTCCGAGTAAACCACGTTACAGTGCAAATGCCTTGCAAGAAATAAACTGGTTGGAAGTAGCTGAAAACTGTACGAAATTACACCAAATAAAATGGAAGCTGAATCCTCCAACAGCTGCGTGGTGGGGAGGTTGGTGGGAGCGGCTTATAAGATTATTGAAAGATTTGTTACGAAGAACTCTTGGGAAAACAAGTCTTGATTTCGAAGAACTGCAGACTGTTCTTTGTGATTGTGAAGCAGTTTTGAACGCTCGTCCATTGACATACATGTCCGAAGATCCAAACGATTGTATTGTTCTCAGACCAGCAATGTTCTTACAAGACATCAAAGAAGTTGGAGTAATTGATCTTGATTTAGTTGAAGCCAAAGATCTTAGCAGACGATTCAAGTATCGTTTGAAACTAAAAAATGATTTGAACAGAAGATTCAAGTCAGAATATTTAGGCCGACTTACTCTCTTCTCAAAGAAAACCTCAAGTGAAACAATCGGAATTGGAGATATTGTTCTGATCTCGGATTTCAATAAAAAGAAATTGGAATGGCCCATAGGTCGAGTTGTTGAAACTATTTCTGGACGTGATGGAAGAGTGAGGTTGGTCAAGTTGAAAACTGCCACAGGTGAATTACTGAGACCAGTACAACGTATTTCATTACTGGAAATGAAAAGGTCATTAGATTCACCAAGATCAGCAGTGCCAGCCAGAAAAGAAAAGCGATAATCATACCCAAGGTGAAGAGGAACAGTTATCGAAAAGATCATTAACTAGAGATCCGGTAGTTAGAACGAGATCAGGAGGACCGGTAAAAGTTCCTGAAAGATTTGGACATTGATTGTGTCATTACTTCGATATATGAATGACACAAGGTGGGAGTGTGTTGGAATTAAGAATCCCCCTACTTTGTTTTTCGAATATATGTTGATCGTCGAGTTGTCAGGATGTGTTATGTTTTTTTGAGTAGAACTTGTCATAGTTGTCAAATACATATATTGAAATAAAAGTTGTTGATATAAGAAGTAGATTTGGCCCTCAATTCAAAAAGGTACACCCATATCTGATAGCTAGGGAACTACAGACTGAGGAAACATCAGTTCCAACATCTGGTGTACCTCAAGGCAGTCATCTGGTGCCTATCTTGTTCTTAATTTTTGTCAATGATATTTGCTCTGTCATCCGATATGTGAAGTTCATATTGTTCGCTGATGACTTGAAGCTTTACTACGCCATAGGGTCTACTGTTGACATCTATGACTTGTAGTTGGACCTAAGAGCGTTGGAGAATTGGTGTGTTAAAAACTGCTTGTCGCTAAATTTGGGAAAGTGTAAATCCATGTCAATTTGACGAATTGAAGATCCGATGATTTTTACCTATTTCCTTGAGGGTCTTGCCTTAGAACGAATAAGTGTAGTTAGAGATCTCGGTGTTTCATATGATAGTACTTAAATTATCTTTCAAACCCCACTTTCAGAGAATTTCCACTAGAGCTTTACGAACTCTCGGTTTCATTTTTAGAAATACGAGAGATTTTCGAAATGTCGAAACACTGCGATATTTGTATCTGACTCTAGTGCGACCAACTTTTGAGTTGTTTGGTCTCCTTACACGTTGGTTGATAGTCTGTTCCCTGAGCGAGTTCAGAATAAGTTCCTCATATAATGTTTCATACAGGTTGGGCATTCCTGCTAGTTCATTCTCAGTAACCCATATGCGCGATCGTCTTAGACTACCTTCATTAAAATCCAGAAGATTTTCTGCCGATGTACTTTTTGTGGTAAAGATTTATCTCGGTCTTATATTTGTACCCGAATTGTTAATACGGTTCAATCTGAACGTTCCGCCTAGACCCATGAGACGGCTAGAGTTACTTACACCGGGACTGTCGAGGATAAATTATGGATTATACTCCCCGATTCCAAGAATGATGAAGCACACTAATTTTGTCGTTGCTCTAGGAATTGCTATATTCAATGATTCGCTTTCGAGACTGAAAAGAGATCTGCCAGCAATGATCCGACTATAGTAGTTTCATACGAATATTCCCTGTTCATTTTTGTGTGTTTCTTTTTTGTTTTTTTTTTGTAATATGTAATAGGTTATGTTCTAGTTGTTTAAATTATGTTTATTATGCATTGTATATCGCATGTATTCTTGTTAATTCAAGTGTTATTGTAAAAGGTTTTTTGCCGTTAAATAAATGAATAAATAAATAAATATTTTTGACGTTGACAGATGTCACAACTGTTAACATAACGTTGGACTTTCAATAACATATTTGAAAAATAGAAATTTTTCTTGAGGCTTTCCATATTTTCTTGAATACCTCGATGTGTGGTTTTGGTATCATGGTACAGTTTGATTTTTTCCATTTGATCTTCTTCGTTTTCTATGTCTTCCAACAAAGTGTTTGAAATTTTAAACTTGAAACTTCCTGAATTGAATAGTTTTTGTGAATACTGAATAAATGATGTTTCGATATTTTTATTCTGGAGGAAAATTCCATATGTCTAATCGGGGACTATGAATTCTTTTAGGAATTATGTGAATTGATTTTCTTCTGAAATAGTCACATGAGCCTGAATTTTGAATGATTATGTAATTTTACTCTGGTGACGTTGATGTTATTGCCGCTTTTAATGATAATTTGGTATTGGAATTAATTGCTCGTTCGGTGTAGGGAATTTCTAAAATTGCATCTTCTTTGTTAGAATGTATCATTTCCGCATCTGAATTTTCATCTGGGTTAATTGCAATTAATTAAGATGTTCATTTCCACATATCATATTTGTGGCATTATTGATTCTAAATCTGAGAACAATTGTTGTTCTTTTTCTGTAATATTAAATTCATCGATTTTAATCCTGGAAAGAGCATCCGCGTTACTATTGACACCTTTTCGATATTTGATCTCAAAATTGAATTCATCTAGTTTAATTCAGTTGGCAGTCAGGTTATCGCTCCACCTTTTCCGCGGTCTTCCTATACTTCTCCTTACAGTTGGTGATTTATCACGTGCAATTCTGACCATTCTCTCATGATCCATTCGGTCTATGTGTGCATTACACTCGTGCTTTCTCCCCAGGATCCACTCATTCACCTCTTCCACCCCGCATATTTTCCTTATGTTGTCACTGCGCTCTCTATCTAATAGCGTTTTTCCAGCTATTTTCCTTAGGATTTTCATTTCACATGTTTCCAACAACCTCTTAGTTTTTGTTGTGTCTGGTCGTGTTTCTGCTGTGTACGTCATTATTGGTCTTATGGTAGCTTTGTAGATTCTTGCCTTTGTCTCGGTTGGCAAGTGTTTGTTACTCCATATGGTATCGTTCATGCATCCAGCTGTTCTCATTGCCTTATTTACGTGTTGTCTCACCTCGGACTCTACATCCCCGAAACCACAAAGCTTTTGGGGTTTTCGGTATTGGAAACTTCAATTTTTCTGGGTTAGGTTCTACTCCTTTATTAGTGATTTTAAGCCTAAAAACATTACTTCGCTTTTGAAAAAATGAAATTTATCCAACTGTATTTTAAGATTTTCTTGTTTAAGTAACTGAATAAGACTGTTTGGATATCTGCTAAGTGTTTATCTGGATCTTTAGAAAATATCAAAATATCATCCATGTAGACAGCACTAATTATTCCAAGAATAGGCTGCAGAATTCGATTCATTGCTCTCTGAAAAGTTGAAGGGACATTTTTCAATCCGAAGGGCATTCTTCAAAATTCGAAATGTCCTTCATCTGTGCGAAAAGCTGTTTTTTCTATAGATTCCTCGTCTAACTCGATTTGATGGAATCCCGATGCTAGATCAAGTGTACTGAAATAATTTGCGCCTTGAGATGATCTAAGATTTTGTCAATATTTGGAATAGGAAATTTATCATCAACTGTTTTTTCGTTAAGTTTACGATTGTCTATAGCAATGCGCCATTTTTGTTTTCCGGATTTATCTGCTTTTTTGGGAACAACAACAATAGGAAATGACCAGGGAGATATACTTGGTCTGATTATATTTTGATCTAAGATTCTGAGAGGTCTGTAATTTGGCGTTTCACTTCTTCTTTATGGACTTCTGGGTATCTGTACTCATACGAGGCTGTATTGATAAGTACCCGTGTTTGGAAAGAAAACTCAATTTTTTGAAATTTTTCATATTTATTTCTCAACATAGTCTCCTTTTAGCTCGATACACTCAGCCCAGCGATATTCCAACTTTTTCATGCCTTGTAAAAATTATGATTTCTTGAACTCTACAAAATAGGCCTCCGTTTCAGCGATGACCTCCTCGTTGGACGTGTACCGCTTTCCGCCGAGACATTTTTTCATATTTGGAAACAAAAAGAAGTCACACGGTGCCAGATCTGGTGAATATGGAGGGTGGGGTAGCAATTCGTAGCCCAATTCGACCCTTTTTGCAGTGGCGACTACTGATGAATGAGCTGGTGCGTTGTCGTGGTGGAAGAGCAATTTTGTCCGGTACGGAAGGGTGCGTTTTTCTTTGAATGTGGTGTCACATCGATCCAATAATTCACTGTAGTATCGCCCTGGTATTGTCTTTCTGTTTACCAAGTAGTCAATGAGGATTATTCTTTTTTTTTTTTGGTGTAGCAGGGGGAAAATCTGCAAGACAGACGAACCACCCTCATCTCCTGAGTGGAAACAGTGTGGGGTTTCTCACTCTCCTGAGCTCGAGACCCACTAAAAACCCTACTGCTTCTTGAATTTTGATTCCGGGCATTTGCCTGTAAACCGTTCATCTCTTGGTCGGTTTTCTTCTCGCACAATATGTGTTTATCCTCTATTGGATTAACACTTTATTGAATTATTCAATAAGTTTCTGTTGTTATTTTAATCTCTTTTCAATTGATCTCTTGGTTTCCTTCGGTAAATTCGCATTCTCCTTTTGTCTTCCTCTGGGTCGTAGTCCACTAGTCTCCTGAGTTCTTGATTCGGATGGTTTTTCGCTGTCTCGAATAATTTCTCTGCTTTTCTGTTTTCTGAATTCCGTTATGGTTTCCCATTTCAGGTCCTTATAAATCTGTCTATTCCTGACAAACCAACATCTATTGCACATCGTAGCAGCTTGTTTTCAGTGGCCTGAATTCTTTTGATATGGCTCTTTGCCGCGAAACCCCAGGCAATTGATCCATAAGTCAGTTGAGGCCTAGCAACGGCTTTGATTATCTTCAATTTTGTCTCTTTCGACATGTGGCTTCTTCTTCCTATCAGAGGATAGAGTCTATTCATCGCTGCTTTCGTTTTGTCGATTGCTTGTTTGATATGACTTTTCCAGGTAAGTCCTTTGTCAAGCGTTATTCCTAAATATTTGGCTTCATTTTTCCAGTCGATTTCTTCGCCGTCAACATCGAGTTTTGTTGTGGGTCGCAGTCTTCTCTTCTGTAGTAATATTGCTTGGCTCTTTTGTCCATTGAGCTTGATTTTCCACTTTATGCACCAGTCATTTGTTTCGTCAATCGTCTCTTGTAGAACTCGTTCTATTACTTCTGGGTTGCGGTGTCGAGTTGCTATGCCTGTGTCGTCAGCATATAAAGTTAGCATGGTTCTTAGATTTTTCGGAATATCGTGGATGTATATGTTGTACAGAAGTGGCCCAAGTACTGATCCTTGGGGTACTCTAGCCTCTATATCTCTTGTTGAGGAGCATTCTCCTCCCACTTTTACGTAAAATCTTCTATTTTTGAGATAATTCCTGATCAACTTGCATATTTTGATCGAATATCCAGCACATCTCATCTTATATATTAATCCTTCATGCCATACTCCGTCGAATGCTCTGGCGACGTCTAGTAAAATAAGACCTGTAGCTTGTTTATTTTGGAATCCCTCTGTTATGTACTCTGTGAGCCTTAATAATTGTTGTTCTGTTGAATGCTCTCTTCTGAATCCGAACTGTTCTGGTGGTATTAGTTCCAGATTTTCGGTTTCCTCATTTAGCCTCGTGGCGATAGTTCTTTCTACCACTTTTCCTAACGCCGACAGTAGACTTATCGGTCTGTAGTTTTGTGGAAACTTCTTCTCTTCGAATGGTTTATTGAATACTATGACTTCTGCTGTTTTCCATTTTTCTGGGTAGTGTTCTGTCCTCATAATTCCATTCGCGATATTTGTTAGAGCGGCAATACCTAAGGTAATTTCTTTAACATAACATTCGTTATTTTATCGCTTCCGGGAGCTTTCCTCTTCTTCAAACTTCTAATTATTTCCCTGATTTCATTTGGCGATGTTGGCTTGTCTATTTCAGCAGTCGCTGGTAATTCATCCATTTCTTCATCATTTTCTTCAACCAGTTCTTCCAAATCTTCATTATCGTGGTCTATCCTGTAATTTATGCTCGATTCTCGTTCGATCGAGTCCGCCAATGCATCTGCCTTATCAGTATTGGTATAAGCCACGATCTAATAGAATACACGTAGACTCTTTAATTTTTCGTTTTTAATTGATTTTGTTTCAGAGATTGGGAGTGAAAACAATAGAAATCATATCATATATTATTACTCTAGAATGCTAATCCAGTAGTAAGAAATGCGGCGAAAAATTGACAGTGGTCGTTAATAAGAATGCGCATCATTAGTTTATTTTCTAGTAGAACGTTGCCTTGTTTCTGAATATTCTGTCGATCGAATCTTATGAAGAGGGAACAATTCATATAACGAAGGTATGTTGGACAACAACGCGTTTTCTTTCAGTCATTTGATTTTTCACTGTTGCACGGAGGTAAGGAGTTTTAAGTCACATTTTCTGAAATATACTTGTGTAGTTGTCTATCATATTAAGAATAATAATTGCAAACAAAAAATTCAATACCTCTATCGACAAATTTAGATTTGGACTTATAACACGTCACCTCCGAGATTCCGATATATTTTCATTGAATCCTGCAACATCATTGTACTGATTTTCTAAAACGAAGCATATATAAACACAATTAATCATCCATGGATGTGTTCAATACCGACAAGAAGTCCTGTATGAATCGAAAAATAAGTTTTTTCACCGAAAGAAATATGTTTATTTCTCATTTATACCAAATAAACAATTCGATTCACATAAGATAGGAAAGTCTAGGCAACGTTCGAGTTGAAATAAACTAATGTCGCGCATTCACTTTAACGACAACTGTCAATTTTTCGCCGCATTTTTTACTACTGGATTAGCATTCTAGAGTAAGTATTATAGGTTTGTTCGTAGAGTGGTTTGCAACGGTTGTGAACTGTACAGAGCAAGCGCAATTCCATTTTAGGGTAGCGAAAATCCAATTACGCTTTCTCTGTACAGTTCACAACCGTTGTGAACCACTGTACGAAGAAGCCTTATATATATATATATATATATATATATATATATAGTTTATGTACTATCAGAGTCTATACTATAAATAATACGAGTAATTTTAAGGGTTTAACGACTCTTTTGTGGAATGGAAATACTCTTTTTTCTCAACCAAGCTTTCGCAATTATTTTATTGCTTCTTCAGGGTTTCTACAATATAAAATACAAAGATCAATTTAATATAAAAACATTTCTCTTTTACAATTACCGAAAGTGAGGTTAAACGTTTCACTGACTTCAACAACGCATAACATACTTCGACTACAAGTAGTACAGACAGAACTTATTTTTCGTTTTTTCGTCATGTATATCTAGTTTTTATTTAGTCAATTTCAATTTATTTGTCCAAATTTCTTTTATAACTCTCACTCTATTACGTCGCATTTAACATTTGTCAATTCCAATGTCACGATCACAGAATACACAAACTACAATTTCTTGTCAAACAGTTCTTCTTCATCATCCAACGTCTGCTTCCCGGCTCCTGTTCAGTCTCATTTCCAGTAAATAGCTGTACATATTGCTCAAATTATTAGTGTCACTTTTTTTATTCATTGTATTTCCATTTTTTCTTATTTTTATCATCTCATGTATTAGTCGTTTTTGATAATTATTTTCCGTTTTCAAAATTTTTACATTTTCGATATCTGCTTTATGATTTAGATTTTGGGCATGTATTGCCAGAGCACATCTATCTTTTCCAGTTCTTATGTCTGACTTATGTAAAGATAATCTACTTTTCATCCACTGCGAAGTCTGGCCGATATACACCTTGTCACAATCCAGGCAACCTATCTGATATATCACATTGCTCTTCACCATCATTGGAATCGGATCCTTTAGTCTACTATACAATCGTCCAACTGTTTTTCGATTATAAGCTGCTATTTGGACATTTTCATCTTTGAAAATATGGACGATTTAGTGATTCAATCGTTATTGAAATTAAGATTCATTATTCCAATATTAAAAAAATTTGTGGATGATATTTTAACACCTTGACGGACAACGACGTCTATAGACGTTCAGGTCACTGTGCATGATGTGACGGCACAGTTTTTAGACGTTTATAGACGTCTTCCTATAAACTCGTCTAACATCGACATGACGTTTCTGGACGTTGGAAAAGCGTGATATTATGAAAAAGCGTCACATCGTTCACACATTTTGAATTTTTTGAACCCGAAAGATGACGATCTTGATCGAATCATTCGCTTCGCCATACCGAGTATTCAGCCGCTACACAGCCATTCAGCGTGTTCAGTATTTGTTCAAATGTGAGAGTGTTACGCTCGAAAATTACGTAGTTTCCGTGTTAAACTTCCATTATAACTTTCTTACTTAATCTAATGAAGAGCAATTCTACTTGTTTTGTCGAAAAAATTAGTACGCCTTTGGACGCCCATGTCATAAAAAAATGAAGAAATATGTTCATGTTATGACACTGACGTCTAAAGCCGTCTGTTGTTTTTTTTTCCATATTCACATCCTCTAAATCACTACTAATATTTTGATGTATATCACTCCAATTTTGAACCATATTAAATCAGTATACATGAGCGTCATATCGCAAGCAACTGCCAAATAGGTACTGTCCGTCAATGTGTTAATGGTACTGCCGGGCGACAAAGTTGATGAAACACTAAAATGTTTCAACGAATATCATACAAAATTGAAATTTACAGTTGAAGAAGAGGACATAGAGTGTGGCGTACCCTTCCTGGACACAAAGGTACACAGAGATGGAAATTTGATAAAACTGGATTGGTACAGAAAGAACACATGTGCAAATAAATTAATAAACTATTTTTCAGACCACAACATAAACATAAAAATAAATTTCATAAAACAAATGAAAAATAGAGTAAGTAAAATCTGTCATAGCACATTCGAAAAAAAAAGGATTGAGGCAGTTATATGAAATATTGGTACAAAACTCGTATCCACCTGGCATGATAAAAAAACTTTTATATGCATCAAATACGACAATAAACGTAAATGAACAACAAGAGCAAAAAGCAGATATAAAATTTGCATCCTTACCAAACATAAAGGATTTAACAAAGAAAGTTAACAATATTTTCAAAGATGAAAATGTCCAAATAGCAGCTTATAATCGAAAAACAGTTGGACGATTGTATAGTAGACTAAAGGATCCGATTCCAATGATGGTGAAGAGCAATGTGATATATCAGATAGGTTGCCTGGATTGTGACAAGGTGTATATCGGCCAGACTTCGCAGTGGATGAAAAGTAGATTATCTTTACATAAGTCAGACATAAGAACTGGAAAAGATAGATGTGCTCTGGCAATACATGCCCAAAATCTAAATCATAAAGCAGATATCGAAAATGTAAAAATTTTGAAAACGGAAAATAATTATCAAAAACGACTAATACATGAGATGATAAAAATAAGAAAAAATGGAAATACAATGAATAAAAAAAGTGACACTAATAATTTGAGCAATATGTACAGCTATTTACTGGAAATGAGACTGAACAGGAGCCGGGAAGCAGACGTTGGATGATGAAGAAGAACTGTTTGACAAGAAATTGTAGTTTGTGTATTCTGTGATCGTGACATTGGAATTGACAAATGTTAAATGCGACGTAATAGAGTGAGAGTTATAAAAGAAATTTGGACAAATAAATTGAAATTGACTAAATAAAAACTAGATATACATGACGAAAAAACGAAAAATAAGTTCTGTCTGTACTACTTGTAGTCGAAGTATGTTATGCGTTGTTGAAGTCAGTGAAACGTTTAACCTCACTTTCGGTAATTGTAAAAGAGAAATGTTTTTATATTAAATTGATCTTTGTATTTTATATTGTAGAAACCCTGAAGAAGCAATAAAATAATTGCGAAAGCTTGGTTGAGAAAAAAGAGTATTTCCATTCCACAAAAGAGTCGTTAAACCCTTAAAATTACTCGTATTATATATATATATATATATAATGTAACAGAAATATACGACAGGCTGAAACAGAAAATAAAAGTGTTAGGAAGTAGATTACAAAGGTACAATGAGAGAATAAAAAGGTACCAAAACAACCAGCTCTACTACAGAAATAAGCAGCAGTTCTTCCGCCTTCTAGAACAGGAAATCACCGATGATGGAAGCGCGCCTACCGAAGAATCCATGCATTCGTTCTGGAGTAAAATATGGGAAGAGGATAAGAAGCATGATGACCGGGCACACTGGATTAGGGATGCAGAAGCAGAATCTGCTAAGTTCCAAATGGAAGACATTAACATCACCACGGAACACATAAGAACAGCATTGAAGAAGACGAACAACTGGTCTTCCCCAGGTGTGGATAAAATCCAAAACTATTGGTGGAAACATTTCACGGCCTCACACGAACACCTCGCAAGGCTTTTCCGAGAAACCCTCACAGACCCCACAAGGATACCCGAGTTCTTCACGCTCGGAGTCACGCACATGTTGCCAAAGGGAATTAACACCACAGACCCCAAAAAATACCGGCCCATCACCTGCCTACCAACCATTTACAAGATCTTAACAGGGGTACTAACCAGCCACATCTGGCAACATGTGAATAAGAACAACATAATGGAGCAGGAACAGAATGGCTGCCGTGGAAACTCCCGAGGATGCAAGGGGCTCCTGATCACCGACCTCATAGTAACTAGGCAAGCCAAGAAGAAGCAAAGGAACATTTCGATGGCGTGGGTTGACTACCAGAAGGCCTTTGACTCGGTACCCCACACTTGGCTTATAAAAACGTTACAATTGTATGGAATATCGAGGCCCATCATCAACCTCTTGGAGCATCTGATGAAGACATGGCGCACGCAGCTGGTGGTGAACACCAAACAAGAGAATTATAAGACCGCCGTAATCAGAATCAGGAGAGGTATTTTCCAAGGGGATACTTTGAGTCCCCTTTGGTTCTGTTTAGCACTGAACCCCCTGAGTAGACTACTAAAAAACCAGATATACGGGTACATTTTACAGAAGGCGAGGAATATAAAAATTAACCACCAGTTCTATGTAGATGACCTGAAGCTCTATGCTGCAAACGAAGAGCAGCTCAAGAAACAACTGAGAATAGTGGCAGCGTTCTCAAAGGACATTGGAATGGAGCTCGGAATAGACAAATGCGCCGTGGTTCATGTTAAGAGAGGCCGGGTACAGGAGGGCACAGGCTTATCTGTGATGGAAGACCTCACGATCCCGCAACTGGGAAAACAAGAATCCTATAAGTATCTCGGAGTGCAACAGGCTCTGGACATTAAAACCACAGAAATGAAGAATACTTACAAAGAAAAGTTCCTCAACAGACTCAAGAAGGTACTCCAGAGTAGGTTGAACTCGAAGGCGATGTTTGAGGCGGTGAACATATGGGCGATACCTTGTATTGCTTATTCTTTTGGTGTGATCAAGTGGTCCAACTCAGAGCTGAAAGAAATTGACAAAAGAGCAAGGGCATTACTTACCAAGCAGGGAATCCACCATCCCCACGCGTCCATGAACAGGTTGTATGTCCCAAGGCATGAAGGGGGGAGAGGGCTGCAGAACCTAGAAATAGTGCACGACAGAACAGTCCGCAGTATGAGAGAGTACTTCCAAAAAAAAACTCACCGTTCCATCGAGCTGTATGTCAAGAAGATAACAACCTGAGTCCTCTGAATTTGTCAGGCCACTTAGAACCAGCGCGACTAACCGCCGAAATGCTTATACAGGAGTGGCATAGTAAAGCACTGCACGGAAGATACCCTGGATGCCTGAAAAATAATCAAGTTAAGAAAAAAGAGTCGCTTACTTACCTTACAGCCGGATACCTGTTTCCTGAAACAGAGGGAAGATTAATAGCGATACAGGATCAAGTTGTCCCAACCAGATCATATATTAAGAACATCACCGGACGGAACATACCAACAGACAAGTGCAGAAAATGTTCCCAAGTTACCGAGTCGATTCAACACGTTACATCATCGTGCTCTGTACTGGCCCCAGTGGACTACATGCAGCGCCACAACGCGATGGCAAAAGTTTATCATCAGGCCATTGCCAAAAAATACGGACTCATAACTAAGACAGTGAAGCCCTTCGAATACTGCCCTAACAACATCCTGGAAAATGAAGGATATAAATTGTATTGGGATAACTTCATTACAACCGACAGACCCATACAACACAACAGGCCCGATATTCTGCTGTTCAAAAAGAAAGAGCGAACAATAGAGATCCTGGACGTCGCTATACCGGCTGATGACAATATCCAAAAAGCGTTCGTCGAAAAGCTGACGAAATGGCCTACCCAGCTTGGTGATAGATTAAAAAAAAATATATATATATATATGTATATGTATATATATATGTATATTGTCGAACAAATCTATATATATATATATATATATATATATATATATATATATATATATATATATATATATATATATATATATATATATATATATATATATATATATATATAATATATATATATATATATATATATAATGAAGAAAGTGATCACGCCTAAACAGGGAGGCAATGAATAGAATAATGAGGATAAATTCAGATGCATACCACCCGACATCATCTGGGGGGGATTGAATCGGATACCGTTTCATGTTGGATGGCGCTGTGGGTAAATAAATAATACCCACTAGAACATAACAACATTGAATAAAGTTCCATCAATTCCAAACGTTCTCCACCGTGGGAAAATGCTATGTTGCTCTGATGAGGCCAAATGAGGCCGAAACCATGGTCAGCATCTGCTTTTCTTCGGTGGAGCGTACTCCATTTGGGGGCCTTGACGATGACGAACTGGCTAGCTCAATTCAGATCGTAACACTTGTCGATATTCATATCGTCGGGTGGTATGCATCTGAATTTATCCTCTTTATATATATATATATATATATATATATATATATATATATATATATATATATATATATATATATATATATATATATATATATATATATATATATATATATATATATATATATATATATATATATATATATATATATATATATATATATATATATATATATATATAGCAGGGGGGTGCGTATATATATATATATATATATATATATGAACCCGTAGTTCGTTGTTACCTCCGTTAAGTTCATTGGGCGACCTGACCTCCGGGTGAAGGAGTTTTTCAATTGGAATAATTTTTGCTTATATATGTAGAGGGGAAGGTAAATAACAGGGGTACCTAAAGAGGGGAAAAGATTTTCAATGAAAAATTTTTCTTTAAACGAATCAGACCTTACTACCTCCGCATATATTTCTTATTAGTAGTGCGCTCTCACCTCCCGCAACGTTGTCAGATTTCAGGAGGACAGAAAGTAGGGCAGCTTGAATTCTACTCATATACAGCTGCTCTTCCGATTCATTCACACATACTGAAACCTGTAAATAGTTCGAGAACGATACTGATATTAATAAACTTCATACGCTAATAATTGATTGATAAGGATTCGGAGTAAATGAATTTGGACAGAAATTATTATCTTTTCTTCATGAATATCAACAGTTTTGAATAAGTATGCTATGTCTACGATACTTCGTCCGATAGGGGAGTTTAATACCGTATAGGTCCTAAAATGAATGATACATGACAATGAAATTTTTCGTTACATATGAGATTAATTCCAAAGACAATTTTACCGAATTTGTTCTGGTATGAAATAGTTATCTAAATTTTGGGCATTATATTCACGACATGAGGAACTCCATTGAAATGTTTTTCCCGAATGAATCAACAAAGATATACGTTTTACTTTCAGCTTCTATACTTCATTCACTTTCATTTTAGCACAGGATTGGCCATGGAAATTGAATACCTTTCACTCTGTATGGTACGAAAATGTTGGGTTAAGACGCTTGTCAAAACATTTTTGAGTTTTAAATAAATGCTACGTAGTCCGTTCTACGTGAGACTCTCAGTAATTACGTATTTCATCACAATGTCAAATCACTTCGGAAAATATTGCGTCGAAAATATGTAACGAACATAATTGACATTTATACAAACTGATTGAAGACATACCAAATCTATTTATTTACATGGTAAATAGAAGTAATCAGTAGCTTGAGGAGAGTTACTGTTGTTTATTTTCTTTGGCTGAAGGCTGAAGACGTTACATCAGTTGTAGAATTCAAAAAAATCAACCCGAAGATGAAATGCATTTGATGCAGTGTTAGCATTGAATTGAATACTCATAGGTGGTAGGGAATGGGTATCTCTTGAAGAAATGAACGGATAATTACGAGAATGTTGAATTCCTCAACAAAAATCATCTTGCGTGAATGGTAGTCAAAATAATTAAAAGAAGTTTGAAGCAACAGGAGCTTCACCTTCAAACAAAACAACTGCCTAGTATTCATGTCTGTTTATTTTCAATACATTGATATAATAATAATAATTATACAGGGTGTGGCGTAATGAATGGATAATATGGAGCCTGCGGGTAGAGTACTCTATGGCGGTTCAAATAAATATATTTTACGTTTGGCAAAAGTGCCTTGGTTTTCGAGATATTGGGGATTTTCGATGAATCACCCCAAATAATAATAATAACTGGATATTGACATTTTTCATCATAGCGGTTCAAAAGAAACTCCTTGATTTAATGGCATTTCTTAATTGCTCGAGGAGTCTTTTGAAATTTTTCAGTACACAGGGTGTTTCACAAGTAAACGGACAAACGAAAACCGTGAATAGAGGGCATTGAGCTTAGTTCAAAAACACCTCATATGTGTGTCTTAGGCATTCCGTTTCCGATATAGAGAGGAGTTTATTCAAAATTCCCTAATTTTTGTTCTGCCATAACTCCAAATATTTTAGTTGGATTCGGCTAAAAATTCATTATCCGCTTAAACTTCTTAGTTTCAATAAAACAGAACATTAAAAGTTGACGAACACAGGACCGGACTCATTGAGGATATATTCAAATTTAAACTCATGCAAAACACTCTGTTTGTAGTTTTTCTCGTCATAATTTTGAATTTTTCAGGTATCTTCATTGATTTTCTCAAAATCAATGAAACTTTGGTATGCCTTTTCAGATTATTTCTAATGAATAATTGTTTGATCGTGAAATGTCTGGAAAAAACAGCGCTGCATATTGCTTACTTCACATTAATTAATGGGATGAATATGATCGCCAATCAACTGAGGAAATCTAAAAATGGAATTGGAAATGTTCAACTGAATTTTTTCGTTCTCAATATATGTCTTGCATTTGTTTTTGATATTTATAGCATATCTGGTTATTCAGATAAGTCATTAACAGTGATAATAAGCTTTATTATTGATAATGAACAAAAATTGAAAAAACTACGCTATCATGATCATGAAAATAATAATTATAATTCGATATCTTCCGAATGAATCGCTTTTTATGGACAACGTGGAACTGAAGTAATTTTCCGAACTGATTTTCACCTCATTTGGTCTTTTAGTGAAGGTAATGATTGGCACTTCGAATAAGTGTGATAAATGCACTTTCGAATTCTTAACTGATTCCGTTATAGTCATTATTGGATCTATGGAAATCTATGGATTGTTCTGGTCTTATTACAATTTGTTATTGAAACATTGATGATATACATGCACCAGCAAAAGTACTTATCAGTATTTCAGGTCATTTTATTAGAAGCGTAGGACCACAATATTGGACTGCTAGATCTCCAGATCTGACACCCCGCGATTTCTTTCTTTGTTTTTATTCACACAACTAGTTGTCCATAGAAAAATAGATTCATTCTGAATATCAAGTTTTAAATTTTAGTTTCAAGATAGCGTAGTTTTTCCATCCATATTTGGATATTATCAATTTTTAAACATTTTATCCTTGTGAAAGAGTATTTTGAAGACCGAATATGGTATAATTGTTGAACACATTCAACAGAATATTCTTCGAAAAAAAATCAATTAAGGATTTATAAATACATTTTCATGAAGTGCTCTATTCCTTAGAGGCGTCTGACCAAAACAATTATTTCTAGAACATGATCAATAGGTGGGGCAACCCAAAAATCAATTCATTTTGAGACAATAATAATGCAGATAACAAAAAAGTTGAAATTATGATTAAAAAACTACATACACGGTGTTTTTATGAGTTTGAAGTTAAGTAAAGCCTCACTGAGCCCGGTCCAGATTTTTGTCGAATTTTAATGCTCTGTTTCAATGAAATTAACAACTCAAGGCTAATTATAAATTTTCAGTCGACTTGATCAGAATTTCAGGAGTTATAGCCAAACGGAAATTCGAGAAATTTCAAAAAACCCCGAAGAAACCTATATATAGGGTGCCCCAAAACTATTGAATCAAAAGTCACACCACGATAGAGTAGATCAAATACTATCGAATGACACCAACATTAGTTGAGCGAAAATGTACCGTTTCTAAAAAAACCTAACCTAACGTTGCCGATTTTCGAACTATTTTTTCAGTCACAAGGCCAATTTGTTATTAAGGATAGCGTTTTTCTCCCATATTATCACCCCTGTTTATTCTGAGTATTAAAAATCACGTAGAAAAAACAATTGTTTTAATTTACATTTACTTAGATTATGGTTATCGATTAACTACTTAAAATAATTTCAATTAGGGTAGATGAAACAATAATATTACTTCAATATAATTTAAAATCGATATCCTTTTTCACAAACTGGCCCTGTTATTAAGAAAAATAGTTCGAAAATCGGCAACTTTATGTATTTTAATAAAATTCTGATTATTTTGGAAACGGTACATTTTCGTCGAACTAATGTTGGTGTCATTCGATAATATTTGGTTTACTCTATCGTGGTGTGACGTTTGATTCACTAGTTTTGGAACACCTTGTATATGGTATGATTCTGAACTCAGCTCAATGCCCTCTATTCACGGTTTTCATTTGTCTGTTTCTGTTTACTCGTGAAACACCCTGTATACTTCTTGTACTCTGAAAATTTTAAAACGAATGCCCTCACCGTCATATGAAAATTCAAATTCTTCTTGTTGTAAGAACCGTTCATCCTTTCACCCAACGCCGACCCTAGTTACATGGCCCGTTGAAAACGAAATCGGCATCTGTTTACTGCAAAACACGTGTTAACGCTGATATAAGGGTTCAAAATTTTCTACCTGATTCGGGCTTTTTAGGAACGAATTGCTCAAGATGCCGAGTTCGAATAACATTTCGTTTTGCGTGTTATATTGGATAAAATTGAATTTATTGCATGGATGATTCGAGAATTATTGATGTCCAGAATGCTCCAGAATGATGAAAATTTTCAGATTTCATTGAAATTCTTGCGAAAATTATCTCGTATATTTTCAAGTTTAGATTTTAATTCATTCAGAACTTTTAAGTTCGGCAAATAATGATGTAAATGATATAGATAACAGTCAATCACATTTCCTTCAGCGCAGTTGTTGTTTTGAAGAAAAAGCAGTAAATTCTCGCAAAATCCGAAACTCTACATGAATAGGCCCAGTTGTTCAGTTCGGGATTAAAGTTTATCCTAAATTGATTTTGACATTTCAGTTCAGTTCTGTCAGGTTAATCTAGGATCATATTAAATCTCGGCCTTATCCTGAACTGAACAACCAGGCCTTATAGTAATAGCAACGTAGCATTAATTAACTCGGTATATTATTGGAATAATATTAAATTTTTATAGCGGAGAATAGTGGTTTTCAGCCTCGGTATTCACGAAATTCATTTTATTATGTTTTTTTTTTTCATGTGAATCGGCCCGAAACCTTGGATCCCCCGACCTGATAGTTTCGTATACTTCTATGACAATAGCATAATAACTCAAATTTCAACATTTTCACAGAAATTTTTTTGAATTTAAGGGAGAGACACATTAAAAAAATCGATAGCAAGTTACCGCCTAAACTGCGAGCTTGCCGAAGTTGAAACTGGTACCAATCTACTCAGTGCTTCATAATATATATAGTTTTATGACTCAGTGTTTTTCAGAACCTGTAAAAAAAAATTAAAAACTGTAGACTCGTCATCGCCTTCCAAGGCTGCATCTTGGAAGAGCTGTCTATATGGAAAAAAATTTATAGGAACTAGCCCCGCTTATTTTCATTAAGGAATCATCTCCCTTAGTCCTTCGCATTTGTTTACAGATATCCTGTATATAGATACATTTTATCTATGTACCTATTCATTTTGGATAGTAGAAGTTTAATCAATATGTGTTATTTTCGATGACCAGAACAAAAATTTTAATTGCACCTGATTTGTTAATTATAAGATATATATTATAATCAATATGTGTTATTTTCGAAGACCAGAACAAAAATTTTAATTGCACCTGAATCATCATTTATTTTGTATAATAAAACTTCATGCGAAAATACTCAAATTAACTTTTGTCTTTCTCCTTTCATCATGCGTCCATCATAGTGTCCGCTGTTCATCATAGCTTTTGGGAATTACCAATCAATCATATGTATCCGAGTATGTATCTATATTATTACCTTCATTTTGTAGATTCATCATGTCTTGACAAAAATATGGTTGCAATTTCAAAATATGTTGACTCGAGGCCTTCAAAAGACTTCAATTTTGTTTATTTTTTCCCTTACATCCTGTATGATCTATCGAAAAATGCAAATCTGTTTTGGATAATTCTTCATGAAATCTTACTTGTTTCGATATAATTTGTAATTTTCTTTATGATACATAACTAAAAAATTTAAATAAATAAATAAATAAATAAATAAATAAATAATGTGCTTTATTTCAGGTAAAGTGTACACATGACATTGAACACTTGAAGTGAAACAGGGTCATTTTCTGCTTTATAGTCTGTGTTCCATAAAGTCTTCCACACTATAGGGTTCGATTTCAAGTAGGAGTTTGAAGATGAATTTCTTGAACTGTTGTAGAGTCCATTCTCCTCTTAGTTTGTGAGCTATCTTATTGTAATAACGAATATATCTATATTCAGGTCCCTTTTCAGTGAGGCTTAATCTGTGTCTTGGATATTTTAGTGCAGTTGTCCTCGTATTGTAATTACTTACTGTTTTCTCTTCGAAGTAGTGCTAGTTCTTGAATGTAAATATCAGGCTTTCTTGGATGTGTACAGCAGGAGCAGTCAAAAGACCATTCCTTCTGAAGACTCCCCTGCATGATTCCGTCCTCCTCATCCTCCAGATCATTCTGAAGGCTCTCTTCTTCATTTTCAGCACTCTATGTAGGTTGTATGAACTACCATAGAACATGATGCCATACCTAAACACTGCCTGGTATATTGTTCTCAGTGAGGTTATGTCCAGATATTTATTGAGGACTCCCAAAGTGTAGCAGATGATACCCAGTTGACTGCAAAGGTTGGAAATGTGCTCTCCCCAATCAAGGGTTACCTCAATAGTGAGGCCTAGGAAGCGACAAGATTTAGTCAGTTCTAATGTGGAGTTAGACAGTGAAATGCTGGTAGGCACTTGGGGACCGGAATGAGCTGTCCTGAATAGGATGGCACTTGTTTTTTCAGAATTCATGCACAAACCGTTTGCTTCAAACCACTGGCTAGCACGATTTAGAGTTAGAGTTGAGTGTGAAATGGTAAACTCAACTCTAAATCGTGCTTGGCCAATACAGTGAAGTTTGTATCATCTGCATAATTCACTGTCCTAACCATGGTTTCATCGAATATGGTACTTAGGTCATTTAGAAAAATGATGAAAATGATAGGGCCCAATATGCTACCCTGCGGAACTCTGTGAGTTCTTCTTCCGAAACTGTTGTTTTTCCGTTCTGAGAGATCACCACTCTCTGCCTGCGGTTTGCTAAATATGATTGAAACCAGTCTAGCTTGTTTATGCCATATGCAGAAAGTTTATGGAGAATAAGGTCGTGGGAAAGAGTATCGAATGCCTTTGGTAGATCCAGCATTAGACCCACTGTTATATTAGAATCCTCCAAGGCATTAAGGATTCCTGAAATGAACTCAAACACTGCTGTCTGAGTTGATCTACCTCTTACATAACCATGTTGTGTGGGTAAAAGGATCTTTTCTTTTACAAGGTATTCTACTAGTTGAGTGCAGATTGCTAGTTCCAGTATTTTAAACCAGAGACATGGTACAAGCTATTCAAATTTTTGGGAAAATCCAATAATTAAACATAATCGATAATAAAACAGATGTTTCTGAGCAAAGGATTCCTCAAAATCATTGAGCAATCCGATTTAAGAAAAATATATAGAGCGTTCCATTTGAAATAACACAACAATGTCCAACATTCGGTTTAGCCGACGTTGTTCATTTCTGTGATATTGTAAAATTTGTAGCATTTTTTCTCTTGATTCTGAAATGAAAATTTTCGGAATGGCTCATTGTCCTTGAATATTCATCACCATTTACATCTGAATATTTAGCTTGAGATGAAAGAAGTTCAACGGATGCATAGATACACACGATGAATTATAAACAGTCATAATTCCATTCGAGAGAGCCAAGATTGGTTTTCTTTCACGTGATTCTTTCCCCTACAGATAAATGCGATAAAAAATCGTTGACATATGCCGCCTGGATTGCAATTATGGAGGAGATAGCGCGCTGCGCCTCTCTACAGTTAATTCATCCGTATATTATATTCCGCCTGTCTACATCTGCTTTGAAAATACAACGTTGCCATTTTCGGAGGTGCTAACGAGCAAAGAGTCCCCCACAGCAATTCTTCGATATACAGCTCAGCACACTAGCGCCAGTGATATACACTCGAACTAAAAGATTGTTCAGTACATAAACGGGGTGCGTTGTGACCTCAAAACGATTTTTTGATATGTTGGTCCCTGAAGCCTCCTGAATCTAACAAGCTAAAAAACAAGGCAAAACGTTGTCACCTCCGATTTCGGAGGTGACAGCGATATATATGAGGTGAGAGCGTTAAACGAGTCACTATTTTGGAGGTGATATTAACACTTTATAACTATATATATATATACGCAGGGTGGTATTAAAGCCATCGGGGAGTGACGTCCCCGCGTACCCGAGTCACCACAGCTCGCATTAGGTTAGCACCCTGAACGAGCTTGAATTCAAAGTAGCTCACCCAATCATAAATAGAACTCAGGGCGGCGGGGAGTCTCAAGCCGGCTCCTCTCGGAACCGTCCGGATGATCGGCTTGTAGGGGTTAGGTGTGGCGCGAGCGGCGCACCCCCCCGAGATGGCACCGCAAGGCCAAATCCTGTCACTCCTCAGAGAGTACTCCGCGACAGCTTGAGTGAACGATCACGTCACTCCGCTTCAAGGACACCACGACGGGACAGGCGCACACGCTGGACTTACGATGAAAATTGTACACTTATGCGTGCTCATTATATAGCTTTGGAACTCGCAACGGAATCGAATATGACATATAGACAACTACTTACGGCAATATGGAACGAACTTTATCCCATCAAACTATCGTACGCTCAGCTGCTGTCAAATCGTGTGAGATGGATCCTAAAAAATCAAAAGATGTCTCGTGCGGAACTCGAAAATATTAAGGCCAGCTGTTTTCCCCATTTTACACAACAAGAAGAACAAAATGACCAAAACGAGCAAGATGACCAGAACGAACAAGTGACAAGAAGATCATCCACCAGAATTCGACGAAGCGGTTTATTCATCAGAAGTGATGAAAATAACGCCATCGAAGAACAATTTCTTACCAACCTCTTGAAGTATTCGTGCATCGCACCCGGGAAGAGACCTAAAATTCCCCGACTACAGCACTCGAAACATGTTCTTGACACCGTCAAAACTATGAATCTCGTACTCTCAACACATTTGGACAATGTTGAGAGTTTGACAAAAATGGTCGATGTTGTGTATGCGGCAGCAGTTACTGTATGTGAGAACCATGGAGAAAATCCTAAAGAACCACATAAATACCATCGGCCTACGGAACCTCCATGGAAGGTCCGCCTGGAAAGTAGAATAGTCTTCATGAGGAAAAAAATAGGTGTTATGCATACATACCTTAGTTCACCTAGTCCATCTAACAAAACCATAAAGGCGGTCAGGAAACTGGCTTCAGAATACCGCGTGAAGCGAAGGGATCCTGAGTTTAAGGACAAAATTAATATCATTTGTGACAGCCTGAAACAAAAAATAAAAGCGTTAGGTAACCGTATACGACGTTATAACGAAAGAACTAAGAGATACAAAAACAACAGGCTCTTTTTTCATAACCCGAAACAATTCTTTCGAAATCTTGGAGAGGGCGAAGTGATGGACAACAACCACCTCAACCATCAGGAGGCGCACAAATTCTGGAGTGATGTGTGGTCTGGAAGCGTGGCTCATGACAATGGAGCCTACTGGATTGATGAAGCTCAATCGCAAATACCAAAAACTCAGATGGATAGCTTAGTCGTAACTGAGTCAGACATAGTTGAAGCCCTGAAGCGGTCTAACAATTGGGCATCACCAGGAGCGGATGGATTGCATAATTACTGGTGGAAACAGTTTACGTGTGTTCATAAAAAGCTAGCATTCATGTTCCAGGAAGCACTATCCGACCCCTCGAGAGACACCCATTCTGTTCTCTGGCTAGTATTTTGTGCCTACTGACGTGCTTCCATAGATGTTTGGTTATAATTCCTGTGAGTATCTTATATACGGTTGGAAGACACGTAATTGGTATATATATATATATATATATATATATATATATATAATCTCTACAAACGGACTAGTTGAAAGCCACCTGGTAGAGAACACAGAATTCTTGGAACTGAATCAAGATCTGATAAGTAAGGCACAGAAGGAGGTAATACTCTGGACAGCGAGGATTGTCCGCATGTTTCTTACGGCTACATAGATAACCTTGGCCCCTCTGGCCCGGTTGATCTACAAAAAAACCCATTAATGGTGATTAAAAAAAAAAAAAAAAAAAAATATATATATATATATATATATATATATATATATATATATATATATATATATATATATATATATATATATATATATATATATATATATATATATATATATATATATATATATATATATAGTTATAAAGTGTTAATACCACCTCCAAAATAGTAACTCGTTTAACGCTCTCACCTCATATATATCGATGTCACCTCCGATTTCGGAGGTGACATCGTTTTGCCTTGTTTTTTAGCTTGTTAGATTCAGGAGGCTTCAGGGATCAACATATCAAAAAATCGTTTTGAGGTCACAACGCACCCCGTTTATGTACTGAACAATCTTTTAGTTCGAGTGTATATCACTGGCGCTAGTGTGCCGAGCTGTATATAGAAGAATTGCTCTGCGGGACTCTTTGCTGGTTAGCACCTCCGAAAATGGCAACGTTGTACCGTACAAGCAGATGTAGACAGGCGGAATATCAGTATACGGAGGAATTAAGTAAATAGAGGCGCAGCGCGTTATCTCCTCCATAATTGCAATCCAGGCGGCATATCTCAACAATTGTTATCGCATTCTTTTGTAGGGGAAAGAATCACGTGAAAGAAAACCAATCTTAGCTCTCTCGAATGGGATTATGACTGTATATCTATGCATCCGTTGAACTTCTTTCATCTCAAGCTAACACCATAATTCTGAATTTGGCGATTTAATTACTTACTTGAAAACAAATCGATTTGAATCTCGTACATAATAGTGATTCTTTCTATGAAAATGATCTATATAGATAATACCACTCATTAGAATAACGAATAAATCAGTAATGTTCTTAGAACATAGAATAACAGGAAGGAGCTTTTCTAGGTAGACCTAGAGGTAAAATATATCTATATATACTATGAAGAACTTTCTTTCAGCTCGAACTTTCGATATTCATTTATATCAACATCGATAGCACTACAAAAAGTGTATCACTCACAAGAGCGTAATGCTCTATGTAGGGAAACGGCTTAAATGGATGATACCAGATAGGTTTTTGTTAAGAATGTACAACTACCTGCAAGATAACACAACAGGAGAAAAATTATTCATTGTTTCAAACACTTGTTAAAATACATATTGGGCTAAAAACCCTGAATCTACGCCAACACGAATCACGAATTTGTACAATTGGAGATATTTCAAGCTATTCCGTCTCTGGTTTCTGCATGATTTTATCGGGCCAAATGTTGCCTTGTTTCGGCCGGTTTGATAACCACTGATAGGAAATATTGACGAATTTTCAATGAAGTGTGAGAAATTTTTGAATTTCTTTTTCCTATTTTCTAATGAATAACCACTGATATATCTATGGGAGATGATTCCCCAACATGAGGGTTCCTCAAACAACTGAAGAACAGAAGAATCTTCACTTGGAAGGCCGAACCTAGTCGAAAGACCTTCATGGTCATAAGCAAGATTTGGAATACTATTAATTCCACTACTGGGTAAACTGAGCTTACCTTCACCCACCTGAAGATGTTATTGTGTCGTGGTTCAAAACTAATTTTGTCAAATCGTATTATCTATTTTGAGTTCAATTGTGGATCTTCATCCAGTATCAGTCACATCAATTCAATATATCTCTATAATTCTGAATTTGGCGAAATAATTCATTACCTACCTGAAATAAAACCATAATAATATTGATTCTTTCTATGAAAATTATTTATATAGATAATACTTCCTATTAGAATAACGAATAATCAGAAATGTTACATTGCATATAAAAAAATGAGCTGTTCAGAGAAAGGAGAATACTTTTTGGAAAAGAATATTCAGAAGTACAGGCCGATCCTAAGGCGTGCCGAATTCCTTATGTGCCGCTCCGCCCGCTCCAAAGACAAAAAATATACTTTTTTTTACATATATACGGTGTCCCAGATAAGATGAAAAACATTTTAATGTGAGATAGAGAACACCTCGAGGATTACGAAGAACCCCCACATGTAGTATCTAAGAGTTCTAGATTCTGATTTACAGGGTGTTTTTCAAATTTAAATGGAAATTGAAACCACTCTATCTCCTGAACGGAGATATTCATCCGAAATTTGATATGAAGATAGCTTCTATGAGGTTCCAGAAACTGATTTTTCGTCTTGATAGCGACAATAATTTTTTCTATCGTGTCGATATTCAACATCCTATTGATCTCATAACGAAGTGAATTTTGAATTTTTATGGATTTAATCAATTGAATCACTATTGAATGTTAATTTTAGTTTTCATTTGATCGACTACTTAGATCAGTTTTCTGAAGAGTAACTCGAGGATGGTTCTTCAACAATTATTTATTTTTAAGTAATTTAATTGGTAAAAATAAAATATAAAGTGATCGTTTTCATCCCATGATGAAGTGAATTTTATATCTTAATGAATTGCATTAAAGAATTAATTGTTCCTACATCTTTGGTTGCAGAGATGATTTTATTTGATGTTATTTTATAGAACGCACCGCACCTTTGATTTTTTTTTGTATTGGATCAAATGAAAATTGGAATAAACAATCAATAATGTATATTTAATTGATTAAATTCGTAAAGATTCAAAATTCATTTCGGTATGAGAAGAATAGAATGTTAAATATCAACACGAGAAAAAACTTATTGTCACTATCAAGAAATTGAATAAATAAATTTTATAGTTTACGCAGATATCGAGAAATCATGAAATTCATTGGGTGATTTCGCGAAATTTTAACGACAACGACTATCCAAATTTACTGTCCTGCAAATAGAATGATATTGATTGCAGTTTTCTGGAACCTCATGGAAACTATCTCCATTCCAAATTTCGGATGAATAGGCGATTCCGTTCAGGAGATAGAGTTGTTTTAATTTCCACTCCACTCAAACTTTAAAAACACCCTGTAAATGAGAATCTATAATCTCCCATTTGGATGATGATGTCCCTGCCCTCCGACATCTTCTCTACAGATTTTTATGTTATCTAATCTACACAATAAAAATGCAATTTACATTTTTAAGTACACGCATGCAGTAACTGTAGGAAGCATCATAATTGAACCCTAGCCGTTTTTGTTTTTACGACCACGCGATTCTATTTCAAAATCTGGTAATTTTTACAAACCCTAGACATTCCTATCTCGAGTCCCTATCGATAACGATAATTGCTCTCAGATGGTGGTTTGTTCGATCTTTACATCACGTTCTTCTGAAGCAAGCATTCTTTTGTTTTTCTTTTTTTCGGTGAAAGGGAACAAGGAATATTCGATTTGACAAGATTGAAAAATTCAGTTTCATTTAATATTTTTCGTCGTCTCATTCAAAATTTGGATAATTGGAGTTAGAAAGTAATACTCAATAATTGACACTGACTGACAAATGAAGGTGGCTGTCTGAGGCCATCCCTTTTATTTGGGCGACCGCGTGCCGGACAAGCGCTGCATACCTGCTAGGATCGGCACTACCGTAATAGATAGTGATGAATATTCAATGAGAATAAGCGATTCCGAACATTTTCAGATTAATTCAAATTATTTCAGAATCGAGAGAAAAAATGCGATAAATTTTACAATATAAAAGAAATGAACGTCGGCTGAACCCAATGTTGGACCATTGTGTATTATTTCAAATGGAACGCTCTATATATTTTTCTTGAATCGGATTGCTAAATGATTTTGAGGAATCCTTTGCTCAGAAGCATCTATTTTATTATAGATTATGTTTAAATATTGGATTTTCCCGAAAATTTAAAGAACTTGTACCATCTCTCTGGTTTGAATTTTTTAGTGATGTATCATAAAGAAAATTACCAATTATATCGAAACAAGTGAGATTTTATGAAGAATTATTCAAAACAGATTTCATTTTTCGATAGATCATAAAGGATGTAAGGGAAAAATTAAACAAAATTGAAGTCTTTAGAAGGCCTCGAGTCAACATATTTTGAAATTGCAACCATGTTTTTGTCAAGACATGATGAATCTACAAAATGAAGTTAATAATATAAATACATACTCGGATACATATGATTGATATACAGATGATTGGTTGGTAAATTCCCAAAAGCTATGATGAACAGCGGACACTATGATGGAGGCATGATGAAAGGAGAAAGACAAAAGTTAATTTAAGTATTTTCGCATGCTGTTTTATTATTCAAAATAAATGATTCTTATAATCAACAAATCAGGTGCAATTGACATTTTTGTTTTGGTCTTCGAAACTAAACTTCTACTATCCAAAATAAGTAGGTACATAGATAAAATATATCTATATACAGGATATCTGTGAACAAATGCGAAGAACTAAGGGAGATGATTCCTTAATGAAAATAAGCGGGGGTAGTTCCTATAAATTTTTTTCCAAATCGACAGCCCTTCTAAAATACAGCCTTTGGAAGGCGATGACGAGTTCACAGGTTTTAATTTTTTTTACAGAAGCACTGAGTAGATTGTTACCAGTTTCAACTTCGGCAAGCTCGTAGTTTAGGCGGTAAATTGCTATCGATTTTTTCAATGTGTCTCTCCCTTAAATTCAAAAATTTCTGTGAAAATGTTGAAATTTGAGTTTTTATGCTATTGTAATAGAAGTATACGAAACTAGCAGGTCGGGGGGATCCAAGATTTCGGGCCGATTCACCTTAAAAAAACATAATAAAATGAATTTCGTGAATAACTACCGAGGAGAATCCACTATTCTCCACTATAAAAAATTAGTATTATTCCAATAATATACCGACTTAATGAATGCTACGTTGCTATTACTATAAGGCCCGGTTGATCACTTCAAGATTAGGCCGAGATTTAAGATGATCCTAGATTGATCTGACAGAACTGAACTGAAATGTCAAAATCAATCTAGGACAAACTTTAATCCCGAACTGAACAACTGCTATACATGTAGAGTTTCGGATTTTGCGAGAATCTACTACTTTTTCTTCAAAACAACAACTACGCTGAAGGAAATGTGATTGACTGTTAGCGACACGGAATATCAACCATCTGAATTCTGTAGTCCATACAAATTTTTTTGAACTCTCATCATACTAATATAGCAGTCTGATACTGAAATCCGTCATTTGACAAAATGAGTTGTCAGTCATAGACTGACCAACATTTTCGAAAGCTATTGATCTATTAATTAAATCGTTCTATAATTGGTCTTAAATTGACAGTCGTATTGTGAACAACGATATGCAGCGGATTATCTAAACACGAAATAAATTCTGAAATGTTTCGGATCATGAGGTTAATTGAATAAGTATCTTGTTCGTATCATTTGTTGAACTTCATTATTCTAAATATTCTTCAATGAATGAAAATATAATATCAACACACATAATTGATTTATTCGTCATCAAATAATTAAATAAATCGTTTCTCGAAAAGTTTCGAGTCTTGAGGCAAATATAATATTGAATTATTTACATCGTTATTTGTCGAACTTCAAAGTTCTGAATGAATTAAAATCTAAACTTGACAATATACGAGACAGTTTTCGCAAGAGTTTCAATGAAATCTGAAAATTTTCATCATTCTAGAGCATTCTGGACATCAATAATTCTCGAATCGTCCATGGCATAAATTCAATTTTATCCAATATAACACGCAAAACGAAATGTTACTCGAACTCATCTTGAGCAATTCGTTCCTAAAAAGCTCGAATCAGGTAGAGAAGTTTGAACCCTTCGTATCAGCATTAACACGTGTTTTGCAGTAAACAGATGCCGATTTCATTTTCAACGGGCAATGTAACCAGGGTCGGGGGGATGAACCAGAGTCTCTGGATGAACGTTTCTCACAACAAGAAGAATTTGAATTTTCATATGAGGGTGAGGCATTTGTTTCAAAATTTTCAGAGTACAAGGAGTATACAGGGTGTTTCACGAGTAAACAGACAAATGAAAACCGTGAATTGAGGGCATTGCGCGGAGTTCAAAATCACCCCATATACAGGGTGTCCCAAAACTAGTGAATCAAACGTCACACCACGATAGAGTAAACCAAATATTATCGAATGACACCAACATTAGTTCAACGAAAACGTACCGTTTCCAAAATAATCAGAATTTTATTAAAACACCTAAAGTTCCCGATTTTCGAACTATTTTTCTTAATAACAGGGCCAGTTTGTGAAGAAGGATATCGATTCTAAATTATATTGAATTAAGATTATTGTTTTATCTCCCCTTATTGAAATTATTTTAAGTAGTTAATCGATAACTGTAATAAATAGGAATATTGAAGAGATATATATGCTGGTAGAATATTGGGCTAGGAAATTCTTTCTCGGGCTCTCAACGTTCAAGATAATTGAAAATAAAGGTTTCGATGACAAGCGTATGAATGATATTTTTTCAGTAAGAAGATAAGTATCGAAGAAGTAGAGTTTCATGTCGGACTTGAGGCTGATTTTAAGTTAAAACGAAAACGGTTTAGTTTAGATAATAACTCGCCCATAAGAGCTTATATATCAATTCAATATTCGAAGATAATTGATTCGGCGTTGTAAGTATTAGCAGGCTCTTGAGTTTTAACCGGCTAATTCAATTAGTTCAGAAAAATGCAAGGTTAGCGCGTCGTAGAATAATTCTGGATACACCCACGAGAGGTGGAGAGGAAATTTGGGTTTTTGGTCTAAGAAGGGGAATGATAAAAAGGAACCAAAATAGGGAAGGGAGTCAGTGGGAAGTTGGTCGAAGAAAATATACGTCGGGAAGACGGAAGTAGAATCCGGCATTCTAATAGAGTAGATTTGGAAGTCCGAAAGTAAGTTCGGCAGTCCGAGAAATTTAGAAGTATTTTTTTTTCGGAGTTAGGTCTCAAAAAGGGAGACGGGTACAAGCTATTCGGGGAATAGTGTAAGAGATTTAGTACCGTGGTTAAAGTCAGTCAGGGCGTAATAATTGCTTTTATTTGTGATATAGATCGGATATAGGATTTTAGGAATTTTGGATAGAGTCGAAACGAAAAGCGTTAATCCTTGACGACGGAAAAGTGCGGGAAGTGCGGTTGAGTGTAAAGAATTCGCCGTACTGTGCGAGGAAAGTCTGGTGATCGAAAAGTTCACCAGCAACCCCAGGCGAACGACGGTCGCTGGTCGCAGAAAAAGGTAGAAGGTTCCAATTTTTGTTTGTCCAGAGTCCTGAAAGCTCCTCTAAAATTCATCTGATTTTTGATCATATTTTTATTGTTGTTGTGAAATTGAGAAAAGAGAATTTTTTAATCCAAGATTTTTATCGATGAAATTTTAATGATTATTGCTTTGCGCACTTTGCATGTGTGAAAGAAATTGAGATTTTTATTGTGGTCGTTATCGACCAAATACGTGCTTGTATTCAAATTTCTGCAATAGATTTATTCGTTAAATTTAACAGATTTTCATTTAAATTTTCTCCCAGAAAATATAGAAAAACATCAAAGACCTGTCCTTCGCGCGAAGGCCGAATCCACCATTTTTGCCCTTAAGGGGGCCTTCAATTTTGTGTAGTTAACATCTTAAAAATAATCACCCCTTGTTCAGTGGAAAGCCGCTCTTCCATTGATTCCAGGTAAGGGGTGTTTTATTTCATAACCATAACCTAAGTCTCGACCTAAGTTGATGTTAATTGAAACAATTGTTTTTTCTACATGATTTTCAATACTCAGATTAAACAGGGGTGATAATATGGGGTAAAAACGCTATCCTTAATCACAAATTTGCCTTGTGATTGAAAAAATAGTTCGAAAATCGGCAACGTTAGGTTAGGTTTTCTCAGAAACCGTACATTTTCGCTCAACTAATGTTGGTGTCATTCGATAGTATTTGATCTACTCTATCGTGGTGTGACGTTTGTTTCAATAGTTTTGGGGCACCCTATATATAGGTTTCTTCAGTGTTTTTTGAAATTTCTCGAATTTCCGTTCTGCTAAAAGTCCTGAAATTCTCTATCAAGTCGACTGAAAATTTATATTTAGCCTTGAGTTGTTAATTTCATTGAAACAGAGCATTTAAATTCGACAAAAATCAGGACCGGGCTCAGTGAGGCTTTACTTAACTTCAAACTCATAAAAACAACGTGTATGTAGTTTTTTAATCATAATTTAAACTTTTTTGTTATCTGCATTATTATTGTCTCAAAATGAATTGATTTTTGGGTTGCGCCACCTGTTGATCATGTTTTAGAAGTAATTGTTTTGGTCAGACGCCTTCAAGGAATAGAGCACTTCATGAAAAATAGAAATTCTTAATTGATTTTTTTTTCAAAGAAATGAAATGAATGTGTTCAACAATTATACCATATTCGGTCATCAAAATAGTCATTCACAATGATAAAATGTTTCAAAATTGATAATGCACAAATATGGATGGAAAAACTACGCTATCTTCAAACTAAATATTAAAACTTGATCTTCAGAATTAATCTATTTTTCTTTGGACAACTAGTTGTGTGAATGAAAACAAAGAAAGAAATCGCGGGGTGTCAGATCTGGAGATCTAGCAGTCCAGTGTTGGGGTCCTACCCTTCTAATGAAATGACCTGAAATACTGATAAATACTTTTGCTAGTGCATGAATATCATCAATGTTTCAATAACAAATTGTAATAAGACCAGACCAATCCATAGATTTCCATAGATCCAATAATGAATATAACGGAATAAGTGAAGAACTCGAAAGTGCATTTATCATACTTATTCGAAGTGCCAATCATTACCTTCACTAAAAGACCAAATGAGGTGAAAATCAATTCGGAAAATTACTTCAGGTCCACGTTGTCCATAAAAAGCGATTCATTCGGAAGATATCAAGTTATAATTATTATTTTCATGATAGCGTAGTTTTTTATTGCTATTTTTGTTCATTATCAATAATAAAGCTTATTATCACTGTGAATGATTTATCTGAATAACCAGATATGCTAAAATATCAAAAACGAAAAAATTCAGTTGAACATTTCCAATTCCATTTTTAGATTTCCACTTCTGATTGGCGATCATATTCATACCAATAATTATTATGAAGTAAAAGTCAATATGCTGCGCTGGTTTTTTCTAGAGGCATTTCACCACCAAACAATTATTCATTAAAAATTATCCACTGATAAAGCATACCAAACTTTCATTGATTTTGAGAAAATAGATGCAGATACCTGAAAAATTGAAAATTATGACGAAAAAAACTACAAACAGAGTGTTTTGCATGAGTTTAAGTTTGAATATAGCCTCAATGAGTCCGGTGCTGTGTTCGTCAACTTTTAATGTTCTGTTTTATTGAAACTTACAAGCTTAAGCGGATAATGAGTTTTTAGCCGAATACAACTAAATTATTTGGAGTTATAGCTGAACGAAAATTCGGGAAATTTGAATAAACTCCTCTGTATATCGGAAACGGAATGCCCAAGACACACATATGAGGTGTTTTTGAACTCAGCTCAATGCCCTCTATTCACGGTTTTCGTTTGTCCGTTTACTTGTGAAACACCCTGTGTACTGAAAAATCGCAAAAGACTCCTCGAGCAATTACGAAATGCCATTAAATCAAGGAGTTTCTTTTGATGCGCTATGATGAAAAATGTCAATATCCAGTTATTATTATTATTTATATAATTATATCTCGAAAACCAAGGCACTTTTACCAAACGTAAAATATATTTATCTGAAGCGCCATAGAGTCCTCTAACCCCAGGATCCATATTATCCATTCATTACGCCACACCCTGTATAATTATTATCATTATATCAATGTATTGAAAATAAACAGACATGAATACGAGCCAGTTGTTTTGTGAGGTGAAGCTCCTCTTGCTTCAAACTTCTTCTAATTATTTTGACTACCATTCACGCAAGATGATTTTTGTTGAAGAATTCAACATTCTTGTAATTATCCGTTCATTTCTTCAAGAGATACCCATTCCCTACCACCTTTGATTATTCAACTCAATGCTAACACTGCATCAAATGCATTTCATCTTCGGGTTGATTTTTTTGAATTCTACAACTGATGTAACGTCTTCAACCTCCAGCCAAAGAAGATAAACAACAGTAACTCTCCTCAAGCTACTGATCACTTGTATTTTCCATATAAATAAATAGATTTGGTATGTCTTCAATCAGTTTGTATGAACGTCAATTATGTTCGTTACATATTTTCGACTCCATATTTTCCGAAGTGATTTGACATTGTGATGAAATACGTAATTACTGAGAGACTCACGTAGAACGGACTACGTAGCACTGATTTAAAACTCAAAAATGTTTCGACAAGCGTCTTAACCCAACATTTTCGTATCATACAGAGTGAAAAGTATCCAATTTTCATGACCAATCCAGTGCTAAAATGAAAGGGAATGAAGTATAGAAGCTGAAAGTAAAACGTATATCTTTATCGATTCATTCGGGAAAAACATTTATATGGAGTTCCTGATGTCGTGAATATAATGCCCAAAAATTAGACTACTATTTCATACCAGAACAAATTCGGTAAAATTGTCTTTTGAATTAATCTTATATGTCACGAAAAATTTCATTTTCATGCATCATTCATTTTGGGACCTATATGGTATTAAACTCCCCTATCGGACGAAGTATCGTAGACATAAGCATATTTATTCAAAACTGTCCAAATTCATTCACACCGAGATCACGAACCTTATCAATCAATTATCAGCGTATGAAGTTTATCAATATTAGTATCGTTCTCGAACTATTTACAGGTTTCAATATGTGTGAATGAATCGGAAGAGCAGCTGTATTCTATATATGAGTAGAATTCGAGCTGTCTTACTTTCTGTCCTCCTAAAATCTGGCAACGTAGCGGGAGGTGAGAGCGCACTACTAATAAGAAATATATGCGGAGGTAGTAAGGTCTGATTCGTTTGAAGAAAAATTTGTCGATAAAAATCTTTTCCCCTCTTTAGGTACCCCTGTTATTTACCTTCCCCTCTACATATATAAACAAAAATTATTCCAATTATATAACTGCTTCACCCGGAGGTCAGGTCGCCCAATGAACTTAACGGAGGTAGCAGCGCACTACGGGTTCATATATATATATATATATATATATATATATATATATATATATATATATATATATATATATATATATATATATATATATATTTTTTTTTTTTTTTTTTTTTTTTTTAATTTCACACTTGAAGTGGGGTCTTTTTCAACGACTGCCCGGACTTTTGAAGCCAAGGGCAGGCGCAGCGGTCACTGTGGGAAGACAACTTGTCTGATGATAGCCACCGTTCCCAACACTACTGCCTTCTGCATCCAGGTAATTGTATCATCTGGCAGCTGAAGTTCGGCTAAGTGTTTCGCGGTGTTGACATGAACAAGCCCGTTGGAACTAACAATCAGTGGTAGTATCTCCGTTTTCTTGAGTTGCCATTGGATTTTCAATTCTCTGCTCAGGTCTGCGTAGTTCTTGATTTTTGTTTCATATGTTTGAGCCATGTTGTGATCTAGAGGTACAGCAAAATCTATTATTATCGCAAGCTGCTCCTGCTTACTCCACAGAACCATGTCCGGTCGGTTGTGCTCTACCGGTCTATCCGTTGTGAAGGGGAAGTCCCAGTAGAGTTTGGCTCGGCTGTTTTCTACTACTGCTTGTGGCGTATATATATGATGCGGCACGAAGTTCTCAGAAATTTCCCACTTCAGCGCAAGCATCTGGTGGACCACCCTTCCCATATTATTGTGCCTCCCTAAGTACCTAGTGGGTGCAAGGACCGAACAACCTCCCGACAGATGTTGAACAGTTTCCTCTGCTTCATTGCAAACTCTACACTTGGTGTTATCAACCTGCTGCTTCATTATGAACTTCGCATAGTTTCTAGTCGGGATCACTTGATCTTGAACGGCAAACAGGGCCCCTTCGGTTTCCGGGAATAGGTATCCTGCAGTAAGGTAGGCATTAGATTTTATTTTGTCTACCTCTGGTTGGTGCATGCTGGCATGGAATCTTCCGTGCAGCTCTTTACCACGCCATTTAGTCCTGAGACTTTCCAGGTTGCAAGAATCTGGTAAAGGTTCTTCCGGTCCAGACAAGTTGAGAGCAGTGTAGTTTCTGTCCCATACTATCATACGCCGATGCAGAGGCAAGTTGCTGGAGAGAAAGTAGTGCTTCAATGACCTCACTTCTTTTTCATTTGCGGCCTCCAGACTGGTCAACCCCCTGCCGCCTTCCGCCCTAGGTAGATAAAGCCTTTCGACGGCTGAGTTTGGATGCAGCATTCCATGTCTGGTGAAGGAAGCTCGAACCCACCGATCCAGTCTTCGAATGTCAGTAGCAGACCAGTTAAGTATTCCTGACGTATACGCAAATACTGGCACCGCCCAAGCGTTAATTGCTGTTATTTTGTTTTTGGCATTGAGCTGTGTTCTAAGAATTTTGCTGATGCGGCGGGTGAATTCTTTTTCAGAAACCTCTTTACTTTGTTGCTGCCTGATTTCATATGATTGCTGGACTCCGAGGTATTTATAGGTTTCCTCCAATCCCAAAGCCCGTATTTCCGCATCATCTTGTAGCGTTAGGTTGCCTTCCTCACTCATTTTACCCCTTCTCACATGTACAACAGAACACTTGTCAAGACCGAATTTCATCTTTATATCTGCGCTGAAGCTCCTCACTAACTCGAACTCACCCTCTAATTGGGCAGCGCCTCTAGCAAAAAGCTTCAGGTCATCAATGTAGAAGAGGTGCGTAAGTTTTGCTTGATCGTCTAGCTTATAGCCGTAATTGCTTCGGTTCAGTATGTTGCTGAGTGGATTGAGGGCTAGACAGAACCATTCGGGGCTCCAGCCGTCCCCCTGGAATATGCCTCGCCTAATGTATATATATATATATATATATATATATATATATATATATATTGAATATACACGAATCAAAACCGACATAGGTCGTCTCTTTCTAGGTGACGCCATAATGGTTGGTTTATGGTCTGAAGCCATAATGTTCGGAGATGTAAATATATATATATAATATATATATATATATATATATATATATATATATATATATATATATATATATATATATATATATTATATATATATATATATATATATATATATATATATATATATATATATATATATATATATATATATATATATATATATATATATATATAGTTATAAAGTGTTAATACCACCTCCAAAATAGTAACTCGTTTAACGCTCTCACCTCATATATATCGATGTCACCTCCGATTTCGGAGGTGACATCGTTTTGCCTTGTTTTTTAGCTTGTTAGATTCAGGAGGCTTCAGGGATCAACATATCAAAAAATCGTTTTGAGGTCACAACGCACCCCGTTTATGTACTGAACAATCTTTTAGTTCGAGTGTATATCACTGGCGCTAGTGTGCCGAGCTGTATATAGAAGAATTGCTCTGCGGGACTCTTTGCTGGTTAGCACCTCCGAAAATGGCAACGTTGTACCGTACAAGCAGATGTAGACAGGCGGAATATCAGTATACGGAGGAATTAAGTAAATAGAGGCGCAGCGCGCTATCTCCTCCATAATTGCAATCCAGGCGGCATATCTCAACAATTTTTATCGCATTCTTTTGTAGGGGAAAGAATCACGTGAAAGAAAACCAATCTTAGCTCTCTCGAATGGGATTATGACTGTATACATTTCATCGTGTGTATCTATGCATCCGTTGAACTTCTTTCATCTCAAGCTAACACCATAATTCTGAATTTGGCGATTCAATTACTTACTTGAAAACAAATCGATTTGAATCTTGTACATAATAGTGATTCTTTCTATGAAAATGATCTATATAGATAATACCACTCATTAGAATAACGAATAAATCAGTAATGTTCTTAGAACATAGAATAACAGGAAGGAGCTTTTCTAGGTACACCTAGAGGTAAAATATATCTATATATACTATGAAGAACTTTCTTTCAGCTCGAACTTTCGATATTCATTTATATCAACATCGATAGCACTACAAAAAGTGTATCACTCACAAGAGCGTAATGCTCTATGTAGGGAAACGGCTTAAATGGATGATACCAGATAGTTTTTTGTTAAGAATGTACAACTACCTGCAAGATAACACAACAGGAGAAAAATTATTCATTGTTTCAAACACTTGTTAAAATACATATCGGGCTAAAAACCCTGAATCTACGCCAACACGAATCACGAATTTGTACAATTGGAGATATTTCAAGCTATTCCGTCTCTGGTTTCTGCATGATTTTATCGGGCCAAATGTTGCCTTGTTTCGGCCGGTTTGATAACCACTGATAGGAAATATTGACGAATTTTCAATGAAGTGTGAGAAATTTTTGAATTTCTTTTTCCTATTTTCTAATGAATAACCACTGATATATCTATGGGAGATGATTCCCCAACATGAGGGTTCCTCAAACAACTGAAGAACAGAAGAATCTTCACTTGGAAGGCCGAATCTAGTCGAAAGACCTTCATGGTCATAAGCAAGATTTGGAATACTATTAATTCCACTACTGGGTAAACTGAGCTTACCTTCACCCACCTGAAGATGTTATTGTGTCGTGGTTCAAAACTAATTTTGTAAAATCGTATTATCTATTTTGAGTTCAATTGTGGATCTTCATCCAGTATCAGTCACATCAATTCAATATATCTCTATAATTCTGAATTTGGTGAAATAATTCATTACCTACCTGAAATAAAACCATAATAATATTGATTCTTTCTATGAAAATTATTTATATAGATAATACTTCCTATTAGAATAACGAATAATCAGAAATGTTACATTGCATATAAAAAAATGAGCTGTTCAGAGAAAGGAGAATACTTTTTGGAAAAGAATATTCAGAAGTACAGGCCGATCCTAAGGCGTGCCGAATTCCTTATGTGCCGCTCCGCCCGCTCCAAAGACAAAAAATATACTTTTTTTTACATATATACGGTGTCCCAGATAAGATGAAAAACATTTTAATGTGAGATAGAGAACACCTCGAGGATTACGAAAAACCCCCACATGTAGTATCTAAGAGTTCTAGATTCTGATTTACAGGGTGTTTTTCAAATTTAAATGGAAATTGAAACCACTCTATCTCCTGAACGGAGATATTCATCCGAAATTTGATATGAAGATAGCTTCTATGGGGTTCCAGAAACTGATTTTTCGTCTTAATAGCGACAATAATTTTTTCTATCGTGTCGATATTCAACATCCTATTGATCTCATAAGGAAGTGAATTTTGAATTTTTATGGATTTAATCAATTGAATCACTATTGAATGTTAATTTTAGTTTTCATTTGATCGACTACTTAGATCAGTTTTCTGAAGAGTAACTCGAGGATGGTTCTTCAACAATTATTTATTTTTAAGTAATTTAATTGGTAAAAATAAAATATAAAGTGATCGTTTTCATCCCATGATGAAGTGAATTTTATATCTTAATGAATTGCATTAAAGAATTAATTGTTCCTACATCTTTGGTTGCAGAGATGATTTTATTTGATGTTATTTTATAGAACGCACCGCACCTTTGATTTTTTTTTGTATTGGATCAAATGAAAATTGGAATAAACATTCAATAATGTATATTTAATTGATTAAATTCGTAAAGATTCAAAATTCACTTCGGTATGAGAAGAATAGAATGTTAAATATCAACACGAGAAAAAACTTATTGTCACTATCAAGAAATTGAATAAATAAATTTTACAGTTTACGCAGATATCGAGAAATCATGAAATTCATTGGGTGATTTCGCGAAATTTTAACGACAACGACTGTCCAAATTTACTGTCCTGCAAATAGAATGATATTGATTGCAGTTTTCTGGAACCTCATGGAAACTATCTCCGTTCCAAATTTCGGATGAATAGGCGATTCCGTTCAGGAGATAGAGTTGTTTTAATTTCCGCTCCACTCAAACTTTAAAAACACCCTGTAAATGGGAATCTATAATCTCCCATTTGGATGATGATGTCCCTGCCCTCCGAAATCTTCTCTACAGATTTTTATGTTATCTAATCTACACAATGAAAATGCAATTTACATTTTTAAGTACACGCATGCAGTAACTGTAGGAAGCATCATAATTCAACCCTAGCCGTTTTTGTTTTTACGACCACGCGATTCTATTTCAAAATCTGGTAATTTTTACAAACCCTAGACATTCCTATCTCGAGTCCCTATCGATAACGATAATTGCTCTCAGATGGTGGTTTGTTCGATCTTTACATCACGTTCTTCTGAAGCAAGCATTCTTTTGTTTTTCTTTTTTTCGGTGAAAGGGAACAAGGAATATTCGATTTGACAAGATTGAAAAATTCAGTTTCATTTAATATTTTTCGTCGTCTCATTCAAAATTTGGATAATTGGAGTTAGAAAGTAATACTCAATAATTGACACTGACTGACAAATGAAGGTGGCTGTCTGAGGCCATCCCTTTTATTTGGGCGACCGCGTGCCGGACAAGCGCTGCATACCTGCTAGGGTCGACACTACCGTAATAGATAGTGATGAATATTCAATGAGAATAAGCGATTCCGAACATTTTCAGATTAATTCAAATTATTTCAGAATCGAGAGAAAAAATGCGATAAATTTTACAATATAAAAGAAATGAACGTCGGCTGAACCCAATGTTGGTCATTGATGTGTTATTCCAGATCGAACGCTCTGTATATTTTCTTTGAATCGGATTGCTCAATGATTTTGAGGAATCCTTTGCTCAGAAGCATCTATTTTATTATAGATTATGTTTAAATATTGGATTTTCCCGAAAATTTAAAGAACTTGTACCATCTCTCTGGCTTGAATTTTTTAGTGATGTATCATAAAGAAAATTACCAATTATATCGAAACAAGTGAGATTTTATGAAGAATTATTCAAAACAGATTTCATTTTTCGATAGATCATAAAGGATGTAAGGGAAAAATTAAACAAAATTGAAGTCTTTAGAAGGCCTCGAGTCAACATATTTTGAAATTGCAACCATGTTTTTGTCAAGATATGATGAATCTACAAAATGAAGTTAATAATATAAATACATACTCGGATACATATGATTGATATACAGATGATTGGTTGGTAAATTCCCAAAAGCTATGATGAACAGCGGACACTATGATGGAGGCATGATGAAAGGAGAAAGACTAAAGTTAATTTAAGTATTTTCGCATGCTGTTTTATTATTCAAAATAAATGATTCTTATAATCAACAAATCAGGTGCAAACATTTTTGTTTTGGTCTTCGAAACTAAACTTCTACTATCCAAAATAAGTAGGTACATAGATAAAATATATCTAACAGGATATCTGTGATATATCTGGATATATCTGGATATATACAGGATATCTGTGAACAAATGCGAAGAACTAAGGGAGATGATTCCTTAATGAAAATAAGTGGGGGTAGTTCCTATAAATTTTTTTCCAAATCGACAGCCCTTCCAAAATACAGCCTTTGGAAGGCGATGACGAGTTTACAGGTTTTAATTTTTTTTACAGAAGCACTGAGTAGATTGTTACCAGTTTCAACTTCGGCAAGCTCGTAGTTTAGGCGGTAAATTGCTATCGATTTTTTCAATGTGTCTCTCCCTTAAATTCAAAAATTTCTGTGAAAATGTTGAAATTTGAGTTTTTATGCTATTGTCATAGAAGTATACGAAACTAGCAGGTCGGGGGGATCCAAGATTTCGAGCCAATTCACCTTAAAAAAACATAATAAAATGAATTTCGTGAATAACTACCGAGGAGAATCCACTATTCTCCACTATAAAAAATTAGTATTATTCCAATAATATACCGACTTAATGAATGCTACGTTGCTATTACTATAAGGCCCGGTTGATCACTTCAGGATTAGGCCGAGATTTAAGATGATCCAAGATTGATCTGACAGAACTGAACTGAAATGTCAAAATCAATCTAGGACAAACTTTAATCCCGAACTGAACAACTGCTACACATGTAGAGTTTCGGATTTTGCGAGAATCTACTACTTTTTCTTCAAAACAACAACTACGCTGAAGGAAATGTGATTGACTGTTAGCGACACGGAATATCAACCATCTGAATTCTGTAGTCCATACAAATTTTTTTGAACTCTCATCATACTAATATAGCAGTCTGATACTGAAATCCGTCATTTGACAAAATGAGTTGTCAGTCATAGACTGACCAACATTTTCGAAATCTATTGATCTATTAAATAAATCGTTCTATAATTGGTCCTAAATTGACAGTAGTATTGTGAACAACGATATGCAGCGGATTATCTAAACAAGAAATAAATTCTGAAATGTTTCGGATCATGAGGTTAATTGAATAAGTATATTGTTCGTATCATTTGTTGAACTTCATTATTCTAAATATTCTTCAATGAATGAAAATATAATATCAACACACATAATTGATTTATTCGTCATCAAATAATTAAATAAATCGTATCTCGAAAAGTTTCGAGTCTTGAGGCAAATATAATATTGAATTATTTACATCATTATTTGTCGAACTTCAAAGTTCTGAATGAATTAAAATCTAAACTTGACAATATACGAGACAGTTTTCGCAAGAGTTTCAATGAAATCTGAAAATTTTCATCATTCTAGAGCATTCTGGACATCAATAATTCTCGAATCGTCCATGGCATAAATTCAATTTTATCCAATATAACACGCAAAACGAAATGTTACTCGAACTCATCTTGAGCAATTCGTTCCTAAAAAGCTCGAATCAGGTAGAGAAGTTTGAACCCTTCGTATCAGCATTAACACGTGTTTTGCAGTAAACAGATGCCGATTTCATTTTCAACGGGCAATGTAACCAGGGTCGGGGGGATGAACCAGAGTCTCTGGATGAACGTTTCTCACAACAAGAAGAATTTGAATTTTCATATGAGGGTGAGGCATTTATTTCAAAATTTTCAGAGTACAAGGAGTATCAGGGTGTTTCACGAGTAAACAGACAAATGAAAACCGTGAATTGAGGGCATTGCGCGGAGTTTAAAATCACCCCATATACAGGGTGTCCCAAAACTAGTGAATCAAACGTCACACCACGATAGAGTAAACCAAATATTATCGAATGACACCAACATTAGTTCAACGAAAACGTACCGTTTCCAAAATAATCAGAATTTTATTAAAACATATAAAGTTCCCGATTTTCGAACTATTTTTCTTAATAACAGGGCCAGTTTGTGAAGAAGGATATCGATTCTAAATTATATTGAACTAAGATTATTGTTTTATCTCCCCTAATTGAAATTATTTTAAGTAGTTAATCGATAACCATAACCTAAGTCTCGACCTAAGTTGATGTTAATTGAAACAATTGTTTTTTCTACATGATTTTCAATACTCACATTAAACAGGGGTGATAATATGGAAGAAAAACGCTATCCTTAATCACAAATTTGCCTTGTGATTGAAAAAATAGTTCGAAAATCGGCAACTTTAGGTTAGGTTTTCTCAGAAACCGTACATTTTCGCTCAACTAATGTTGGTGTCATTCGATAGTATTTGATCTACTCTATCGTGGTGTGACGTTTGTTTCAATAGTTTTGGGGCACCCTATATATAGGTTTCTTCAGTGTTTTTTGAAATTTCTCGAATTTCCGTTCGGCTATAAGTCCTGAAATTCTCTATCAAGTCGACTGAAAATTTATATTTAGCCTTGAGTTGTTAATTTCATTGAAACAGAGCATTTAAATTCGAAAAAAATCAGGACCGGGCTCAGTGAGGCTTTACTTAACTTCAAACTCATAAAAACAACGTGTATGTAGTTTTTTAATCATAATTTAAACTTTTTTGTTATCTGCATTATTATTGTCTCAAAATGAATTGATTTTTGGGTTGCGACACCTGTTGATCATGTTTTAGAAGTAATTGTTTTGGTCAGACGCCTTCAAGGAATAGAGCACTTCATGAAAAATAGAAATTCTTAATTGATTTTTTTTTCAAAAAATGAAATGAATGTGTTCAACAATTATACCATATTCGGTCTTCAAAATAGTCATTCACAATGATAAAATGTTTCAAAATTGATAATGCACAAATATGGATGGAAAAACTACGCTATCTTCAAACTGAATATTAAAACTTGATCTTCAGAATTAACTATTTTTCTTTGGACAACTAGTTGTGTGAATGAAAACAAAGAAAGAAATCGCGGGGTGTCAGATCTGGAGATCTAGCAGTCCAATTTTGGGGTCCTACCCTTCTAATGAAATGACCTGAAATACTGATAAATACTTTTGCTAGTGCATGAATATCATCAATGTTTCAATAACAAATTGTAATAAGACCAGACCAATCCATAGATTTCCATAGATCCAATAATGAATATAACGGAATAAGTGAAGAACTCGAAAGTGCATTTATCATACTTATTCGAAGTGCCAATCATTACCTTCACTAAAAGACCAAATGAGGTGAAAATCAATTCGGAAAATTACTTCAGGTCCACGTTGTCCATAAAAAGCGATTCATTCGGAAGATATCAAGTTATAATTATTATTTTCATGATAGCGTAGTTTTTTATTGCTATTTTTGTTCATTATCAATAATAAAGCTTATTATCACTGTGAATGATTTATCTGAATAACCAGATATGCTAAAATATCAAAAACGAAAAAATTCAGTTGAACATTTCCAATTCCATTTTTAGATTTCCACTTCTGATTGGCGATCATATTCATACCAATAATTATTATGAAGTAAAAGTCAATATGCTGCGCTGGTTTTTTCTAGAGGCATTTCACCACCAAACAATTATTCATTAAAAATTATCCACTGATAAAGCATACCAAACTTTCATTGATTTTGAGAAAATAAATGCAGATACCTGAAAAATTGAAAATTATGACGAAAAAAACTACAAACAGAGTGTTTTGCATGAGTTTAAGTTTGAATATAGCCTCAATGAGTCCGGTGCTGTGTTCGTCAACTTTTAATGTTCTGTTTTATTGAAACTTACAAGCTTAAGCGGATAATGAGTTTTTAGCCGAATACAACTAAATTATTTGGAGTTATAGCTGAACGAAAATTCGGGAAATTTTAATAAACTCCTCTGTATATCGGAAACGGAATGCCCAAGACACACATATGAGTTGTTTTTGAACTCAGCTCAATGCCCCCTATTCACGGTTTTCGTTTGTCCGTTTACTTGTGAAACACCCTGTGTACTGAAAAATCGCAAAAGACTCCTCGAGCAATTAAGAAATGCCATTAAATCAAGGAGTTTCTTTTGATGCGCTATGATGAAAAATATCAATATCCAGTTATTATTATTATTTATATAATTATATCTCGAAAACCAAGGCACTTTTACCAAACGTAAAATATATTTATCTGAAGCGCCATAGAGTCCTCTACCCGCAGGATCCATATTATCCATTCATTACGCCACACCCTGTATAATTATTATCATTATATCAATGTATTGAAAATAAACAGACATGAATACGAGCCAGTTGTTTTGTGAGGTGAAGCTCCTCTTGCTTCAAACTTCTTCTAATTATTTTGACTACCATTCACGCAAGATGATTTTTGTTGAAGAATTCAACATTCTTGTAATTATCCGTTCATTTCTTCAAGAGATACCCATTCCCTACCACCTTTGATTATTCAACTCAATGCTTACACTGCATCAAATGCATTTCATCTTCGGGTTGATTTTTTTGAATTCTACAACTGATGTAACGTCTTCAACCTCCAGCCAAAGAAGATAAACAACAGTAACTCTCCTCAAGCTACTGATCACTTGTGTTTTCCATATAAATAAATAGATTTGGTATGTCTTCAATTAGTTTGTATAAACGTCAATTATGTTCGTTACATATTTTCGACTTGATATTTTCCGAAGTAATTTAACATTGTCATGAAATACGTAATTACTGAGAGTCTCACGTAGAACGGACTACGTAGCACTGATTTAAAACTCAAGAATGTTTTGACAAGCGTCTTAACCCAACATTTTCGTATCATACAGAGTGAAAGGTATCCAATTTTCATGGCCAATCCAGTGCTAAAATGAAAGTGAATGAAGTATAGAAGCTGAAAGTAAAACGTATATCTTTATCGATTCATTCGGGAAAAACATTTATATGGAGTTCCTGATGTCGTGAATATAATGCCCAAAAATTTTTTCATGCATCATTCATTTTGGGACCTATATGGTATTAAACTCCCCTATCGGACGAAGTATCGTAGACATAAGCATATTTATTCAAAACTGTCCAAATTCATTCACACCGAGATCACGAACCTTATCAATCAATTATCAGCGTATGAAGTTTATTAATATTAGTATCGTTCTCGAACTATTTACAGGTTTCAATATGTGTGAATGAATCGGAAGAGCAGCTGTATTCTATATATGAGTAGAATTCGAGCTGTCTTACTTTCTGTCCTCCTAAAATCTGGCAACGTTGCGGGAGGTGAGAGCGCACTACTAATAAGAAATATATGCGGAGGTAGTAAGGTCTGATTCGTTTGAAGAAAAATTTTTCGATAAAAATCTTTTCCCCTCTTTAGGTACCCCTGTTATTTACCTTCCCCTCTACATATATAAACAAAAATTATTCCAATTATATAACTGCTTCACCCGGAGGTCAGGTCGCCCAATGAACTTAACGGAGGTAGCAGCGCACTACGGGTTCATATATATATATATATATATATATATATATATATATATATATATATATATATATATATATATATATATATATATATATATATATATATATATATATATATATATATATATATATATATATATATATATATATATATATATATATATATATATATATATATATATATATATATATATATACACGTTAACACCAACGAGGGCGACTACACGACAGCCGAAATCAAAATCAAAAGAGGACTCTTCCAGGGCGACAAATTGAGCACTCTATGGTTCTGTCTAGCGATAAACCACCTCAGCATATTATTAAATAAGTCAAGATATGGATATATAGTAGAAAAGAGAAATAACATCAAGATCAACCACCAACTGTATATCGACGACCTGAAACTGTACGCAGCAAATGAAGATCAACTGCTGAGACAGCTCAAGATTGTCGCATACTTCACTGAAACCATAAAAATGGAAATGGGCCTGGACAAATGTGCGGTGCTGCACATGAAAAGGGGGAAACTGATAAGTGGAGAAGCGATGTTGGTGCAGGATGAATTGCAAATACAAAGATTAGGCCCGAAAGAGACTTATAAATACCTGGGAATCCAGCAGGGACTAGAAATAAATACCGCAGAAACAAAAACAGCCTTCAAAAATAAATTGATGAGCAGAATAAAAAAAATCTTGCAAAGCAAATTGAATGCCAAGCCGACATTCACATCCATAAGCACGTGGGCAATTCCATGCCTCTCCTATTCATTTGGCATTGTTAAGTGGTCCACTACAGACCTCAAGGCAATAGACACTCAAATAAGAGTACTATTAACTAAATATGGCATGCACCACCCCAATGCATCCACCAACAGGTTATATATACCTAGGAAAGATGGAGGGAGAGGACTGGAGAATGTTGAAATCACGCACCACAGAGTAGTAAAGGAAATGCGAGAGTACTTTAAATCCAAAAACTCACCTTTCTTCAGGACACTATGCGAAGAGGATAACAACATCACGGCATTAAATCTGGCCTCAAGAAATCTCCCAGCGGAACCCCCTAACATCAGCGAGTTGTCCGAGATCTGGCATGGAAAAGCACTCCACGGAAGATACCCCAATGCCCTAAAAAGAAACAGAATTGACAAAGAAAGATCTGTGAAGTACCTCAAAGCAGGTTACCTGTTCCCGGAGACAGAAGGCAGGTTGGCGGCCATCCAAGATCAAGTGGTTTCCACAAGAGCATATCAGAAAAATATTTTGAACAAAAACTTACCATCAGACAAATGTCGGAAGTGTTCACAGGCGGCGGAGACGATACAGCACGTCACGTCGTCCTGCCCAATCCTTGCTCCTAGGGAATACACGGACCGCCACAATGCCATGGCAAAGGCATACCACCAGGCCATTGCCTTAAAAAAAGGGTTAATCAAACAACAGAAAAAGATCCATGAATACATACCCAAGGAAATCCTAGAGAATGATGAGGTAAAACTGTACTGGGACCATCCGCTCATCACTGATAGACCCATCCCCCACAATCGTCCAGACATTGTGTTGATCCTGAAAACAGAAAAGAAATTAATTATAATAGACATCACTGTCCCGGCAGATGACAACGCTGAACGAGCATATACGGAGAAGATACTAAAGTACCACGATTTGGCTTTCGAACTCAAGGAAATATATAAACTTACCTCCACGTCAATCCTGCCTCTCGTGATCACCACGAACGGTCTAGTGGAAGCACATATGCTGGAGAGTACAATTCAGCTGGAACTCGACGAGCACCTCATTGAGGAAGCACAAAAGCAGGTTATCTTGTGGACCACAAGAATAGTCCGAAGATTTCTGACAAGCAGTTGAGAAGTGCCTTGATTAATACAATCCGGCACAATCAAAAAAGCCTCACCCTAAATGGTGATAAAAAAAAAAAAAAAAAAAAAAAAAAAAAAAAAAAAAAAAAAAAAAAAAATATATAGAGTTCTCATGAGCAAATACGGTATTCACCATCCCCACGCATCTATCAATAGATTGTACATGCCTAGACACTCTGGCGGCAGAGGTCTACAGAACATCGAGATCACTCATCAGAAAGCAGTGACAGAACTTAGAAAATATTTTCAATCAAGAAACTCACCTTTTTTTAATATCATATGCAGAGAAGACCATAACATCACGGCCCTAAATCTAGGATGTACGACGGATCCACCTCAGATGTTGACACTTGCAGCATTGTCCGAAGAATGGTACAGCAAGCCCCTTCACGGAAGATATCCAGCAGCACTGAAAGAAAAGAAAGTCAATCAACAACATTCACTCACTTACCTTACATCGGGTTACCTATTTCCGGAAACGGAGGGACGCATTGCTGCTATACAGGATCAGGTCGTGCCAACGAGAGCGTATATGAAACACATAGCTGGAAAAAATATACCTACCGATAGATGCCGTAAATGTGGCCAAGCTCGCGAGACAATCCAGCATATCACCTCGTCCTGCTCCATTCTGGCGCCCAAAGAATACACGAACCGCCATAATGCAATGGCGAAGGTATATCACCAAGCCATTGCTATTAAAACTGGCCTCATAACCGCCATGAAGAAAACTCATGAGTACAAACCTGCAACCGTACTAGAAAACCGAAGCTTCAAAATATACTGGGACAACACAGTTGAGACAGATAGGAGAATACCACACAACAGACCGGACATCGTACTGTTTGACAAAGAAAACCGAAAAGTCATCATAATAGACATAACTGTACCAGCCGACGATAACATCAGTAGAGCGTACTCTGAAAAAGTAAACAAATACCACGATCTTGCCTTTGAAATGAAAGAAATATATGCACTGAAAACGGTCTCAGTTCTCCCCTTGATAATCAGCACCAACGGACTTGTTGAAAGCCATTTAGTTGATAACACCAAATCCCTAGAACTTGATTTGAACATCATTAGCACAGCGCAGAAGGAAGTACTGCTGTGGACAGCTAGGATAGTGAGAATGTTCCTGACAACGACCTAGGTGAATTTTGGTCAATTTTGACCCGGTTCATCTTAGAAGCCAAAACCCAAGATGGTGATTAAAAAAAAAAAAAAAAAAAAAAAAATATATATATATATATATATATATATATATATATATATATATATATATATATATATATATATATATATATATATATATATATATATATATATATATATATATATATATATATATATATATATATATATATATATATATATATATATATATATATATATATATATATATATATATATATATATAGTTATAAAGTGTTAATACCACCTCCAAAATAGTAACTCGTTTAACGCTCTCACCTCATATATATCGATGTCACCTCCGAAATCGGAGGTGACAACGTTTTGCCTTGTTTTTTAGCTTGTTAGATTCAGGAGGCTTCAGGGACCAACATATCAAAAAATCGTTTTGAGGTCACAACGCACCCCCTTTATGTACTGAACAATCTTTTAGTTCGAGTGTATATCACTGGCGCTAGTGTGCTGAGCTGTATATCGGAGAATTGCTCTGAAAGACTCTTTGCTCGTTAGCACCTCCGAAAATGGCAACGTTGTACTGTGCAAGCAGATGTAGACAGGCGGAATATCAGTATACGGAGGAATTAAGTAAAGAGAGGCGCAGCGCGTTTTCTCCTCCATTATTGCAAGCCAGGCGGCATATCTCAACGATTTTTTATCGCATTCCTCTGTAGGGGAAAGAATCACGTGAAAGAGAACCAATCTTGGCTCTCTCGAATGGGATTATGACTGTTTATATTTCATCGTGCGTATATCTATGCATCCGTTGAACTTCTTTCATCTCAAGCTAACACTATAATTCTGAATTTGGCGAACTATTTCATTACCTATCTGAATACGAATCGATTTTAGTCTTGTCCATAATGATATTTCTTCTCTCTATGGAAATGATCCATATAGATAATACTACCTATTAGTATAACGAATAATCAGTATTGTTACATTGCATATAATAAAATAACCTGTTCAGAGAAAAACATTTTTTGGATAAGAAAATTCAGATGTTAATGGTGATGAATATTCAAGGACAATGAGCCAATCCGAAAATTTTCATTTCAGAATCAGGAGAAATAAATGCTACAAATTTCACAATATCACAGAAATGAACAACGTCGGCTAAACCGAATGTTGGACATTGTGTTATTTCAAATGGAACGCTCTTTATATTTTTCTTGAATCAGATTTCTCAATGATTTTGAGGAATCCTTTGCTCAGAAACATCTCTTTTATTATCGATTATGTTTAAATATTGGATTTTCCCGAAAATTTGAAGAGCTTGTACCATCTCTCTGGTTTAAATATTTCAGTGATGTATCATAAAGAAAATTACCAATTATATCGAAACAAGTAAGATTTTATGAAGAATTCGCCAAAACAGATTTGCATTTTTCGATTGATCATACAGGGTGTAAGGGAAAAAATAAACAATATTGAAGTCTTTGGAAGGCCTCGAGTCAACATATTTTGAAATTGCAACCATATTTTTGTCAAGATATAATGAATCTTCAAAATGAAGTTAATAATATAGATACATACTCGGATACATATGATTGAGATACAGATGATTGATTAACTTCTACTATCTAAAATAAAAAGGTACATAGATAAAATATAGCTATATACAAGATATCTGTAAACAAATGCGAAGGAATAAGGGAGATGATTCCTTAATGAAAATAAGCGGGGGAATTTCCTGTAAATTTTCCAAATCGACAGCCCTTCCAAGATACAGCCTTTGGAAGGCGATGACGAGTTTACAGTTTTTAATTTTTTTTACAGGTTCCAAAAAACACTGAGTCATAAAACTATACATATTATGAAGCACTGAGTAGATTGTTACCAGTTTCAACTTCGGCAAGCTCGTAGTTTAGGCGGTAAATTGCTATCGATTTTTTCAATGTGTCTCTCCCTTAAATTCAAAAATTTCTGTGAAAATGTTGAAATTTGAGTTATTATGCTATTGTCATAGAAGTATACGAAACTAGCAGGTCGGGGGATCCAAGATTTCGGGCCGATTCACCTCAAAAAAACATAATAAAATGAATTTCGTGAATACCTACCGAGGCTGAAAACCACTATTCTCCGCTATAAAAAATTAGTATTATTCCAATAATATACCGACTTAATGAATACTACGTTGCTATTACTATAAGGCCCGGTTGTTTAGTTCAGGATGAGGCCGAGATTTAAGATGATCCTAGATTGATCTGACAGAACTGAACTGAAATGTCAAAATCAATCTAGGATAAACTTTAATCCCGAACTGAACAACTGCTATACATGTAGAGTTTCGGATTTTGCGAGAATCTACTACTTTTTCTTCAAAACAACAACTACGCTGACGGAAATGTGATTGACTGTTAGCGACGCGGAATATCAACCATCTAAATTCTGTAGTCCATACAAATTTTTTTGAACTCTCATCATACTATATAGCAGTCGGATACTGAAATCCGTCATTTGTCAAAATGAGTTGTCAGTTCATAGACTGACCAACATTTTCGAAAGCTATTGATCTATTAAATTAATCGTTCTATAATTGGTCCTAAATTGACAGTCGTATTGTGAAAAACGATATGCAGCGGATTATCTAAACACGAAATAAATTCTGAAATGTTTCGGATCATAAGGTTAATTGAATAAGTATCTTGTTCGTATCATTTGTTGAACTTCATTATTCTAAATATTCTTCAATGAATGAAAATATAATATCAACACACATAATTTTTTGATTTATTCGTCATCAAATCATTAAATAAATCGTTTCTCGAAAAGTTTCGAGTCTGAGGCAAATATAATATTGAATTATTTACATCATTATTTGTCGAACTTCAAAGTTCTGAATGAATTAAAATCTAAACTTGACAATATACGAGACAGTTTTCGCAAGAGTTTCAATGAAATCTGAAAATTTTCATCATTCTGGAGCATTCTGGACATCAATAATTCTCGAATCATCCATGGCATAAATTCAATTTTATGCAATATAACACGCAAAACGAAATGTTACTCTAACTCATCTTGAGCAGTTCTTTCCTAAAAAGCTCGAATCAGGTAGAAAAGTTTGAACCCTTCGTATCAGCATTAACACGTGTTTTGCAGTAAACAGATGCCGATTTCATTTTCAACGGGCAATGTAACCAGGGTCGGGGGGATGAACCAGAGTCTCTGGATGAACGTTTCTCACAACAAGAAGAATTTGAATTTTCATATGAGGGTGAGGGCATTTGTTTCAAAATTTTCAGAGTACAAGGAGTATACAGGGTGTTTCACGAGTAAACAGACAAATGAAAACCGTGAATAGAGGGCATTGCGCTGAGTTCAAAATCAACCCATATACAGGGTGTCCCAAAACTAGTGAATCAAACGTCACACCACGATAGAGTAAACCAAATATTATCGAATGACACCAACATTAGTTCAACGAAAACGTACCGTTTCCAAAATAATGAGAATTTTATTAAAATACCTAAAGTTTCCGATTTTCGAACTATTTTTCTTAATAACAGGGCCAGTTTGTGAAGAAGGATATCGATTTTAAATTATATTGAACTAAGATTATTGTTTTATCTCCCCTAATTGAAATTATTTTAAGTAGTTAATCGATAACCATAACCTAAGTCTCCACCTAAGTTGATGTTAATTGAAACAATTGTTTTTTCTACATGATTTTTAATACTCAGATTAAACAGGGGTGATAATATGGGAGAAAAACGCTCTCCTTAATCACAAATTTGCCTTGTAATTGAAAAAATAGTTCGCAAATCAGCAACTTTAGGTTAGGTTTTCTCAGAAACCGTACATTTTTCGCTCAACTAATGTTGGTGTCATTCGATAGTATTTGATCTACTCTATCGTGTTGTGACGTTTGTTTCGATAGTTTTGGGGCACCCTATATATAGGTTTCTACAGTGTTTTTTGAAATTTCTCGAATTTCCGTTCGGCTGTAACTCCTGAAATTCTCTATCAAGTCGACTGAAAATTTATATTTAGCCTTGAGTTGTTAATTTCATTGAAACAGAGCATTTAAATTCGACAAAATAAGGACCGGGCTCAGTGAGGCTTTACTTAACTTCAAACTCATAAAAACATCGTGTATGTAGTTTTTTAATAATAATTTAAACTTTTTTGTTATCTGCATTATTATTGTCTCAAAATGAATTGATTTTTGGGTTGCCCTACCTGTTGATCATGTTCAAGAAAAAATTGTTTTGGTCAGACGCCTCTAAGGAATAGAGCACTTCATGAAAAATAGAAATTCTTAATTTATTTTTTTCAAATCGAACCCTACAGTGTGGAAGACTTTATGGAACACAGACTATAAAGCAGAAAATGACCCTGTTTCACTTCAAGTGTTCAATGTCATGTGTACACTTTACCTGAAATAAAGCACATTATTTATTTATTTATTTATTTATTTATTCATTTATTTATTTATTTAAATTTTTTAGTGATGTATCATAAAGAAAATTACAAATTATATCGAAACAAGTAAGATTTCATGAAGAATTATCCAAAACAGATTTGCATTTTTTGAAGGCCTCGAGTCACAATATTTTGAAATTGCAACCATATTTTTGTCAAGACATGATGATCTACAAAATGAAGGTAATAATATAGATACATACTCGGATACATATGATTGATTGGTAATTCCCAAAAGCTATGATGAACAGCGGACACTATGATGGAAGCATGATGAAAGGAGAAAGACAAAAGTTAATTTAAGTATTTTCGCATGAAGTTTTATTATTCAAAATAAATGATGACTCTTATAATTAACAAATCAGGTGCAATTAAAATTTTTGTTTTGGTCTTCGAAAATAACACATATTGATTAAACTTCTACTATCCAAAATGAATAGGTACATAGATAAAATGTATCTATACCGGGTGTCCCAGAGCTTTTAGGCCAACAGATATCTCAGTTACCTGCGGAAAAAAAAAATTGAAAAAAATACTTGTCGTAGGAGACCATACGCTCTTTCATGCAGCATAGCAAAATCCACACCCTGACAAACAACCCCTGAGAAACAACCCCTAACTTTTGTTTTTCAAATGGCACCCCCATGTTTGTTTGGCTTCAACTGACAGCTCTTTTTAATTCTCAATCAATGATATATCATAATATGTAGTTGTAAAGATAGTCACTCGATAAAATTGAATTCGTTAGTGGGTACTGTTAATTGGACTGATCGAATTAGTCCACATTGTAGAGACAAGAAAAAGTGGATGTTGAAAAAAAAAGAGTCAATAAAATGTTAGAACTTTTTGTGCTTTGTTTTATTCCTACAGTATCGGTATCTTTAGTATAATGTTGCAGTAACAGTACAGCTGAGCGTATAAATTCGTATTTCATTTGTATTTTTATTTTCCATAATTCAGCATGCCATTCTAGCTACCATGATACATCATTGAATGAGAAATGAAAAAAACTGTAAGTTGAAGCACAACAAACATGGGGGTGCCATTTGAAAAACAAAAGTTAGGGGTGGTTTCTCGGGGGTTGTTTGTCAGGGGATGGATTTTGCTATGCTGCATGAAAGAGCGTATGGTCTCCTACGACAAGTATTTTTTTCAATTTTTTTTTTCCGCAGGTAACTGAGATATTTGCTGGCCTAAAAGCTCTGGGACACCCGGTATACAGGATATCTGTAAACAAATGCGAAGGACTAAGGGAGATGATTCCTTAATGAGAATAAGCGGGGCTAGTTCCTATAAATTTTTTTCCAAATAGACAGCTCTTCCAAGATGCAGCCTTGGATGGCGATGACGAGTCTACAGTTTTTAATTTTTTTTTTTACAGGTTCTGAAAAACACTGAGTCATAAAACTATACATATTATGAAGCACTGAGTAGATTGGTACCAGTTTCAACTTCGGCAAGCTCGCAGTTTAGGCGGTAACTTGCTATCGATTTTTTTAATGTGTCTCTCCCTTAAATTCAAAAATTTCTGTTGTTCAAAAATGTTGAAATTTGAGTTATTATGCTATTGTCATAGAAGTATACGAAACTATCAGGTCGGGGGATCCAAGATTTCGGGCCGATTCACATGAAAAAAAAAACATAATAAAATGAATTTCGTGAATACCGAGGCTGAAAACCAATAAAATACCGAGTTAATTAATGCTACGTTGCTATTACTATAAGGCCCGGTTGTTCAGTTCAGGATAAGGCCGAGATTTAAGATGATCCTAGACTAACCTGACAGAACTGAACTGAAATGTCAAAATCCATTTAGGATAAACTTTAATCCCGAACTGAACAACTGGGCCTACTCATGTAGAGTTTCGGATTTTGCGAGAATCTACTGCTTTTTCTTCAAAACAACAACTGCGCTGAAGGAAATGTGATTGACTGTTATCTATATCATTTACATCATTATTTGCCGAACTTCAAAGTTCTGAATGAATTAAAATCTAAACTTGAAAATACACGAGATAATTTTCGCAAGAATTTCAATGAAATCTGAAAATTT